>NW_027555625.1:80220592-80575592 GCF_003287225.1 Phascolarctos cinereus | reverse complement strand
GGGCTCCTGCTACACGGTGGGCAATTGGTGATGATAAATATGGTAATAATGAGAATACATTTATATAGCACCAAATTTTATAAAACGACCCTCCAACATGGATAGGGCAAATATTATTAAACCCATTTTACAGTAGATGAAACTGAGGGCTAAAGAAATTGAGTGACTTTCCTAGAATCTCATTGAGAGTAAGTGCTTGAGGCTAGACTCAGAACTGTATCTTCTAACTTCAAGTCTGGGACATTCCCCACTGTTCAATCTCCTTCTAGCTGCTCTTACCTAGGATCAGTGATCTGGAAGGGAGGGACTGGCTTACCAGCACAATGTAGGAGCAGAAGGGACAATTGCTCCTTTCAGGCTTTAAGCACAGGTAGAAATGTTTACTCACTTCTGGGACCGCCCAGCACTTGGAACTGCTACTTTTTCGCATTCCTAAGTCAAAACTACTCTTCTTTTATCCCCTTTGTTAGAACTGAAGACTCAGGGGCATGTGGGTGGCACAGTCCATAGAACACTGGTCCTGGAGTCAGGAGAGCCTGAGTTCAAATCCAGCCTCAGACACTAACTAGCTGTGTGACCCGGGGCAAGTCACCTAACCCCCATTCCCCCCCCACCAAAAGAAAAGAAGACTCAGACCTCATCTGATTCCTCCATTGAGTTTAAGAGAAGAGCATATGTCTCTAAGTCAGGGGAGTGCTGGCTAAAGCTTGCTTTGTAGAATTGGGTTAGGGTTAGGGGTTTTCCAGGAACTTTTGAAAAAGATTCAGAAACCACTATACCCATGCCATCCCTCTCACTGTGGGCTGACAAAGGGAAGTAGCCAAACCAGACTGACTAAGACAGAAATTCTGAAAGATGGTGGAGGAGGGGGAGAGGGGGCTGGAGAATGCTGAGGTGTCAAGCCTAGCCTCATTTCTGTTGCTTGGGGCTTTTAAGTTCTGGCCCAGAACTCTAGTTTTTGTCACCTCTGCTACTGGGGCTGCCTCTCTGCTCTGCTCTGTTTCCTAAGTCACCCCATAACATCGTAACTGGTTAAATCCAGATGTTTTCCCATGGGAAACATAAGCAGTGCATGCCAAAGTGTTCTGTGTCAGACGATTGAGGCTGGAACATGAACACCAGCCCACTCCCACCACCATCTGAACTTTCCTGTAGGCTGATTAGGTCCTGTGATTGGAGGAAGGGGTTAATGTGTTTGATATCCGTATGGTGCTTTTTCACCGTTCTATGACTGCAAAAGCTCTCTCACTTGGCCCAACCATCTGCTCTGTTCAGTAGGCAGGGTGCTTGGGCTGTGGGGTCAGGAAGGCAGCAGCTTCTACCGATAGTCTGAAGGTAACAGCTTCTCTCCTTCTTCAAAGCAGCCTGTAGACAGCTTAAAGAAACAGCCTGTCATTGAGTGTTTTCTAAACTGGCTGTGAAGATGTAGTTGTAGCAAAGGATAAGTTAGAAGCAACAAGAACAATATAATGAGCAAATCAGAGAGACCTTGTTTTGGCAGCTATGCAGCCCTTGGTTGTCTGGTCACTTATTGGGCTTTCTCTATATGTCTATCAATATCCTCTGTGTTGGGTATGTCCCCAGAATCAATCTGGGACAGCTGGGAGGTAGCAAGACCCACCACCACCAAGACAATCTCTCTACCCACTTCTAACCTTGCCTCTCTCTCTTAGCTGCCCCAATCCTATTCAAGATGGCAGAAGGGCAAGGGAAAGATCCAATACCCACCAGGGTTGCACTTCCCTCCTGCCTTATCCTCTGCCCTCTCCTGCCCTGTCTCCATCTGTGTTACCTGCTCACATAACTTGGATGAGATAGGAGTCATTGACTCTATTCTGTCCCATGAGATGGAGGACAACCAGGATCATCAGCCCTGCCTCCTGGACTCCTATGATCCTCCAGATTTCACCATCTATGCTACACTTATTTATATCTCCCAAATCCTGGTATCTGACCTACTGATGTAACCTAAGGAACTCTGGCCCTTCATATCCATCTTGCCACAGGATTTTCTATCTGCCCTGAAGCTCTCCTTTTTATGTGTTGTATCCCCCAGTGGGAACGTGAACTTGATAGCAGAGAATGTTTTGATTTTTCTATTTATATCCCCAGTGCGTTCTAGTAAATGTTTTTTCATTCATTCATTCCTTGGGGAAAATCTTGTGCAGAACCATAGAATCATAGAATCTCTGGGCTAGAAGGAGCTTTGGAAGCCATGCATTTTAATCTCTAACAACTGCTTATCTGGTCTTGGCTTGAAGACTTCTAGTCATGGGAAACCCACTAAATCCTGAGGCGACAATTCAATAACTTGACAGTTCATTTTGGGGAAGTTTTCTTTACATTGAGCTGGAATCTGCTCTTGGCACCTTCTGCTTATTTCTCCTACTTGTGTTTTCTGGGCCCACCTAGAACAAGTCTATTTTTTCTTCTCCATGGCCAGTGAGTTCTCAAACCCCTATTACACACACACACACACACACACACACACACACATACACACACACACACACACACACGCACACACACACACATACACACACACAAGCATGCACGTCCATGCTTCATATACATATAAACACACATTGAGATTAGTAGTCTCTTCTTTACTGCTAGATCCGTACAATCAAAAACTTTGGATACTGTTAGACTGGAAGTAACAGTGTGCTGGTAAATGTGCTGGTATTCTTAGAAGAAAAAAAAAGTATACCCAACACACTTTTAAGTTTGCATTATTAGCATTTTCTTAAGTCCAGAAAAACAACAAAATAATTATTAAAGCCCTGATTTGTGGTTCTTGGTTCACTGACTTCTAAGCTGCAAATACTCACACTGAAAATTTAACAACCTTCCTCATGAACCTGGTATGAACTGCCTTCAGCATATCACTCACTCTAGATGAATCTAAAATGTCTTCCAGATCAATATCCTAGGATTCTATGAGCAATGAGCAAGTTGTATCCAGTAATATGCTGCAGCCAATTCAAACCAGCTCCTGAGGTCCAATTGTTAAAATTTTAGTGTGATCATTTATACCTCAGAAATTGGCCAATACTGAATCAGGGCTGGATTTATTTATTTATTTTTCTTGAGTGGACTTAAGAAGGCGATGGAGAAAATGTTAATAATGCAGATTAAACTTAAAAGTATATCATGTATAAACCCCTCCCTCTCCAAGAGCTGGTAGTTAAATATTTGTGAGCACAACATTGTCAATAACCATGTGAGTAGAGAGAAGGGAATGGATGCAAGAATATATATTAAAAAACACGTGGTAGATAGATGTAATTCTTGATACCCCTCCCAGAGACTGAGGAAAAGAGCTCCCAGCATCAATGGACTTCTTGAGGCCTGCCTACACTTCCACTCCTACCCTGTCTAGCAGTATCTGTGCTTATATCTAAGTCTATATCTATGTCTGTGTCTGTGTCTGTCTATCATCTATCTACCTGTCTATCTACCTATCTGTCTATCTATCTATCTATCTATCTATCTATCTATCTATCTATCTATCTGTCTGTCTGTCTGTCTATCATCTATTTGTCTGCCTGTCTATCATCTGTCTATCTATCATCTGTCTATTTGTCTATCATCTATCTATCTATCTATCTATCTATCTATCTATCTATCTATCTATCATCTGTCTGTAAGTCTATCATCTGTCTATCTATCTGTCTATCATCTAGTTGTCTGTCTATCTGTCCATCATCTATCATATATCATCTATCTGTCTATCTATCTATCATCTATCTATCTATCTATCTATCCATCTATGTATCTATCATCTATCTATCATCTATATGTCTGTCTATCTGCCTATCATCTATCTACCTGTCTATCTACCTATCTTTCTTTCTATCTATCTATCTATCTATCTATCTATCTATCTGTCTGTCTGTCTGTCTGTCTGTCTGTCTGTCTATCTATCTATCTATCTGTCTGTCTATCATCTATTTGTCTGCCTGTCTATCATCTGTCTATTTGTCTATCATCTATCTATCTATCTATCTATCTATCTATCTATCTGTCTGTCTGTCTGTCTGTCTATCTATCTATCATCTGTCTGTCTGTCTATCTGTCTATCATCTATCTACCTGTCTACCTATCTGTCTATCTATCTATATCTATCTATCTATCTATCTATCTATCTATCTATCTATCTATCTATCATCTATCTGTCTGTCTATCATCTGTCTATCATCTATCTGTCTGTCTATCTGTCTATAATCTATCATCTATCTGTCTGTCTATCTATCTATCTATCTATCTATCTCTATCTATCTATCTATCTATTTATCTATCTATCTATGCATATTGTCTTCCCCATTTAAATGTAAGCTCCTTGAGTACATGACTGGCATTTGGCAATTTGGCATTAGAATCCCAAGCACTCAGCCTTGTACCTGGCAGCTGCTAAGGGCTTAACAAATACTCGAATTGATTGGATCAAATGAAAAGCTGACCTCGCAGAGCAGCCCTGTGCATCACTGGCTCCAAGGTGCAGTATTCACACTCCTGTGTTGGGAGGGTGGAGGAAGGGAAGACATCTCTGGCTGCCTTTCAAAGCAAACTTGGCAAGGCACAGAACTTTGGAGCTCCCATTCTGTTCTCACTCCTGTCTAAGCCTGATCATGTAGGTGTGTTTTTCTCTTTCAGTTCCCTGGGGGTTGAGAAGACACACCCCACTCAGGCTGCCAAGGGATCGTTGGTCAACGGCACTATGTTTATAAGTCCTGCCTGTTCCCCCTGCCTCTCTAAAGTCTGACTCAAGAGGCATAGGTTCTAATCCTAACTCTCCCGCATAATGATGCATGTGACCCTGGGCAAGTCCTTTCCCCTTTCTGGGCTTCGGTTTCCTAATCTGCAAAATGGAGGGGCTGGATTGGTTGCTCTGTGGTGTCCCATCCAGAGCTAAATCCTAAAATCCTATGACTGGAAGTAATTCCCCAGGGCTTATTACCAACTGTCTAAACGGATGTTTCTGTGGGCTCCGGGCTCCCAATTACCTGCAGGGGTAATGAGGTGTACTGCCCCAGCCCCAGGAGAGGGCCCATTTCATTGATGAAGTATTCCCCTCAGACCCAAACACTCATCAAGCTCCTAAGCCCTTTACAACGAGCAAAAAACAGGAGGGGTGGTTAGAAACCATGAGCTTCATTTGTCCATATTAGAAAACTCAGCTTTTGTGTACTACCTGATGAAGGGACCATGAACCCCTTCTAAGACTAGGGATGTGATTACACCGTAAGCTCCTCATTAGATTGTAACCTCCTGAGGACAGGGACTGTCTTTGTCCTCTTTTTGTATCCCCAAAACTTAGCACAGTGCCTGGCATAAAGTAAGTGCTTGATAAATTGAAATGAATTCAATTAATAGTACTATCATAGGACCACATCAGGGGTTCCATTCTGGGTACTACATTTACAAAAGATGAGCTAATGAACGTCCACTTCATATCTGACACTCATTTTCCTCATCTGTAAAGTAGGATAATGTCACTTGTTCTATTTAGCTCTATGGTGGTTGTGGGAAAAGAACATTTTACACTGTCTAAAGGTAAGATATTTATTAAAGGAAGGGCCTTAAGAGAGTGAAGATGTTTCCTGTATACCACAGATGAGGACTAATTGAAGAAAGTGCAAATGGTTGGCCTGGAGAAAGAAGAAAGACTTAGGGTCCTCTGATAACTGTTCTAATAGAAGACAAATTAGAACCATGCTTCTGGGTTTCAAAGGAAATAGGAGCAACATGTGTTGTTCACAAATGAGCAAATTTAGGCTTTGTGTCAGGAAAAAAAATCTTTCTTACAATTAGGGGTATTTTTCAGGAAGCAGAGGACTCCTCCTCATGGGAGGTCTCAAGCAAAAGCTGGATGTCTTTCTGTTGTTGAATTATTTATTGAAATAATAGCCAGCAGCTCTAAGATTCTATGATCATTGTAACCATCATCATCTTCAATATAATTGAGACAGAAAAACTGGGCAAAACTATGCTACTTTCTGAGAAGCAGTGTGGCTTAGTGGAAATAGTACTGATCTTGGAGTCCAAAGACCTGGGTTCCCATCAAGTCAACAAATATTAAGCATCTAATATACACCAGGCATTGTGTGTTAGGAGCTGAATTCAGGTCTTGCTTCTGATACTTATTAGCTCTATATCCATGGGTAAGTTACTTTATATCTCTAAGTCTCAGTTTTCTCATCTGTAAAATAAGGATTATAAGATTTGTTCTCACAGGGTTGTTGTGATGCAATAATTCCATATTATACACATGTAAGAGTATTTTCATCATCATCATCATATTCTCCTCCTCATTATTATTATCATTGTTATCTCAGCTTTGCTGGGTAGAAAATCCTACTCTGACTGATAAATAGTGGTTCTCTCTTCTTGTCCCTTCTAGGTCTGGAGCTACTCTGGCTCCTGTCTGCAAGAAAGTAGTTGAAGATACATGAAAAACGAAGGTAGGAAGATCATAATGGAATTTTCACAATTTGGGGGATGTCATTTCAGATTTTTTCTCTGGTTTGTTAGGGGAATAGTGTGAGGGAGAGAGGAGTAAGAAGAGATGACATGGAATGATTTCCTTCTCTGGGAAGTCAACGTCAGTGGAGAGTGTGGCCTGAGGACCTAAAAGGATGCTCAACAAGAAGCCCAGGGTTTGAATCTTGGTTCTCCTATTTATTATCTGTGATTTTGGAAAAGTCACTCCCACATTTCCAAGTTTCGGTTGGGTTGGGTTGGGTTGATGAGTCCTCAAGTACTTCCAGGACCCCTAAACTCAAAGATCAAGGTCTTTTCAAGTGAGGCCTGGTTCTGCTCTTTGGGGCCATGTCTGAGCTCAATCAGACAAAGAAGCCTGAATCTGACATTCAGGGATATGGCGATCATTGGGCAGCCTGGTCTGGAAGGAGGAAAAGCTGAACTCTGCCTGTTAGCAGCCAATTTCCAAGATCCTCAGAGGATTAGATCTAAGCTCGCAATTTCAGTAAGCAATTACTGAGATAGAAACCCTTTAATTGTACCAGGATTGTGTTTCCTCCAGAGTGTCATTTCTTTCTTGGCTCCTGCTGTTTATTTATATTCACAAAAATAAAAAAAAAAAACTGTGTGCAGCTACCCCCAGAGTTAACAATAGGAGGTAGACCCAGGGGAAACTCTCAGCAGCTCTGACAAAGTCATGCCTGGAGGCCTCCCTGTCCCTGGATCTGGCCTAGGCTTGCCCAGGCCCCTGTGGCCTCAGACCCACTCACCAAAGAAGCAGAGAGTTGACTGTTTGTCCCATGACACTGTGAATGGGTGAATGAGGAGGAAAGATTGTGATTTATGTTATAGAACTGAAGGATCTTAGTGGCCATCTTAGCTAACCTCATCATTTTACTGAGAAGGATATTGAGGCACTGAACAGTTAAGTGACTTGTCCAGGGTCTGAAGCAGAGTTCGAGCCTAGACTTTCTAACTACAAATCTAGCAGTACTCTTTACTCTTATATTTCTTATATCTTTACTCTTATATATCTTATATCTGTGGATATCCCATTGTATGGGTGACCTCATCCTGGTTATCCAGTCTCATCTTCTTAGATAAAGGGTTCTTAACCTTGTACTACTATTACTACTACTACTGCTGCTACTACTACTACTACTACTACTACTACTACTACTACTACTACTACTGCTACTACTACTACTACTACTACTACTACTACTACTACTACTACTGCTACTACTACTTCTGCTACTACTACTACTAGCTAACATTTATATAGCACTTACTGTGTGCCAAGTGCTACTACTACTACTACCACCACCACCACCACCACCACCACCACCACTACCATTGCTACTGCTGCTACTAGCTAACATTTATATAGCACTGACTGTGTGCCTGATACTGTGCTAACAGCTTTATAATTAGCTTCTCATTTGATCCCCACAACAAGCTTGGGAGGCAGATGTTATTATTATCCCCATTTTATAAATGCAGAAACTGAGGCAGAAACAGAGGTTAAGTTACTTACCAAGGGTCACACAGCTAGTGAGTGCCTGAGACCAGATTTGAACTCAGGTCTTCCTGACTCCAGGCCTAGTGGTGAAGCCTATGGACCCCTTCTCAGAATAATGTTTTTAAATCATTGAAAGAAATGCTCATTTCAGTTAAAGGATAGTGAAAATAGAGATGTACTTTATTTTTTTTTCCCATTCAAGTTTATGACTCCTTGAAATCTAACCATGGACTATAGGTTGACAACTGACTTAAATGAAATGTCTAAGACATAGTTACTCAGATTTCATAGAGCTTCTGACAAAGTCTCTTGCACTACCCTGTGGACAGTATGGAGACTCGTTGGCTAGCCAATTGTATAGATAAACTTGGAACTCTTTAAAAGACTAGACCCAAAGAGTAGTCATTAGCCTGGAATGGTGAATGGAATGCTGGATCTAGAGTCAGGAAGACCTGAGTTCAAATCTAGACTTAGATGTTTTCTTGTTGCATCACTTAGATAAATCATTTTGCCTCTGTCTGCCTCAGTTTCCTCATCTGTAAAATGGGGATAATAAATAAAATCTACCTCCCAGAGTTACTGTGAGGATGGAATGAGATAATATTTATAAAAATTCTTTTTTAAACTTTAAAGCACTATATAAATGCTAGCTATTATTATTATTATCATTATTATTATTATCAATGGTTCAAGTCAGCTTAGAAATAGGACTCTATTTAAGCATCCCTGGGATCTGTCTATTATATTCAATATATTTACCAAAGAATTAGATGAAGACATAAATGTCATTCAGATGACACAAAGATAAAAATACTATAAAACTTGCTGGATATCAGAGTTAAGATCTAAAAAATAATAATATAAACTTGCTGGAGTGAGAGTCTGAATCTAAGAAGCACCATACAGAATCAGGAAGTGGACAAGCTTTGGGGTCAATGAACACCGGCTAAGATCCTCACTTTGCTGTTTACTACCAAGGTAATTTCAGGCAGGTCATTAACCACCCACCCCAAAGCCCCTTTAAAATGAAGAAGATGATAAGCCAGTTAGATAGATAGAGTACTTGACCTCACATCAGGAGGACCTAAATTAAAATCTTGCCTCAGATACTTAGTAGCCCAGTGAGCCTGGGCAAGTCCATGTGCCTCAGTTTCCTCTTCTGTAAAATGAAGGAGTTAGACTTGATAACCTTCAAGGTCTGTTCCAGCTCCAAATCTATGACTCTATGATGACTAAGGTAGAATGTCAGTTCCTTGGAGACAACAACTGTTCTGTTTGTGTCTTTGTTCATCTAGTGTCAGCATAATGCCTGGCACGCAGTAGGTGCCTTAATAAATACTCGTTGACTGACTGATTTGATTAATGACTCTTCCATCTCTAGGTTTGATGACCCGAGCCATTGATAGTAGCAGTGTGCTAGCCATGACTGTGTGCATCCTCTATTGGCTATTCCAAATTATTATTTCAGTGGGATGGAACAAGCAGGGCTTAGAGCTTATGGACAGGAAGGTTGTCCTGGTCTTTATTCTGAGTGTGTAAGAGTGTGAGAATAAAGTAGAGGTGTCCTCCTTTCAGAGGTTCCTTGGCTCCCAGGTCAGGGTGAAGGCCTCACAGCACTGTCTAGTTTTACAAATGTTAAAAAAAGCCAGCCTAGAGTCAAAAGACAATGGATGACAGTGGTGCTTGTCTGGCCTCGGATTCTGAGGCTGGTGGGATGCATACTGTAGCCATGGGAACTCAGATTCATTGCTCGTGTCTGATGGAATGAATAATGCATTGAGAACTCACTCCCACTGCCTGCTGCCTACCTGTCTGCTTGAATGGGGCCCACGTTGCCTTTCCCCATGGGTCAACTACCATGTGGGCTCCTGTTATCCTCTATTTCCAATTCCATACTTTCCCTTTATCTCTAGAATTTTTTTTTCCTTTGGGGGTGTGGGGTGTGTGTGACATAATAAAGAGAGAGGAAGAAAGAGAAGTACTGGATGACTGGTTCTGTCATTTCATTGGTTTGGGGCATGGAAAATCCATCCACTGATGCCAATTAACAACTCCTCTGAAACAGATAGCCTCAGAGAGTTACCTTCTGGCTCCCAGAGGTTTAGTGACTGTCCAGGATCACTCTGATCCCATGGGTCAAAGGCTGGACTTGAACCCAGGCTGTCTGGAATCCAAAGCAGAACCTCCATCTACTATACTATGTGGCTTCTCTATTTAGCAATAATTAAATAGCCAGCATTTTTATAGTGCTTTAAGGTTTGTAAAGCATTTTACAAATATTATCTCATCAGATCCTCACAATAACCCAAGGAGGTCAGTTCTATTATAATCCCTATTTTACAGATAACTAAATTGAGGGAGACAGAATTTAAGTGACTTACCCACAATCACATAAGATTTAAACTCAGAATCTTCCTGTCTCCAAGTTGATCATTCATCTAGCTTCTGAGTATTTATAGATACTAGCAGACTAGGAAAATCTAGAGATAAGAATTGGGTAATACATTTGACTCCCTACTCATATGCCTTTTGAGTGGAGAATAGACAGGATAAGCTTTCTGAGGGATCCATAGTTATGAATGGAGGTCTAAGTTAAGGCAGAGTCAAGATGGCAGATTAGGGGCACCCACTTGACTGAACTCTCCCAACATTCCCCTTCAAACATATTTAAAATAACTCCCCAAATCAAATTTTGGAGTAGCAGAGCCAAAAAAAGGTCAGGGTGAAACATTTTTCCTGTCTAAAGAAAGTTAAGAAATCTGGAGGAGGCTTTGGGAACAAGGCAAACCTAGACTAGTGTTTGAGAAGACGGATTTCAGGGGGTGGAGCCAAGATGGCAGAGTGAAAGCAGTGACCTGCTTGAGCTCTCCCCCAAACCCCTCCTAGTACCTATAAAAAATGGCTCTAAACAAATTCTAAAGCAGCAGAACCCACAAAAAGACAGAGTGAACCAAATTTCCAGCCCAAGACAATCTGGATGAGTGATCAGAAAGGTATATCGTGCCAGATGAGAAGAAGAGCACAGTGTGGCGTGGGCACACAGGCCACAGGGAACCTGGAGCCAGCCTCAGAGGACTGAATTGTGGGCAGCTTTGGCAGCTTCCAGATCTCTCAACCCACAAATGCCGAAGACAACTTACAAGGCCAGTGGGAAAAGTCTGTTTCTGCAGTGAGAGAGGAGCTAGGTCAGAGCCAGTTCCAGAGCGCAGAGCGAGGGCGCCAGGGCAGTGGCTGCATCCTGAGCTTCTGGCTCACAGACTGAGGGGGAATCCAGTGACTGATCAGAGAGGGATTGCAGGTATCTCTTTGCCAGTGCTGAGGCAGGAATCTCTTGCTTTGCCCATGCTTGGATCTGGGTCTCAGTTCTGGGCGGTGGTCCTGGGGTGAGGAGGAGTGCTGGTGTGTTGGAGCTTGTAGTGGCAGAGAAGAGGAAACCTACCTCACAGTTCCAGGGCAGAAATGAGTTCTTGTGGTCACTAATACACCAAAGCACAGGCCAGGAAAGGAATAAACACCTCGCCCCTCATCATACCACCTTGCAAGAACTGAAAATTTATGGGTCCCTACAATTATCTCTGAAAACAGCTGTATAAACCCCCGAAGCTTGGGACATGATATTCTCCACACTGGAAGCAGACTCTTACCTTAACAAAGAGTTTAAAACTCAAGTAATTGGCTGGGATCATGAGCAAGCACTGCAAAAAGAGTCAGACTACATTATCTTACTTTGGTGACAAAGAAGATCAAAACATACAGCCAGAAGAAAACAAAGTCAAAGCTCCTACATCCAAAGCCTCCAAGAAAAATATGAATCAGTCCCAGGCCTTGGAAGAGCTCAAAAGGGATTTTGAGAAGCAACTAAGAGAAGTAGAGGAAAAACTGGGAAGAGAAATGAGAGTGATGCAAGAAAATCATGAAAAACAAGTCAACAGCTTGCTAAAGGAGACCCCAAAAAATACTGAAGAAAATAACACCTTAAAAAATAGCCTAACCCAAATGGCAAAAGAGGTCCAAAAAGCCTTAAAAAGAAAAATTGGCCAAATGGAAAAGGAAGTCCAAAGGCTAACTGAAGAAAGTACTTCCTTAAAAATTAGAATAGAGCAATTGGAAGCTAGTGACTTTATGAGAAATCAAGACACTGTAAAACAAATCCAAAAGAATGAAAAATTAGAAAACAATGTGAAATATCTCATTGGAAAAACAACTGACCTGGAAAATAGATCCAGGAGAGAGAATTTAAAAATTATTGGACTATCTGAAAGCCATGATCAAAAAAAGAGCCTAGACATCATCTTTCAAGAAATTATCAAGGAAAACTGCCCTGATTTTAGAACCAGAGGGCAAAATAGAAATTGAAAGAATCCACGATCTCCTCCTGAAAGAGATCCCCAAAGGAAAACTCCTAGGAATATTGTAGCCAAATTCCAGAGTTCCCAGGTCAAGGAGAAAATATTACAAGCTGCCAGAAAGAAACAATTCAAGTACTATGGAAACACAATCAGGATAACACAAGATTTAGCAGCTTCTACATTAAAGGACCACAGGGCATGGAATATAATATTCTGGAGGGCAAAGGACATAGGATTACAACCAAGAATCACCTACCCAGAAAAACTGAGTATAATCCTTCAGGGGAAAAAATGGTCATTCAGTGAAATAGAGGACTTTCAAGCATTCTTGATGAAAAGACCAGAGCTGAATAGAAAATTTGACTTTCAAATACAGGACTCAAGTGGAACATGAAGAGGTAAACAGGAAAGAGAAATCATAAGAGACTTATTAAGTTGAACTGTTTACATTCCTGCATGGAAAGATGATATTTATAACTCATGAGACCTTTGTCAGTATTAGGTAGTTGGAGGAAAAAATTATATGTATGTAGATATAGATAGATAGATAGATAGAGATAGATGATAGATGATAAGATATATCTGGAGAATAAAATTAAGGGATGAGAGAGGATTATACTAGGAGAAGAAGAAAGGGAGAGGTAGAAGGGTAAATTATCTCACAAAAAACAGAAAAGAAAAGCTCTTACAGTGGAGGGGAAAGGGGAAGGTGAGAGGGAATGAGTGAATCTTATTCTCATAGGATTTGGCTTAAGGAGGGAATAACATACACATTCAATTGGGTATGGAAATCTGTCTTACCCTACAGGAAAATAGGGGGGAAGGGGACAAGAGAGCAGGGGATGATAGAGAGGAGGGCAGATTGGGAAAGGGGTAATCAGAAGTAAATACTTCTGAGGAGGACAGGGTCAAAAGAAAGAATAGAATAAATGGGGGGGCAGGTTAGGATTAAGGGAAATAGAGTTAGTTTTTCACAACACGTCTACTCAGGAAGTGCTTTGCATAACTGCATATGTATAACCTATATTGAGTTCCTTGCCTTTTCAATGAGGGTGGGTGGGAAGGGAGGAAGGGAGAAAATTTGGAACCCAAAGTTTTAAAAACACATGTTTAAAAAAATGTTTTCACATGCAACTGGGAAATAAAAAATACAGGAAGTGGGGTACAGAAGTCTATCCTGCCCTATAGGAAAATAGAAGGGGAAGGGAATAAGAGAAGGGGGGGAGAGGTAGAAGAGAGGAAAGACTAGGGGAAGGGATATTCAGAATGCATGCCATCTTGGGGTAGGGGGGGTGAGATGGGGTCAAAATGTGGAACTCAAAATCTTGTGGAAGTAAACGTTGAAAACTAAAAATAGATAAATTTATATATATATATATATATATATATACACACACACAAGAAAGTTAAGAAATTGAAAAGAGAAGTCTGTCACACTGGGGTGGAGGCCTGTCTGGAACCCACATACTTAGTAGCAGTAGCAGCAGCAGCACCAGCACCAGTAGCAGCTTTGGGAGCTCTCAGCACAGAAACTGTAAAGGGACTCAGACAACTGATATGAAAGAGATGGTCGGGGACCCTTTGCTGGTACTGATTGACAGCTCTATTGCTCATATGCAGTTCTGGGTCCCAGTTCCAGGATGGAAAGGGGTACTGGTGAACAGTCACAAGGAAGCAGGGGCCAGGGTCACAGTTACAAAGCGAAGAGGAGCACTAGTGCTTGCAACTGTAAAGGAACAAGGGCCCTTCCTCAGTAAAGACCAGAGCACAGACCAGGAAAGCAGTAGACCACACCTTTCCCCAAATCGCACCACCTTGGTAGCACCAAAGACTTGCAGATTCCAAGAACTAACTCTGAAAGCAGAAGCACAAAAAAGCCTGAGCCCAGTGCCTCCTCATTCCCGGGCAAGCGGAGCTCAACTTTAACATACAATCCAAAGTCAAGAAGTAGGTTGGAAAAATGAGAAAACAACAAAAATTAACCATAAAAAGCTACTACAGTGGCAGAGAAGACACAAATTTAGAAGAAGACAACAATGTGAAAAGAGTTACCAAAAAAACCCCTCAAAGACAAACGCTAATTGGACCCAAATCCAAAAAGAATTCCTGGAAGAGTTCAAGAAACAGATAAGAGTGGTAAAGGAAAAATTGAGGAAAAAAATGAGAGTGATACAAGAAAAGAGTATTAATAGCTTGGTAAAAGAGACAAAAAAATGCTGAAGAAAATAGCACTTTAAAAAAAAAAGAATTGGCCAAATGGAAAAAAGAAGGGGAAAATCCATTGAAGAGAACTCTTTAAAAAGCAGAATTGGTCAAATGGAAAAGGAGGTACCAGAATTCACTGAAGAAAAGAAGTCATTAAAAAGAAGAATTGAGCAAACAGAAAAAGAGGTACAAATCTCACTAAAGAAAATAATCCCTAAAAATTAGAATTGGACAAATGGAAGTTAATGACTCCATGAGACATTGTAAAAAAATTAAATTAAAAGAATAAAAAAAAGATAGAACAAAATGTGAAATATCTCATCAGAAGAACAATTGACCTGAGAAAATAGATCAAGGAAAGCTAACTTATGAATTATTTAACTACCTGAACACCATCATTAAAGAAAAAGCCTTGACACTATATTTCAAGAAATTATCAAGGAAAACTGCCCTGATGTATTAGATCCAGAGGATAAAATAGAAATTGAAAGAATCTAGTGATGACCTCCTGAAAGAGATCCCCAAATGGAAACTTCTAAGAATATTATAACCAAATTCTAGAGTCCCCAGGTCAAGGAGAAAATATTATAAGCCATCAGAAAAAAAAATTAAAATATCATAAAGCCACAGTCAGGATCTCACATGATTTAGTGGCTTCCAAGTTAAAGGAGTGTGCGTGTGTGTGGGGAGGGGGGGCTTGGAATATGATATTCCAAAAGGCAAAGGAAATAGGATTATAATAAAGAACAACCTATCCAGTAAAGCCGAGTATCATCCTTCAGAGGAAAAAATGGACATTCAGTGAGATAGAGGACTTTCAAGCATTCCTGATGGAAAAAACAGAGCTGAATAGAAAATCTGACATTCAAACATAAGACTGAAGAAAAGCATAAAAGGGTGAATATGAAAGAATAATCATAAGGCACTCAATAAAGTTAAAATATTTGTATTCCTATATGGGAAGATGATACATGCAATTCTAAGATTATCATCATTGGGGCAGTTACAAGGAGTTTACATAGACAGAGGGCATTATTTTGGAATGATCTAAAAAAGTTAGGGATGAGAAAGAGGATGCATTGGGAGCAAGTGGAAAGGAAAGTTAGAATGGAGAAAATTTTCTCACATAAAAAAGCACACAAGGAAGAGTTTTTACAATGGAGGGGGCAATGGCGGAAGGATAGTGAGAAAAAACTGCTAAATAAAAGTATGTATAGAATAATTTTACATATATGTCTATTTGTTCTTAATGTCAGCCATCTCTAGAGCAGAGTTGGAATAGGGAAGAAAAGGAAAAAAAAGAAATTTGCATGATAATTTTGTTGTATATTTGAAAGGAGTAGCAATTTATGCCTAATAGATATGCAGTTTTATGTGCAAATCATCTTTTTTATTGTACTATGTTGTGGAAATGCTTGTTTTATTCCATAAATGAAAAACAAATTTAAAAAGAGGAAATTACATATATATACATATGCACATGCACACACGCACACATATATATTTATACATCTACACACAGATACACTCAGTTGCATATAGAAATGTAAGTTACCCAATAGGAAAATAGGAGGGGAAGGGGATAAGAGAAAGAGGGGATGTGTGGAAATGATAAATGGAAAGACATTAAAGAAGGCTACTGCCTTAGAAGCAAAGTAGACTTTTGAATTGGGTCAAGATAAAAAAAAAAGAAATAGAAGAAGAAATTGAAGAAATTGGGATAGAGGGTAGTATGTGGCAATCATAACTGTGAATATAAATGGGATGAGCTCACTCATAAAACAGAAGCAGATCGCAGAAGGGATTAGACACCAGAATACAACAATATGTTATTCACAAGAAACAGGGAGATACATCCAGGGCTAAAATAAAGGGCTGGAGCAGAATCTAATATGCTTCAACTGAAGCAAAAAAGACGGCTAGCAATCATGATTTCAGACAAAACAAAAGCAAAAATAGACCTAATTAAACGAGATAATCAGGGAAGCTACATTATGCTAAAAGATGTCCTAGACAATGAAGTAATATCAGAAATTTTTGCAGCAAGTTTTTTTCTGATAAAGACCTCATTTTTCAAATACATACTGAGCATAGAACTGAGTCAAATTTATAAAAATAACAGCCATTCTTCAATTGATAAATGGTCAAAGGAAATGAACAGCTAGTTTTCAGAAAAAGAAATCAAAGCTATCTATAGTAATATAAAAATGCTCCCACATCACTATTAAATAGAGAAATGAAAATTAAAACAACTCTGAGGTACCACCTCACAATGAGCAGAAATGAGAAATGCTGGAAGGGATGACGGAAAAATAGGAACACTAATGCAGTGATGGTGGAGTAGTGAACTGGTCCAACCATTCTGGAGAACAATTTGGAACTATGCCCAAAGGACAACCAAACTATGCATCCCCTTTGATACAGCAATACATCTACTAGGTCTGTACCCCAAAGAGATCAAAGAAAAAAAGGAAAAGGACTTACATATACAAACATATTTATAGCAGCTCTTTTTGTGCTGGCAAAGAATTGGAAATTGAGGGGATACTCATCAATTGAGGAATGGCTGAACAAGTTGTAGCGTATGATTTTGATGGAATACATTACACTCTGGAAAATGATATAGGGGGTGGTTTCAGAAAAACATGAAAAGATCTATATGAACTGATACAAAGTGAAATGAGAAGAACTGAGACATCACTGTGCACAGTAAAGGCAATGTTGTAATGATGACTCACTGTGAAAGACTTGACTATTCTGATCAATTCAATGATCCAAGACAATTCAAAAGACTCAGTGAAAAAATGCTATCCATCTCCAGAGAGAGAAAAAACTGATGAACTCTGAATATACTCTGAAGTATAATTTTCTCACTTTTTTTTATTGTTTTTTTTCCAAATATGGCTAATATGGAAATATGCCTTATATGATTTCACGTGTATAATTTATATTGTATTGCTTCTCTTCTCAGCAGGTGGGAGAGAGGGAGTGACAGAATTTGGGACTCAAAATTTAAAAAGAAATGTTAAAAAGAAATTTAAACATTTTTTAAAAGTTGAAGTTGGAGTTACTGCCCTATTAATTTTCTGCTATTTGCCCATATGCACAGAGCCTTGTAAGGAGTTAAAAAAAAACAATGAAATAAGCCTGGTTCTCAAAAAAATAGTCTCATTGACAGGACAAAACAGTGACACTAAAACAATCATGTAATTCATTTAATTGTTCCTGTACTGTTCTCAATGTAAAAGTTTACACAAGGATAGATAATAATAATTGCTGGCATTTATGTATATCTTTATAAAGCACAAATTTTATCTCATTTTATCCTCACAACAACTCTGCTGTCACTACTCATTTTCTAATTGAGGAAGCATAGGCAGACAGAGATTAAGTGACTTTCACGGAGGCACACAACTCAGTTAAGTATCTGAGACTGAATCTGAACTCGGGTCTTCTTGACTCCAGGTCTAGCTCTGTGCCACGTACTCATTCTGCCCACATGGAATTTTCAGCCTAGTATTTGGATAAGAAGGAAATGTGGTGAAGTATTGTATAAAGAACTCTGAATTTAAAATCAGAAGACCTGAGTTAGAGTCCTGGTTCTGACAATTTAATTTATCTCAAAGGAAAATGCTAATTTGACCCAAGCCCAACAAGAATTCCTGGAAGAGTTAAGGAAAGTGAGAAGAGTGGCCTGCCACAGGAGGAATTTGTCTTTGTTGGGAGTCTTCAAGCAAGGTTTTAGATGACTACTTATCAGGGATACGGCAGAGGAGATTCTTGCCCACATGTTGGCTGGGTTCCAGATGACCTCTGAGGATCCTTCCCACTATGAGATTCTGTGACTGTTGCTAATATCTGTGTGACCTTGGACAATTAAGTCACTTCATCCTATCAGTCTCAGTTTCCTCCTCTGTAATTTGAGGAGTTGAGTGACCTTTAATGTCACTTTAGCATCCTACAATTCCTATGAAATAATTATAACATAAAGTGTTATGTAAAAAGTGACACCAGAAAGGCAAGAGAAAGAAATAATTTCTAATGAGGGAAGAGGCTAATTCAGCCTGGCCTTGAAGGATGAGCAGAATTTTCATAGCCAGAGTTATTAGAGTAGGCACATCCTACATAGACAGAACAAACAGGAAGACCACGGGCAGGGAGGTGGAGAGGTGCAAAGTGCTCACAAGAAATTGCTCTTGGTCTAGTCTGGATAGAATGAAGGATGGGGATTGGAGAAGGTAAAGCTGGAGGATGGCAGGAGATTAGGCTGGAAATACAGGCTGAAGCTAAATCGTGGAGGGCTTTGAATGCCAGGCTAAGGAACCATGACCTTAGTCTATCAACATTGGAGAGTCACTGATGGTTATTTGAACAGAGAAGTAATGCGATTAGGAGCTACAATTTGGGAAGATGACTCCAGCAACAATTTCAATTGTTTGGTGTGTTCATTTTGGGTGTGGTGAAAAGGGTAGGGGTAGGGGGTTGGGTGTGTGTGTGAAGCATGCCAGTTACAAGATTCCAGACGGGAGCATGAGAGATAAATGGAAGTTCCTCCACATTCATCTCACATGTTCTAATTTCTCTCCACTCACAGCCACCACCCTAGTTTAGTATCTAGTTAACTTTCTCCTGGACCATTGCAATAACCTTCTTTTTGCTTGCTTGTTTGATTGTTTGCTTCTAGTTTCTCCCTTGCTCCAATCTATCCTTCACTTAACCAACAAAGTGATTTTCCTAAAATACAGGTCTGATCGTATCTCTGCTTCTCCCCCTTCAATTTAATAAACTCCATGGATTCTTTATTGCCTCCAAGATCAGATATAGACTCCTCTATTTGGCATATAAACTTCTTCATAACTCCCAAGCCCCTGCCTTAGAAGTCTATTCCACACACTCCAGTCAAACAGGCCTTCTTATTGTGAAAATCACTGTGTTGTGATGGATAGAGAGCTGCACTTGTAGTAAAAAAGCTTTGAAACTAGCTATTGTCATATCAAAAAAATGCTCTAAATCACTATTGATTAGAGAAATGCAAATGAAAACAACTCTGAGGTACCACCGCACACCTGTCAGATTAACTAATATGACAGAAAAGGAAAATGATAAATGTTGGAGGGGATGTGGGAAAACTGGGACACTAATGCACTGTTGGTGGAGTTGTGAACTAATCCAACCATTTTGGAGAGCAATTGGGAGCTATGCCCAAAGGACTATAAAACTGTGCATACCCTTTGATCCAGAAATACCACTACTAGGTCTACACCCCAAAGATATAAAAAGCTGTATGTTGGAGGAAGGACCTATTTGTACAAAAAGATTTATAGCAGCTCTTTTTTTGGTGACTAAGAATTGAAAATCAAAGGGGTGCCCATCAACTAGGGAATGGCTAATGGTATATGATTATGATGGAATACTATTGTTCTATAAGAAATGAAGAGCAAGGGAATTTCAGAAAAACCTTGACTTACATGAACTGACACATAATGAAGTGAACAGAACCAGGAGAACATTGCACACAGTAACAGCAATATTGTATGATTAAGAATTGTGAATGACAGCTCTTCTCAGCAATACAATGATCTATGACAATCCCAAAGGACTAATGATGAAACATACTATCTCACCTCAGAGAAAGAACTGATATTGTTTGAATAGACTGAAGCATTCTATTTTTCACTTTCTTTTTCTTTTATTTGAGTCTTCTTATACAAAATTACTAATATTGAAATGTTTTACATGATTGTACATATATAACCTATATCTGAATGCTTACTATCTCAGGGAGGATGGACGAGAAGGAAGGAGGGAAGGATAGGATTTGGAACTTGAAACTTCAAAAACATGTTACAAATTTTAACATGTAATTAGGGAAAAAATTAAAAAAATATATACATATAATATTATGTGTATTCAATTGGGGGAATATATACATATATATATAATGTATATATACACACACATACATACACACATGCATACATATGTGTGTGTATATGCACATGTATGTATATGTGTGTGTGTATATATATTATATGTATGTTTGTCTAGCTGTGAGACTTAACTTTGCTAGCTGTTTGACCCTAAGTAAGTCATTTATCCTCCTCTGGGAAAACCAGGAGAAGCAGTATCATGGAAGCCAAGGGAAGAGGAAATACCAGTAGAAGAAAATGATTTTTAAATGAGAGGTTATGAAGACTAGAATGAGAGAAGATGATTGTATTTGTCAGCTGGGAAGGTCATTGGCGATCTTGTAGAGAGTAATTTTATTCCCCTCTTAGGCTCAGAAACTAGGTTGCAGAAGTGAATGATAAAGATGAAATAGAGAGAGTGTGTGAAGGCTGGCTGCTCTAGCTATTTGGCAGTGAAAAGATGGAGAGATATCATTGCTTGAGGGGGTAGAAGGTCTAGATGGCACGTTTGTCAATTTTGTGGATGGCACCAACCTTAGAGGGAGAATTAACATGTTGGGATTACAAAATTTGGATATAAAAGGATGTTGGCAAGCCAAATTTTGACAGTGGTCCAAACCTAGTAAAATGAAATGCAATGGAAATGAGCACTATAAAATTCTACACTTGGATTCAAACAAGGGAGAGATACCTGGACAAATAAAGATTCATGTAAAAATGTGGAGGGTTTATGTAGTTTATGGTTCATTATGAGCCCACAGAAAGGCAATTACATATCTGCTCAAAGAGAGACATAGCATACAGAAAACAAAGGAGCTGATACGCTGAAGAATGTCCATTAAAGGACCAGAACGGAGGAGGGCCTTAAGGCAGTGACGCTTGAGGACTGGGAAAGGAACTGGGGTTGTCTGATATGGACAAGACCATACTTAGTGGGGGCAACTGAGTGGTGTTAGTGGATAGAGGTTTGGACTTGGAGTTAGGAAGAGCCAATCTCAATTTGACTTCAGACACTTGATATCTTTGCAGACCTGGACAAGTCAAGTAACCTCTCTTAGCCTTGTTTCCTCATCTGTAAAATGACTTGGACTTGACAGTCTTTAGAGCTAATCTCTTCCCCATCCTAATGATTTGCACCCCCAGTGTCATTCTTCAAACCCCAATCTAATCTCCACTGCCCACTTCCTTATTTCCATTTTTTTTTCTCAAACCAGCTCTCTACCCCTACCCCCAATGTCCCACTCAAAAACTACCACCTCTTCCATTATGCTCTTTGGAATGCCTGCTCTGTAGGTAACAAAGATGCCTCCATCTTAAACCCTTCCCTTCCATCTTCTGGCTCTCACTGATCCTGGGCTCCCTCCTGATAACAGTCTCCCTGGCCATCCTTTCCAGCCCTGGAAAGTGTGGTGGTAGAGTTGCTCTTTCTCATCAACTCCCTGGTAGAGGTGGTGGAGTTGGTAAACTCCTTGCTCCCCATTGCCACTCCCAGAGTCTCTATCTACCCCATCAGTCAGTAACTTCTCCCCCTCTGAGGTTCACTCAATCCATGTTTACTACCCAATCAAGATTTTGGTAGCTGTTATCTCTAGAACTCCAGTACACTCTCCTTCTGTCCTCAATGAGCTCATTTTCTGCCTCACAGTCTTTATCTCCTCCCCAGCTCTAGATTTCATACTAGGGGAGTTGAACACACCTGCTGATACTCCCTCAAACACCCTAACCACCCAGTTCTTCAACTAACTCCTTTCCCATGACCTACCCCACTTCATCCCAGCTACACGCAGAGAGGGTCATACCTTGATCTTGGATTAACTTACTTCCCGTATTCATGAGCTCTGAAATTCTCTTTTCTTGCCATAATCTGTTGTCACTCCACCACTGCATTGAAGCACTTAACCTTGTTCTCCATCTTCATGGTGACCTCCAATGCCTCTACCCTTCAGTCCCTTCCCAGAACATCTTCCATGCACTGTATGGACACATTTTCCTCCTTCCGCCATTTTGATCCTTTGATGAACCATCTCAGCTCCATGATGTCTTCTTCCCTTGAGTCCTTTGCTCCCTTGGGTACTCACCCATCTTGCCTTGCCAAGCCCCAGCCTTGGATCACTCCCACTCTACGCTACCCTCCCTCCTACTCAGGTGCTGCTGAGCAAATGAGCCCATTTTACCCCTTCTTTCTCTAGTATATTCCCAAATCATCCATACCCTCTCACTGTTCTTTAATCTCTCCTTGTCTAATGACTGCTTCCTTACCGCCTATGAACATGCCTATCCTTTTAAAAAACCCTCACTTGATCTACCCTTTCCCTCCCATACTTCTCCCTTTTGTAGCTAACCTGTGTGAAGAAGACCATATATGATCAGGGCCTCCACTGCTTTATTCCAGAAAAATCCCACAGTGTTTCCTATGCCATTTAATGTGTCCCCTCCACCCCCAAAAAAATCCGTCCTCTTCTGGCCATTTCTGCTGTCTACATGTGTAACAGCAAACATTCACATAGTGCAAAGAATTATATTTTACAAACATCATCTCATTTTATCCTTACAGCAACCTAAGAAGCAGATGCTATTATTATTATCCCCATCTTACTGATGAGGAAACTAAAACAGACAGGTAAAGTGACTTGCCTAGGGTCACACAGTTAATAGGTGTCTGAGGTCAAATTTGAACTCAGATTTTTCTTGTTCTGTGATAGTGATAGATAGATAGCCGGACAGGTAGAGACAGATGATAGATAATAGATCTCTCTCTCTCTCTCTCTCTCTCTCTCTCTCTCTCTCTCTCTCTCTCATAACCTGCCCTGACCATCTGGCCAGATTTCCATCTAGCACTAACTCCTGACATCACCCTCCCGCACCTCTCAGGCAGCTTATCACACTGCCAGGTTCCACTCTCCCTGGCAGAGGGGAACATCTCTGCAAGAGCCTAAAAGACTCCCTGGGAGAAAGAGGGAGAGAGAAAAACATATATATATATATATATATACAGAAACAGAACACACACATATATAAATAAAAACACATATCTTATATGTTTATATGTACACATGTATATAAATATATATACCTCACGTATAAACATATGCACGCATACATACACACAAGTACATAAATATATGTGCACATACATATGCACATACAAGCATATGTGTAAACACATACATATAAGGGAGTCTGAGTACCCCTGATGAATTGATTTCCCTCCCGGTCCCAACTAATGACATCATGTATATACACTGCATATGTGGTATATTTTTATATTCACATTATATATAAATATACGTATCTATATGTAATCAGTAATCTCAGTCATGTAGGAAACTCTCAGTGTGGAAGATCCTTGAGCCACTGCACTTATCGATGACTTCTGAGAACCTCAGGGCCATGAATGGGTGTGTGACCTAGCCAGGTTCACACAGCTTGCGAATACCAGGGCTAGGACTGGAACTTTGCTATTCTGGCCTCCGGGGCTGGCTGTGTATTCCCACTGCTTCAAATTTCACGGTTTATTTTACGGCAAATTACAGCCTACTGTGAATAAGCCCCAGCTGAGGAGCTGAAAGGACACGTTGCAACTCCGCATAAGAAGGCGATTCCACGCTGCTGCTGAGCCTTTTAGAAAAGACAGTTGTGCGCCTGCCATTGATTTAATAATACGCTTCCCAGGGAGGGTCTGTCTGCAGGCTCTCACAGAGCTGCTCCCCTCTGCCAGGGAGAGCGGCCCCCAGCAGTGAGACGAGCTGCCAGAGAGGCGGGGGAGGCGATGCTAGGAGACGCTGCTAGATGGAAATCTGGCCAGATAGCCAGGGCAGGTTATGAAGAGCCTCTCCTTTTAATATCCGCCCTCTGTCTTTCCAATCTCCACTAGAGATGGCTGCCGCTGATTGTGTGGAATTACGAATCGCACCAAGGCAGTGCTCTGCGGAGGGAGATGGTCAAGAGCCGTGATTGCCTCTGAACCGCCCTAGGGAGGGATGGAGTCTCTCTAGGACCAGTTTTCTCAAGAGAAAGAGGGAGACTCTTCTTTTAACCCCCTCCTCAAAACCAATGGCTTTCCCCCCCCCCCCTGAACACCAAAGCTTTTATTTTGAGTTAAATAATTATAAAATCTTTTTTTTTCAATCTGGAAAACTGACTCATCTAAAAAAAAATCAATCGACAAACATTTAATTAAGTACTTACCGTGTGCCAGACACTGGGCTGGGGGCAGGAACTTAAGACAAAAAAAAAAGACTCTTTGCCTTCAAATAATTTACATTCAATGAAAAAGTATTAGACTAATGAAAACCGGGCAGTTGAAAAGATTCTGTCCTTTTCTATCTTCCCCAAGCGTTAAGAGAAGCAAGATGAGGACGGTTCTCTCTGTCATTATCATAAGATGAACAGAACATAGATTCGGAGCTGGGATGGACCTTGGACATCTAGTCCAACTCAGTCATTTTGTAGGTGAGGAAGCCTGAGGCCCAGAGAAGAGAATAATCAAAATATCCCACAGTCATGAAGCATTTGTCATGAAGCATTTTAAGGCTGGAAAAGCACTCTCCTCAACCATGAGGTAGGTAGTTTAAATATTATCATCCCCATGTAAGCTGGGTGTCTAGTCAAGCCTGGAACAGTTTGCATGAGGCCTTCTGGGGAAAATGTTGACACAACTAGGCATGACTATGTGAGGGAAGGAGATGGTTCAAGAGCATTGGAGAATCCGGAAACAGGATTCTCTCTCCCTCTCCCTCTCTTTCTTCCTTCCCCCCTCCTCAAAACCCATGTTATGCCCATTTTACAAATGAGCAAACTGAGACTGAGAGGTTGAGAAAAATGGACTTTGGAAGAGCTGCAGAAAAGTTCTGTGTTTCCCTGCCTATGATAGTGATGCAGGGGCTGTGCCCGAGCTCAACACCCACCATGCAGCCCCTCCTGTTTTCCAGGTGTAGTTATGGTTCTAGACATGTTACTGAGAAGGTGAGCTTCCCCCCTTTTCCAGCTGTGTTCATCTTAGGCATGGATGTGTCTTTCTGGAAGGAGAAAGATTAGATCTCTCTGTAGCCTAGATTGAAAGGAGCTTGGAACTGAATCCTGTTATAATCTAAACACCGTTTGTCAGGCATGAAGTCTTCTATCTAGCTGCAACACTTTGTTCCCTTCAAATGAGATAATATCATAAAGTGCTTAGCACAATGCCTGGTACATTGTAGATGTTTCTCTTTCTTTTTTCTTTTTTTTTTTTTTTTTTGGCTAAACAATGGGGTTAAGTGACTTGCCCGGGATCACACAGCTAATAAGTGTCAAGTGTCTGAGGCCAGATTTGAACTCAGGTCCTCCTGACTCCAAGGCTGATGCTGTAGCCATTGTGCCACCTAGTTACCCCTACATTGGAGATGTTTAATAAATGCTTATATCCTTGTATCTTATCCTTCCCTTCAATATACCTTGGGTATTAGATGGAAGTTGATGAATCCTTTCTGATCCCTAGCATCATGGTCTCCAGCTTGTTTCATCTACCATTATTCTGCTCTCCCATCCCCTGGTGCCAACCCTTTATTATTCAACTGAGACCTTTCTGAGGTTCAGTTTTCTCATCTGTAAATTGCAGATGTTAATGAAGTAGCCTTTTCTATAAGTTCAAGGCAATGCTTAAGAGTTTCATGTTACACAGTTTCATGACATGAACACAGACTGTGCATCCATGCAGAGCCACAACTAGGAATTCTTGCACTTGAGACATGCATCACAAATGGCATCTGGGGTAAGTTGCACATAAAGAATCCTCAGTTGGGGAGGAGGCAGGCACTGCTTTGTTGGGGGAGACAAAAATGAAATACTACTCATACCTTTTTCTTAAGCAGCTCAGGAGAAATCACTATCCCTCCATGCACAGATGCATAAATTCTCCCACAGGTTACCCATACTACTAATAGGGGAGGGAACACATTCAGAGGACATGGGTGTCCATGGAACACGCATCTGGATTGAGAAAGAATGGATAGAGGAACTTATTCCAGGAATGACTGAATCAAGGACAAATCACATTTTCAACTCTGAAAAGTAACTGATGTTTTCTGGTTATGTCATCAGGATACTCTCTACTTTCCTTTCTCCAGGACCATCTATTACTCTTTTACTATTTACTGGAGTGAAGTGACTTGTAAGACTCTCTGTGACAAAAGTTAAACAAAACTTTTTAAAAAAATTATATAATCTAGAGGGGCGGAGCCAAGATGGCAGAGTGAAAGCAGCAACTTGCTTGAGCTCTCCACCAAACCCCTCCAAATACCTAGAAAAACAGCTCTAAACAAATTCTAAGGCAGCTTAACCCACAAAAAGACAGAGTGAAACAAATTTCCAGCCCAACACAACCTGGATGATTGATCAGAAAGGTATATCTTGCCAGGCTGGGAGCAGAGCACAGCGCGGCATGGGCATGCAGGCTACAGCAAACCTGGTGTAGGCCTCAGAAGACTGAATCACGGGCAGCTGTGGCAGCTTCCAGACTCCTCAATCCACTAACGCCAAAGACAGCTTAGAAGGTCAGTGGGAAAAGTCTGTTTCTGTTGGTGCTGAGAGAGGAAGGCGGGATCTCGGCTCCAGTTCCCCGAGAATGTGGCCCTGGGGTGGGCAGCTGCTTCCTGAGCTTCCGGCCCACAGACTGTGGAGGAATCGAGTGGCTGATCAGAGGGGGATTGCAGGGATCTCTTTGCTGGTGCTGAGGCAGGAATATCTTGCTTTACCCCTGCTTGGATCTGGGTCACAGTTCTGGGCGGTGGTCCTGGGGTGAGGAGGAGCACTGGCATGGTGGAGCTTGTAGTGGCTGTGGACAGGAAACCTTCCTTACAGTTCCAGGACAGAAAGGAGTTCTTGTGGTCACTAATAGACCACAGCACAGGCCAGGAAAGGAATAAACACCTCGCCCCTTATCATACCACCTTGAACTGAAAATTCATGGGTCCCTACAATTATCTCTGAAAACAGCTGTATAAACCCTGAAGCTTGGGACAGTACATTCTCCACATTGGAAGCAGACTCTTACCTTAACGAAGAGTTTAAAACTCAAGTAATTGG
The DNA here is from genome assembly GCF_003287225.1 of Phascolarctos cinereus. Taxonomy (NCBI): domain Eukaryota; kingdom Metazoa; phylum Chordata; class Mammalia; order Diprotodontia; family Phascolarctidae; genus Phascolarctos; species Phascolarctos cinereus. The sequence goes on along the minus strand of NW_027555625.1, from coordinate 80,548,062 downwards.
CTGGGATCATGAGCAAGCAGCTCAAAAAGAGTCAGATGATATTATCTTACTTTGGTGACAAAGAAGATGAAAATATACAACCAGAAAACAACAAAGTCAGAGCTCCTACATCCAAAGCCTCCAAGAAAAATATGAATCAGAGCTCAAAAGGGATTTTGAGAAGCAACTAAGAGAAGAAGAGGAAAAACTGGGAAGAGAAATGAGAGTGATGCAAGAAAATCATGAAAAACAAGTCAACAGCTTGCTAAAGGAGACCCCAAAAAATACTGAAGAAAATAACACCTTAAAAAATAGCCTAACCCAAATGGCAAAAGAGGTCCAAAAAGCCAATGAGGAGAAGAATGCCCTAAAAAGAAAAATTGGCCAAACGGAAAAGGAAGTCCAAAAGCTTACTGGAGAAGATACTTCCTTAAAAATTAGAATAGAGCAATTGGAAGCCAGTGACTTTTTGAGAAATCAAGACACTGTAAAACAAATCCAAAAGAATGAAAAAATAGAAGACAATGTGAAATATCTCACTGGAAAAACAACTGACCTGGAAAATAGATCCAGGAGAGAGAATTTAAAAATTATTGGACTATCTGAAAGCCATGATCAAAAAAAGCCTAGACATCATCTTTCAAGAAATTATCAAGGAAAACTGCCCTGATATTTTAGAACCAGAGGGCAAAATAGAAATTGAAAGAATCCACAGATCTCCTCCTGAAAGAGATCCCCAAAGGAAAACTCCTAGGAATATTGTAGCCAAATTCCAGAGTTCCCAGGTCAAGGAGAAAATATTACAAGCTGCCAGAAAGAAACAATTCAAGTACTGTGGAAACACAATCAGGATAACACAAGATTTAGCAGCTTCTACATTAAAGGACCACAGGGCATGGAATATAATATTCTGGAGGGCAAAGGAGATAGGATTACAACCAAGAATCACCTACCCAGCAAAACTGAGTATAATCCTTCAGGGGAAAAAAGGTCATTCAGTGAAATAGAGGACTTTCAAGCATTCTTGATGAAAAGACCAGAGCTGAATAGAAAATTTGACTTTCAAATACAAGACTCAAGTGGAACATGAAGAGGTAAACAGGAAAGAGAAATCATAAGAGACTTATTAAGATTGAACTGTTTACATTCCTGCATGGAAAGATGATATTTATAACTCATGAGACCTTTGTCAGTATTAGGGTAGTTGGAGGAAAAAAATTATATGTATGTATAGTATAGTAGATAGTAGATAGATAGAGGCACAGGGTGAGTTGAAGATTAAGGGGTCATATCTGGAGAATAAAATTAAGGGATGAGAGAGGATTATACTAGGAGAAGAAGAAAGGGAGAGGTAGAATGGGGTAAATTATCTCACAAAAAACAGAAAAGAAAAGTCTTACAGTGGAGGGGAAATGGGGGAAGGTGAGAGGGAATGAGTGAATCTTATTCTCATAGGATTTGGCTTAAGGAGGGAATAACATACACATTCAATTGGGGATGGAAATCTGTCTTACCCTACAGGAAAATAGGGGGAGAAGGGGACAAGAGAGCAGGGGATGATAGAGAGGAGGGCAGATTGGGAAAGGGGGTAATCAGAAGCAAATACTTCTGAGGAGGGACAGGGTCAAAAGAAAGAATAGAATAAATGGGAGGGCAGGATAGGATTAAGGGAAATAGAGTTAGTTTTTCACAACATGTCTACTATGGAAGTGTTTTGCATAACTGCACATGTATAACCTGTATTGAATTGCTTGCCTTTTCAATGAGCGTGGGTGGGGAGGGAGGAAAGGAGAAGATTTGAAACCTAAAGTTTTAAAAACATATGTTTAAAAAAATGTTTTCACATGCTACTGGGAAATAAGAAATACAGGAAATGGGGTACAGAAGTGTGTCCTGCCCTACGGGAAAATAGAAGGCGAAGGGGAGAAGAGAAGGGGAGAAGAGATAGAAGAGAGGGTAGACTAGGGGAAGGGATATTCAGAATGCATGCCATCTTGGGGTGGGGGGAGGGGTGAGATGGAGTGAAAATTTGGAACTCAAAATCTTGTGGAAGTAAATATTGAAAACTGAAAATAAATAAATTTGTTAAAAAAATAAAAAAAATAAAATTGTATAATGTAGGGGTATCAGACAGCACATGTATACTCAGTCATATAATCATCAAAAGCTCACAAAAGATTCCAGATGGAAGTTGTCCAAAACAACAAAAAAAAGGTTTTGACGTTGGTTCTCCTGGTGCCTATGACCAGTCCCTGGCCTCACAAGACACTCTAACTTGGGCTTAGGAAATTCCGTTTCATTTTATAAACACTCATCTTGACAATATGCGTCCTCAACACCTGTTTTGAGAGCCCTTCCAACCAAACCTCATAGGAGCTAACTGGGGACTGGGTAATGATTCTTTGCTCTTTTGCCTGATTGCACGTGGAGGAACCCATTTTGCCATTGCTGTTGTTTGGTCATTTCAGTCCTGTTTGACTCTTTGTGACCCCATTTGAGGTTTTCTTGGCAAAGATACTGGAGTGGTTTGCCATTTCCTTCTCCAATTCATTTTACAGATGAGGAAACTGAGGCAAATTGTGTTAAGTGACTTGCCCAGCATCACATAACCAGTAAGTGTCTGAAGCCAGATTTGAACTTACAAAGATGAGTCTTCCTGACTACAAGCCTGGCCCTCTATCCATTGTGCCATCTCACTGCCCAGAAGAAACCTATAAAAAAAGAACAAAAAAACTAGGTGGGGTCATCCTGTTCCAATGTCTTGACTTTATTATGTATCCCTTTCAGCCGCAAAATCACGGTCTTTTATGCTACATGATCACAGACCTCACTGGTGTCTCTACACATATTCAAGAGTGGAAAGAATTTTACAGTTGGAGGATTTCAGAGTTGAAAGTCCCCTTAGTGATTAGCAAGGGTAATTCCCACTCATTGCAGGAAACCTCCCTACAGCTTCCCTAATAGCTGATCATTAAGACTCTGCTCATATGCCTCAAATGACACTGAGATACCAAAAATCTCAAAGGTTCCATATTAGCACTGAAGAGTCCCAAGTGGAATGTGATGCATCTTAAGATAGTCTGTCCCTTTTTTGATCAGTCCTAATTTTTAGAAAGTTCTTTCTAAAATGCTAGGGGCAGGTAGAGTGCTGGGTCTGAGGTGAGGAAGGCCTGAATTCAAATCTGGCCTCAGACACTCACTAGCTGTGTAATCCTGGCCAAGTCATTTAACCTCTGCCTGACTCCATTTCCTTAATTGTAAAAAGGAGATAATAATAGTATGTATCTGAGGGTTGTTGTGAGGATCAAAGGAATAGGATGTGTAAAGTACTCAGCATTGTTGACACATATTAAGTGCTTAATAAGTGCTTGCTTCTTCCCTCCCTCTCTTCTTCCCTCCTTCCTTCCTTCCTTCCCTCCTTCCTTCCTTCCTTCCTTCCTTCCTTCCTTCCTTCCTTCCTTCCTTCCTTCCTTCCTTCCTGTTGATCCTCTATCCATTGTTCTTAACTCTCCTCTCCATACTCTCTATAGACAAGTTGAATAATCCAATTAGATTCTTTAAAATTATTAAGAACCATTATGTTCAAGGTGCTATTCTAGGGGACATAGATATAAAGATGGATATGACAGACCCTGCCCTCAAGGAGATTAAATTTTAAGTAGAGGAAGATATGGATACAAATACCTATGATACAAAGCACAATGTGATAAGTGCAAAAGAGAGATCTGGGCAGAGTGCTGTTTTCTGAGGGTTTTTTTTTTTTTGGTATAAGTGTACAGTGATGTGGTGCTATGCTCTGCTATGCTGTGCTATGTGCTATGCTATGCTGACCAGCAGGGTCATCAGAGATGTTCTCCTCATCCTTGTGTGGGTTGGGATACTCCTTCAGCCCCTCCTTTGGAGCAGTGTAGTCAAACACTTGCATTTGGTAAATACTGGGAAGTGTGACCTAAACAAGATTAAATGTAATTGGGAAACATTTAGCAAAATAAATAAAAACACAATAGAACATAAATAATGTTAATAAGTGGTTTTCTAAGTCAATATTTGGCCTGCAGGGATCTGCACTGTTCTATTTGAGTTTGATAGCACTGCTATAGAGCAAGACTTTCTCCCCAGCCATTCCCTTGACTCCTTCAGGCAAGAAGGTTTTCTTTCCACCCAAGCCAGAGGGGAAGGGGAAAGAAAATGGTGAAAAACTTGCCTCCAGGACCAGTCCCCCATTTGGACAGGTGACTTGTTGCCTAGATAGAGACCTTAGTATAAATGTTCCCTTTTCCTTGGAAAATTCTTTTTAAAAAATAGGTGATTCTCTTTCTTGAGTTCTGAACCACCAGCCAGAGAACTGCTCTAGGTAAAAAAAAAAAAAAAGCCTTCAGTTGTAAAGTAATAAACGTATATAATGCATTTCATAGTGCATTTGTTTAGTGCTGTTAGGTTAGCAAAACAGTTTACACATTATCTAATTTGATCCTTACCTCTACCCTGTAGTTTCCATTTTTACCTGCTATGAAGACAGCTGCAAATATTTTTTACACATGTGGGTCCTTTTCCTCTTTATTTGATATCTTCGGAGAATATGCCCAATAGTTGGTCAAAGGTATGCACACTTTAATAACTTTAGGACATAGTTCTGAAGGGAACTATTAAGAAAAGCAAATATGTTTTTGGAAACAGACAAATTAATTCTTTTTTTTCCTTTTTTCTTTCTTTGTTCTTTTATTGTTCTTCCTTTATAGTGTTTCTTTTTTTTCTTTTTTCAAATTTATTTTTCATTTTCAACATTCACTTTTTTAAGATTTTGCATTCTAAATTTTCTCCTCCCTCATCAAGATGGAATGCAGTGTGATACAGGCTATACATGTATAATTATATTAAACATATTTCCAGATTAGTAATGTTGTAAAGAAGAATTGGAACCAAAGGGAAAAACCAAAAGAAAGGGAAAAAAAACATTAAAAAAGAGAGAGAAAACGTATGCTTCAATCTGAATTCAGACATCACAGTTCTTTCTCTGGATGTGGATAGCATTTTCCATCCTGAATCCTTTGGAATTGTCTTAGATCATTGCATCGCTGAGAAGAGCTAAGTCTATCAAAGTTGGTCATTGCGTAATATTGCTGTTACTATGTATAATTTTCTCCTGGTTCTGCTCACTTTACTCAGCATCAGTTCATATAAGTCTTTCCAGGTTTTTCTGAAATCCACCTGCTGATCATTTCTTAGGGGACGATAGTATTCCTGGTAGGACTCCTTGTTTGCCTACTTTTACAAATATTTTACATAGTATTGGAATTAATCATTCTTTAAATGTTTGGTGGAATTCACTTGTAAATCCATCTAGCCCTGGGGATTTTTTCTTAATGGAGTTCATTAATGGCTTTTTCAATTTCTTTTTCTAAATAGGATTATTTAAGTACTTTATTCCCTTTGTTAATCTAGGCAATTTATATTTTTGTAAATGTTCATCCATTTCACCTAGATTGTCAGATTTATCAGCATACAGCTGGGTAAAATATGCTTTAATTTCCTCTTCATTGGTGGTGAATTCACCCTTTTAATTTTTTATACTGGTAATTTGATTTTCTTCTTTCTTTGTTTTAATCAAATTAACTAAAGGCTTGCTTTCTTTTAATAAAAGCAGATTTTAGTTTTATTTATTAGTTCAGTAGTTTTCTTACTTTCAATTTTATTAATCTCTCCTTTGATCTTCAGAATTTCTAATTTGGTATTTAGCTGGGGATTTTAAAATTTGTTCTTTTTCCAGCTTTTTTATTTGCATGCCTAATTCATTTATCTGCTCTTTCTCTACTTTATTCATCTAAAGATTTAGAGATACAAAATTTCCCCAAGAACTTCTTGGGCTGCATCCCATAAGTTTTGGTATGTTGTTTTGTTATTGTCATTCTGATTGATGAAATTATTGATTGTTTCTATGATTTGTTGTTTGAGCCATTCATTCTTTAGGATTAGATTATTTGTTTCCAATTAAATTTTAGTCTATCTTTCCATAGCCCTTTATTACATGTAATTTTTATTGCACCATGATCTGAAAAGGATGCATTTAATATTTCAGCCTTTCTGCATTTGACTGAGAGGTTTTTATGCTCTGATACATGGCCAATTTTTGTGTAGGTACTATGTAGCTCTGAAAAAAGGCATATTCCTTTCTATCCCCATTCAGTTTTCTCAAGAGATCTATCATATCTAACTTTTCTAAAATTCTGTTCACCTCCTTACCTTCTTTCTTGTTTATTTTGTGGTTATATTTACCTAGTTTTGAGAGGGGAGGTTGAGGTCCCCCACTGGGATAGTTTTGCTGTCTATTTCTTCTTGTAACTCACTTAACTTCTAAGGATTTGGATGCTATACCACTTGGTGCACATATGTTTAGTATTAATATTCTTCATTGTTTATGGTACCTCTTAGCAGGATGTATTTTCCTTTCTTACCTCTTTTAATTCAATCTACTTTTGCTTTGACTGATATCAGGATTGCTACCCCTGGTGTTTTTTTTTTTTACTTCAGCTGAAGCATAATATATTTTATTCCAGCCTTTTACCTTTACTCTGTGTGTATCTCTCCACTTCAAATGTGTTTCTTGTAAACAACATATTGTAGGATTCTGGTTTTTAATCCACCTTGCTATCCACTGCCATTTTATGGAATAGTTCATCCCATTCTTATTCACAGTTATGATTACTTTGTATTTCCCTCCATCCTATCCCCCCCATTTATAGTTTTCTCTCTCCTTTCACCCTGTCCCTCCTCACCAGTGTTTTGCTTCTGACCACCTCCTCCCTCATTCTTCCCTCCTTTTTTTCAGTCCCTCTTCCATTTTCTTTCCCCTTTGCCTTCCTACTTCTGCCCTTCCTTCTATCCATCTCCTCTTCCATTTTCTGTCCCCTCCATTTTCTTGTAGGGTAAGATAAAATTCTATAACCAATTGAGTGTATATGTTATTCTCTCTTTGAATCAAATCCAAAGAGAGTAACCTCCTCCTTTCTTTCCCTCTACTGTAATAGGTCATTTCTGCCTCTTCATGAGATATAATTCACCTTATTCTGCTTCCCCCTTTTCTCTTCTCCCAGTACAATCCTTTTTTTCACCTCTTAATTTTTTTCATATCATCACATCAAAGTCGATTTATACCCACACCCTTGGTACATGTATACTTCTTCTAACTGCCCTAATAGAGATACAGTTCTCAAGAGTTACACATATCATCTTCCGTTGTAGGAGTGTAAATGGTTTAACATTATTGAATAATTTGTTTTTGTCTTTCCTGTTTACCTTTATATGCTTCTCTTGAGTCTTGTATGTGAAGACTGAATTTTCTGTTCAGCTCTGGTCTTTTCATGAAGAAAGTTTAAAAGTCCCCTATTTCATTGAATATCCATCTTTTCCCCCAAAAGATTTGGGTAGTTGATTCTTAGCTGTAATCCAAGCTCCTTTGCCTTTTGGAGTATCATAGTCCTAAATCATCTGATCCTTTAATGCATAAACTGCTAATTCCTATGTAATCCTGACTGTGGCTCCTTGATATTTGAATTTGGCTGCTTGCAGTATTTTCTCCTTGACCTGATAATTATGGAATTTGGCTGCAATATTCCTAGGAATTTTCTTTTGGGGATCTCTTTCACATGGTTGGTTGATTCTTTCAATGACTCTCTAGTTCTAGGATATCAAGGCAGTTTTCCTTGAAAATTTCTGGAAAGATGCTGTCCAGACCCTTTTTTTTATCATGACTTTCAGGTAGTCCAAATAATTCTTTTTTTTTTTAGCAAACATTTCTGTTTAATATACATAAGAACCAAATTGTACACATTAAATTTAGATTTTTCATCACTAAATACATACACTCAAAGCCAAGCAGGTCAACCTGAATTTGAAAATCTCATGTTACTTCCAGAATGTGGAAAAATCCATGCAAGCATATAAAAACATTCAATTAATAAGTTTTAGAATCTCAGCTAATTAGGTGCTTTCCATACACCAGTTCAACATTTTAAAAGTGTTCAATTAAAATTCAAGCATACCACCTTATTCAGTTCTTTCCTAGAAATTAACATAACTTAGCACAAACTTTTAAACTAAATGCTGAAAAATACTAAAGAAAGTCTTCCATAAACCTACCCAGATTATACTTCAATTTCTGATTGTTTCTCATGCTTTAGATTATCAGTCTCTGTTGCTTTCTTTGTTCTTGGATTGAAGATTTTTTTAAAAAAGTTCCTGATTAGATTTAACAAATTACTTTCTTTAAGGGTTTTAAAAATAATCTGTTTTATGAATAAATGCTTTTCAGATTAAAATGACCGTGGTCCATCCCTATCATGCATTAATCCTTTACTAATTTTTTGTCCCTAACTACCTTGTTTCAGTTTTCCCGTTAATAAAGTTCCAATAATTCAAAAATATTTTAATAGTATTTAAACAGATGTTTAATGATTTTAAAAAATTATATATCATAGATATTTAACATTTATTATAATGGCCATTTCCACTGGTTGGCTGGCGGTTCTTCCACTAATGGCTCCCAGGGTTTCCATGTCAACATTTTTCTTGCCAGTGATAATTCATTTTCAACCTGAAGAATCACCTCTTCTAGCTGGCCAGCCTGAAGCTTATCCTCTAGTTTCTGAAGATCTGTTTCCTCTTTTACCATATTCAGATTTTCATTTGCAATCTGTTCTGTGTACTTTTTATAGGTCGCATTTGAGGGCATCAACTGAAGAACATCAAGAATCTTCGAATATAATAATTTTAGCCGCTCCCGTGGTGTGTCACATACTGCCAGTCCAACGAGACCTGTGGTCTTCTTCAGCACCCCGGCCGTGACAGCAAAGCACCAGGTGTCGCCGCACAGCACCCTGGGAAGGTACTGCCCCAAATAGTTCTTAAATGATTCCTCCTGCATCTGTTTTCTAGATCAGTTGTTTTTCCAATGAAGTACTTCACATTTTCTTCTAATTTTTCATTCTTTTGATTTTGTTAGGCTGATTCTTGATATCTCATAGAGTTGTTAGCTTCCATGTGCCCAGTTCTAATTTTTTAAGGAATTATTTTCTTCAATTAGCTTTTGTGCCTCCTTTTCCATTTGTCCAATTCTATTTTGTAAGGAGTTGTTTTCTTCAGTGGTTTTTTTCTCATTTGTGTAATTGTATATTTAAAATTATTTATTTTTAGTTTTCAACATTCACTTCCACAAGATTTTGAGTTCCAAACTTTCTCCCCATTTCTCCTCTCCCTCCACCCCAAGATGGTGTGCATTCTGAATACCCCTTCCTCCAATCTGCCTTCCCTTCTATCACCCCCCTTCTCTTATCCCTTTCCCCTTCTATTTTCCTGTAGGGCAGGATAGACTTCTGTACCCCATGGCCTGTATATTGTCTAATTGTATTTTTTAAAGAATTGTTTTCTTCAGTCAATTTTTGTTCTTCCTTTTCCAAGCTCTTGACTCTCTCTTGCATTAACTCTCACTTCTTTTCCCATTTTTTCTTCTACCACTCTTATTTGATTTTTTAAAAATCCTTTTTGAGCTCTTCTAAGAAGTCTTTTTTGGGCTTGAGACCAATTCATCCTCCCCTTTGAGGGTTCCCATGCAGGCATTTTGACATTGTTGTCCTTTTCTGAATTTTGTGTTTTGATCTTCCCTGTCACCATTGTGGCTTTCTATGATCAGGGTTCTTTTCTGGTTTTGGCTCACTTTTTAGCCTGTTTCATGACTTTTACAATTGATGTCTGCTTCTGGGACACAGGGGCCACTGTCCCAAGTTTCTCGTGCTGGGAGCCAAAGGCCTGGTCACTGGCTTTCTGCACCAGGACCTGAAGCATTGGCAGCTTGTCCATTGTATTGAGGTGGCCCAGACTAGTTGCACCTGTTGTCTGGGGGGCTCCAGGGCTGGTAGTTTGCCTTCTGCACTTGGGATGGAAGCATTATAGCTGGCCTGCTGAGTCAGGACTGAGGGGACTTGGTTGCTGCTCTGTGCTGTGGCTAAAAGCCTCCCTCTGGCTTGCCTAGACAGCATCTGCACGGCACTGTGCTCCTCTTTCACCCAAGTGAGACAGACCTTTCCTGAGGTCCTTCTAAGTTATCTTCAGCTGGAAAATTGTTTCACTCCATTATATTTGCAGATTCTGTCACTCTAGAATCCATTTGGAGGCTTGATTTTTACATTGTTTTCAAAGGAAGCTGAGGAGAGCTCAGACAACTTCCTGGCTTCTCTCTGCCATCTTGGCTCTTGGACCACCATTTCATGAGGGATTATGCTCAAGCTTCACTCCTGGATTGTCTTACCCTTTGGACTTGTCCATTTCCTCGACATCAGCCTCTTCTCCCACTACCCTTTATATGTGGTCTTCCTCCCTTAGTTTGTTGGAGTGGCATTCAAAGTCTTGTTCTCCAAGTGAGAAACCAGGAACCTCATCATCATTATGCCATAGTTTTCTTCAGAACTCATGCCTACTCAGCATCATCAAAAGCTAGAAGAAGCCAAAAAAGGGAGAGCAGTGTAAGAACAAAAGGAGAGACTCTGAAAGTTGGTTAGTTAATAAACATGTACTAAGCACCTTCTATGTGCCAGGCACTGTGCCAACTGCTAGGGGTCATTCATTTCTGAACAGAGAAGGGGGTAGGGGAAAGGCAGTAGGGCAAATAAGAGAGAATGATCATTACTGTGCCAGAGTCAGCAACTGTGGTTGGCTTCATCCTTAGCATCTCTAGCATAATGTATTTCTCTAAAATTTGTAAATCTGTTGTGATCTTCACAACTACCCTGTGAGGAAGGGGGTGTCATTATTTCTTACAGATGAGGAAACTGAGGGTCACACAGTCAGCAAATTAAAGGAGTCACTTGATAGGAGCGGTTTCTGCTCCCCTTTCTAGAAGACACTCTGGCTATTGTCTCTGCCATCTGCCTAGCTGCAGCCTCACTAATCTCTCATCTCTTCTAATCCTGACTCTAATGAACACACATCTTTTCTACTGAGCCAGCTAGGTGATATAATGGAAACAGTGCTGCACCTGGGGTCTGGAAGATCTGAGTTTGAATCCTGTCTCAGACGTATACTAGATGAATGACCCTGGGCAAGTTACTTAGTCTTGTTCAGCCTTAATTCCTTCATCTGTAAAACAGGAGGATTACAATAGCACCTCCCTCATGGAGTTGTTGTCAGGGTCAAATGAGATGACATGTGCGTTTTGAAAATCTTAAAGTTCTCTATAAATCCTTCCTATCATTTTTACCATCTGCCATGACCCTGACTGTTTCCTGACTCATTCAAATGGTCTGCTTTAATGAGGGGCCATATAGTTCTTTCCCTCACATTTCGTGTCCTAGCCCCCTTTCTTCATGGCCTGATTATAATTCCTGGTATTGGTCCCCACTTTACCTAATCAAGTGCTCCCCTAAGTTTTTGTGAGAGGAAGAAAAAAGAGTGGGTAAAACCAGTGAGGCTATGCTTTCTTTCTTCTTTGCCCAACTATTTTCCCAGTCAGAAGGCAGGACATCTCCACTTCACTCTCTTTAGTTTTCCCCTCCCATCAGGTATTTAGCTTCTTTAGATGGATCTAGATTCACTATACTTGGTATATCATTTATTATTTCTCTGCCTGTTGCATCCAGGATTTACCTGAGATGGTGGCTTAGCGTAATAAAAAATATTTCTTTGCCAAATATTCTTTAAAAACCCATGTCTTTTATATAGACCAGGACATTTTCAACAAAAACATGTTTCATAACAGTTTTAAGGTTTTATTAATATATCAATTATTTCTAGATATACTCATCCTCACATTCCTCAGTGAGCCTTCTCTGGTAACAAAGAAGGAACACAAGGAAAGGCAACAATGGCCCCTTCTATCAAAATTGTGCAACATCTCACGAGCATCTATAGATTCTCACCTTTCCAATATAAAGACAGATATTTGTTTCTTCATCTTTTCTCCAGAATTTTTGGCTTTTTCTTGTTCTTTTTTTAAACATTATTGTAGTCATTGTAGACAGATGTAGATATGTCATATCTATATCTGTGGATTATATATGCATACATATTAAGGAACAAGGCTTTTTATTAAGAAGCAAATTTCCTTTCTCATAACTCCCTAGACTGAGCTCGTGTTATCTAGAAGTTTCACAAAAGATGATGAAGAATTTCTCGTTGTATCTTTAGAAAATTGCTGGGCTAGGCAGCAGTAGGTAAACATGTTCAGATAGCATCGCCTTTCCCATCCTCCAGCCCTTACTGACAACGAGCTGCTTTTCAATTTAAACCAAGTATTCTTCTCCCCCTCCCCCACCTCCAGATAGTATCAAACTACCAGTCTTTCTAAAAGACTCAGAAGAGAGTGAACAAGTTGATGTTTGTGCAGAAGATGAATGTCGTGTTCAGTTCTGCTCCTTGAGGGCATTTCTGCATGATGAAGTTGGCACCAGCTTCTCCCCAAAGGCTGGGAACTTGTCTGCAAGTGCTTGTCCCCCCTGTATTACATGGGGTGCAGCATTGTCTTCAGACACCAATGTTGTTTTAAAGTCCAGCCTCTTCTGGTTTGTGACCCTTTTACAGTGCTAGCCCAGAAGTCTCTCTTTTAGGAAAATTAGAAATAGAAATCCATATAGACATACTTTGAGAAGGCAGAAAGAAGCCTGGCTTTCATATATTTTGCCACCTTAAATTAAAACCACAAACCAAAGGAAGAGATATATAGGGCTAGAAGACACCTCTGAGCCCATCTAGCCTCACCCCCTCATTTTACACGTGAGGAAACTGAGGCCCACAGTAGCTTAACATGCCTAAGTTCACATAGGTAGTAAACAAAAGAGGAGAAATCTGGACGCAGCTCATAGGGTCATAGCTGCAGAACTGGGAAGGACGTCAGAGGCCATCTATCCCAACCCTCACTGATGAAGAACCAGAAGCCCATGGCTAGATGACTTGTTCAGAGTAAGTTACATGGTTAATAAGCATCAGAGGTAATATCTGAACAAGTTGTTTGACTCGAATCCATGCTCTTCCACTATAAATATTAAGGTCTATAAAGAGTTTTCATTTCTGTAAGGTTTGTGAATACTTTTCTTCATAAGACTCTAGCTCTGTCATTTATTTCTTGTATGACCTTGGCCAAGTTACCTCTAACCTCTGGATCATAATTTCCTCCTCTGTAAAATGAGAATCTTGGACTAGATGTTCACTAAGGTCCTTTATAGTTCTAAATTCTATGATCTACAATCCTGGGATCCAACATTCTTCCCATTCTACAAGACAGGTATATGCATAGTGTCATCCTCATTTTACAAATTAATAAATTGAAGTAGAAGGGAATGGGAATTGATTTGCTCAAAGTTAAAGGATGCTAGATTTAGAGCTGGACATGACCTTGGAAGCTACTGAGCTCAACCTCCTCATTTTATAGGTATGGAAAATGAGGTTCAGAGTCTTGGTGCCGAAAGCCACACAAGAAATCAGAAGCAGAGCCAATATTTAAACCCAGGTTTTCTGGCTCCAGATTTTACACTTTTTTATACCAACATCCATCTGTTCAGTGCTACTGATTAATGTGCATCTTTCCCAGTGGAAAAAAAATGGACCTGATTCTCCATCCCAACAGGATGTATTTCTAATGCAAGGCAACTGAAACCCAACCACTAGCCTGAGCCTCTGAGCATCAGTCATATTGAGTGACCTTGGGATTCTACCTCCTAACCTTCAGAAGAAGCAAAATAAAGAAGGCTCTGATACCCTTTTATGTCTGTATATGGATACAGGATCAGTTTGGTGCTCTTACAGTGGGGGAGAGCCAGACTTACTGAGAACTGTAAAAACAACCTGGAGAGCGGAGACTCCTTAGGGGACATCTGGGACAGGGGCATCATTTGAGAGGAAGGTCAGATCCCAGGATTTTAGATCATAGAATTTAAAACTGATAAGGACTTTCTTGATCTTCTAATCCAAAGCCGTCATTTTATAGATGAGGAATTACCCAGAGACTACTGGTGACTTGTCTAATGGGGTCACATAGGTAGTAAGTGACAGAGCTGAGGTTTGAATGTAGATTCTCAGACTTTAAATCCAGTACCCTATTGAGGCCATAGAATGCGGTATTCTAAACTCAAATGTAATACCTAACCATCGTTCAGAAGGTACAGAGCATTTCTATATTGATTTCAGAAACAAGAGCCAACTGTAATTATAATATAAAATAAGCTAATATAAATACATAATATTAATATATTAAATGATAATATATTATTATAATATAAAATATAAAATCACTTAAATAATATTTTGCCTTTCTATAATGTGTAATGTCCCCCTCCCCTAGGGCCTTGGATAACTGGTGGGGGAAATGAAGGCAGTATCCAGAGTTCACCCAAGTTTCCAGGGCTTCTGACCTTGGGGAAATTTTCTTCCACTGAAGAACCATGCTGAGAAGAGGCAGCAAAGCTATAGAGGCAGAGAGATGGGTGAGAAGGATAACAATGAGTGGTGTTGGTCCCTATCTGGTCACTTCTTCCCTATTGCCCCTCTTAGGAGGTGGAAGGGAAAAGATTCAACCTCTTTGAAATATATTATAGTCTATTGTGACACGTATTTAAGGCTTGTTTCTGTCCTTATGCTAATTTGAAGTTGATATTAAAATCGCAGGTCATTTATATAATTTTAGTTCAAGTCAAAAGGTGAATAATTTGAGATTAAGAGAGGGTAAGCTTTTTTTCAGCTTTGGCTACAGAGAGGCAAGCTGACTAGAAAGGAAACTTCTGCCCCTTTTTTTTTTGTAATCTCAGAGTCTCATCAGTCCCCAGATTGCTATTTAAACCTGGAAAGAGACTTGAAGAGGACTGATCCTATAGCAGTGAGGGGTTAGAGTTGGTGCTGGTCCAGATAATCAAAAACCCTGTATACAACACACGGCCAAACTCCCACCAGGCTACAACCACTTTAGCTAGAAATCTCACATTTTCTTTTCTTTTATCATCTTCTGTTTTTAATAGTTCTTGTTTTCTTCTGGAGTCTCTATTTGGTCAATTCTAGTTTTCAGGGAGGTTATTTTCCCCTACCTCCCGCCCTTGGGTAAGGTCCTATACTTCTTATTCCAAGCTGTTAATTCTCTTTCCAGATCTTTCCTTTATAGCTTTTATTTCTTTTCCCTTTTTCCTCTAGTGCTCTCATTTGGTTTAAAAAAAATTAGTTTTTTTTTTAATAAAAATTTTCTCAGGCTTCATCTCTTTCAGGAATTATGATTGGGTTTGCACCCTAGATGCATTTTTCTTTGAGCTTTGTAGATATTTTGGAATCATAGTCTTTTGAGCTTATGCCTTGGACATCCCTGTCACCATAACAGCTCTTTAGGGTGGGATTCTTTTTTATTTGCTTATTCTTCTGGTCCATTTGCTGACTTTATGTTAGGGCCGGGCTGGGGTAGTGAATGTTGTGTCTTTCTAAGATCTCAGGGCCAACTCAGGCTGGGGACCTACAGGCTATCAGAGCTACCCAAGTAGTGTGATTCAGAACAAAGTCTAATCACTGAGTTCTGTGGTTTTATGAACTGGGTTTGGTTCTGCATAACATTCCTTGCACCTTATCTCTGGTAGGAAGTTCCAACAGACTATTGCTAGATTCAGCTACGATCAGCCTGCTGGAAAGCTCTGCTGCTTTCAAATGCCAGAATTGCAAGGTCCTTTTTGGTCTGAAATTCCTGTCCTAGTTATTCCATTGCAGCCTTCAGACTGGGTTAGAGGCTGCAGCTGAGACCCTCTCTACTCCTGGAGGTCAGAGCCACATGGATCTTATTTGCTTTGGAGCTTGCTCTCACTGGGTACACCGTCTAGAACCCAGCACTACTTCTCATGCTGGAACATCACCTTTGGGTGTAAGTCACTGCCTCAGTCTACCCTGGATCTGGGACCTGGAACTGGGCAGTGAATGACGGTGTTGCCAGTTGGCAGCCTTGGTCCTATTTTAATCCTCATGTTCTGAAATTCTCTGCAGGGTGGTCCTCACCAGATCCCACCGCCAGTGTCCATAGACCTCTCTGTTTGTTTCCTTATGCTCACCTAGGGTGGAAAAATAACCTGTTGTGATTTTTTTCTTAGATTTCCCCATCAGGCTTGATACAATGTATTTTCTAGACTTTTGTGGAAGAGATGTGGGGGAGAGCTCTGCTGTTCTTCCTGCTACTCTGCCATCTTGGCTCCCAATGGTACAAATGCCTCTGGCAAAGTGCTTTCATATTTTTTCTTGCCCTTTTTTCTTGTTTAGTTCCTAACCATTCTTTAAACTCAACTCAACCGGTGCCCTTCCATTAAGCCCTCTAGATCTTCTCATCAGTATCAACTTCTTTCCTTCAGATTCCACATTTATTCTGTTCATATCTCCTTCATATAATTGTCAAGTATTGTCATGCAAAATATTTATCTGTGTGTGTTATCCTCTTACTAGTGTAACATTGAGGCAACCTACAACTCCTTTTCAGAATTCACAAATACCTTGAGGTTTGGGGAGATTATTTTCTTTGCCATTTGCTCAAGCCCCACCAACTGTCTTCTCTATTTGTTAGGGGATGATGATTACTGCTCCATTTCCACTTACTCACTTAACAATGATTGGCTTTCACAAAGGGATATTGACTTTAAAGATAGAGCAGCCAATGGAAGGGGGGAAGCTTTTCCCAACCATGTGGTAGGTAAATCAGAACTAGTTACAGAATGACCACACATACACTTCCTTCATCCTCATGATTCTTACAGAAGCAGCTTCTTAGCATCTAAGCAAGCTGATGGGGTCTGCACATGT
Organism: Phascolarctos cinereus; assembly: GCF_003287225.1. Classification (NCBI taxonomy): domain Eukaryota; kingdom Metazoa; phylum Chordata; class Mammalia; order Diprotodontia; family Phascolarctidae; genus Phascolarctos; species Phascolarctos cinereus. The sequence continues at coordinate 80,531,289 of NW_027555625.1, read as the reverse complement.
CCCAGATTGCCATTACAGTGGATTATGAGATCTATGAGGGAAAGAATTATGTCTATCCAGACATCTTAGAGCAACAGTGGCAGCAGCAATGGCAGAGTTGAGAATGGTCTGGGTGGAGATGAGAGTGCATACTGCCAGGGAAGGCAGAGCTGAGTGGCTTAGCTCTTTCCAGCCACTTCTTTGGTGGTCCTGTTTAGAGCACAGAGCAGGAGCAGAAGGACAGATCATGGCTGGGATGAAGACGAGGAGACATGGCACCAGAGAGTTACCCTGTGAAGTAAGTATGACAGTGACCTAGGGATAGATGAGGAACTGTGATCTCATCAGTGTAGGGAGCTCCCAATGAGGAATTTCTTTAACCAGTGAAGATCAGCATCTGCTCTATAATTTTTTGTCTTAGAGAATTGTCTGGGGAACTAAAAGTTTAAGTTATCTGCCTAGGGTCACATAGCCAATATGTATCAGGGTTGGTATTTGAACCCACTTCTTCCTGATTCTGAGGCCATCTCTCTATTATACCAAATTGTCTCTCACTGCAGGTGTTATCATTCCCATTTTACAGATGATGAAACTGACGTTCAGGGCGGTGAAATGATCCGCTCTTGGTCCTATAGATTAGAAATGGCAGGGGCGGGATTCAAACCCATCTCTCTTGACTCCAAGTCTAGGACTCTTTCCACTATATGATATTAACAATCCATTTTTCATTTATTTTTAAAATCAGTAAATAAATTTTGTTAAGTGCCTATTATAGGCCAGGCATCTAATACAAAGATTAAATAAAAAACTAAATGAAAAACAGTCCCTGCCCATAAAGACCTTACATTCTGCTGAGGGAACTGTGTGAAAAAGCAAAGTTAATTTAAGTCAATAAGCATTTATTAAATGCTAGTATGTGCCAAACACTGTGCTAAGCATTGAGTATACAAAGAAAGGCTAAAACAACCCCAAAGAGCTTACAGTTTAGTGGGGGAGGCAAGGTACAAACAACTATGTACAAATGAATTGAAGATAATTTCAGAAAGAAGGCATTAGCATTAAAAGAAGCAGGAAAGGATTCTTGCAGAAGAAATCAGAATTTTTAATGAGACTTAAAGGAAGCTAAGAGGGGGAGATGAGAGAAAAAAAAACCCATGGGTTTTACTGGTGAGTAAGGTCAATATGAATCACCAGTGCTACATGGATCAAAATTCGTATGATCTTGGACTCCAGTGAAAGGCAGTGTCCAGAATGGAGTAGATGCTAGTCCTGGTTTATTTCACTTTGTTTAGACAACTGGACTATTATGTTCAATTTGGGGTATGACGCTTTAGGAAAGGTATTGACAAACTGGAATTTATTCAGAAGCCCATTTCGATGGGTGATATTCTGTGAGTCTATGAGACATCAGTGTGATGACGGAACAAGAGATAATACCAAAAAGGGTCACTTGAAGGAACCTGGTATGTTTGTCTTTTGTTCTCAAAGAGGACCATGACATTAATGAGGTGATGCTATGATTTGCAAGTGAATTGGATTTAAGTGAGGCAAGGCTGTGCAAAGTCACCAGCCTCACTCTTTCCTCCACAGTCATCTGGGTTCAGTGGCTAGATATAGATGAGGTACAGTGGGAGGCTTTGGCCTTTTTAAGTTGTTTGTCCTTTATTCTCAAAGAGGACCATGACATTAGGAAGGTGATGCTATGATTTACAAGTGTATGCACCTACTAGTGTTAGTTTAAGAAGGGGTCCATAGTCTTTACCAGACTGCCAAAGGGATCCATGCTCAAAAACAGGGCAAAATCATTGCTAATAGACATTAGATTAGACGCCAACTGAGGCTCCAGCTAAGTCGAAACTTTTGTGATGAATAGGAATCCCTTCCTAGGAATAGGAAGACGGTAATGGGAGTGAAAGGGAAACAACAGATTTAGCAGATGGAGGATGCGTTCTTTTCCTGAGGTTGGCAGAGGCTGAATACTGTGCCCTCCATCTTCCATCTGCTGGAGAGAGTTTGTAATTGCTACAGTATCAGTCAGAGGAAAAGAGCCAGCACACCTGCCTTTTCCTTGAGCTGTATGTCCTTTAGAAGTTAGCGGGCAGGTAGGTGGGGACATGAGGAAGCAGGATCAGTCCAATACAACTGGCCCCTGATTCCTGTCTTTCAGACAAGCATTATCTTGGCTTTCCATTGGCATTCCTACCCTTCAGAGCCTGGGACTCAGGAAACAGTAATGATAATGATATCTAATTGCCTTTGCAGATATTTTATTAAGCTGGCCTTTTCAAGTTCATTATCATTAATATTTATGGTTGGGAGATGTTCCTCTGGGGACCCTCTGAGCAGCTCTCCAGCTGTGGAGGTAAAATTTATAGCAAGATGATGTGTGTAAGGGTAACTGCCTGCACAGGCTGCAGGCTTCTCCGGTGCAATGGCAGATTTGTAAATGGTTTTGTATCAGTGTAAGCTATGGGTGTGAGCACACGCATCCTTTTACGGCTAATTAACTACATTGTTATTAATCTAGGAGGGAGTGTGACTGTCTGGACCAGGAGGCTTGGATTAATTCCTGGCAGCAAATCTTCCTCCTCTGCTGCTGTTCTGGTCCTGATCAGAGGAAAAGCTTTTCTGCTCTTTGGAAAGGTCCTTCTCCCTAGAGAAAGCTAACTGAAAGGTCTGGCTACAGCCAGGGCCTCCTCTACACCTGCCAAAACCTTCTGGTTAAATGAAACTTGATATTCTTGGCAGGGACAGCAGGAAGAAAATGGATTTACCACCCAGCTGATTCACTAATGAACTGTAGGGGTGTTGAAAGAGTTCAGTTGGAGAACGTGTTGCCGCCAGAATGCTATTAGAAATCCCATTCTCTGCACCAGCCCTTCCCTCCCTCTTTCCCATTACATCTAAAGGGCCTTCAAAGGGTCATAATAGTTAGCATTTATATAGTGCTTTAAGGTTTGCAAAGTACTTTGTCATCTATTAAATCACTTGATCTTCACAACCACCCTGTGAGGTAGATGCCAGAGTTATTTCTACTGTATAGATGAAGAAACTTAGTTTTGTTAAGTGATTTGCCTAGGGTCATGCTACTGGTGTCTGAGGTGGGATTTGAACTCAGGTCTTCCAGGCTCTGAGAAGTTAATATTAGGAAAAGTCATAGAGAAGCCTAACTTTATTATGTAGAATCCAGAAAATATCTGAAAGCAGCCTCAGGAAAACCAATGATAAAGAAATCCCAAAAGTCCACCGTAGTACAAAAAAGATGGCAAGAAGAGGAGCGAAGGAGACTGGTAGAGGAGTCAAAGTAAGGGAGCCAGTGTAAACTCAGGGCAAAACTGGAAACTGGGCCAGAAGTTAGTGGAAGCCAAAAAGGGTAGGAAAAATCGAGTGTGAGCTAGTGAGCTCACTAGTGTGAGCTCCTGCCAAGGGGACTGTAGGCAGTCGGTATTCTGAGCAAGGGTGTCGTGAACCAGCCCAATTCTCCTGACCAAGTGCCTCAAGAGACATCCCAGACCTGGACTGTCAGAATAGAAACAGTCTCCATAGCTCACTGCACCGGGAAAGACAGGTCTTGGTCACTCATTCCTCAAGGCACTGACATCCACAGTGGGAAGCAGAAATAACAGCTTGGGAGGGCTAGTGCTGAGGGAATTGTGTGGGAAGCCCAAGACCAAATCTTGGGCTCCAGCATCTCATAGGAGCTTTTTAGGGCCATAGCACAGGATGAAACCAGTTCCCCATCGGGAATTATAGTATATCCATTGGGTATTATATTGATATAATTTATATATTGTATCTGTGTAAGATACAGTTATATAATTTGTTATATTTATATAAGATTTAGTTGTGCAATGCATATTATTGTTGTATAAGACAGAGTTATATAACTTATATATTGCATTTATATAAGAGGAGGAGAAATGTACCACCCCAAGCCAGAATCCACAGTGCCCCACAAGGGGACTGAAACAGAAAGAACTCATTAAATTAGAGCATGGGGGCTAATACCAGTCACCACATACAGATTGTCAAGGGCACTGGCACCAAACTATAGAAAGGGCAGGTCCAAAAATGTCTAGCCCAACTCATCCTATGCCTATTGATGGACATCTATTTTATTTGCAAAGTTTTTGCCACTACACAAAATGCTGCTATAAATATTTTTATGTATATGGGGCTGATTTTTTAAATTTTATTTTTGTCCTTGACCTCCTCAGGATCTCCCCCTTTCAGTGGAATTTCTGAATTTAAGGGCATGGACATATTAGTAATTTTCTTTTCATTATTACAAACTGTTTTTCAGAATGGTTGGACAATTCACAACTCCACCACAATGCATTAATATGGCCACCTTCCCACAACTCCATTTAAAACTGACTATTCCTCTTTTTTTGGTCATCTTTCCTGATGTGATATGAAACCTCAGGGCTGTATTGATTTGCATTTTTCTTATTATTTATGATTTGGAACATTCTTTCATAATGTTGATAATAGTTTGTAATTATTTTGAGAATCGTTAGCTCATATTTTTTTGTACCACTTATGTATTGGTGTACTGACATTTTCATGACCTCTGTCTTATCTTAATCAGAAAAGGAAGATTAAATACACACACAAATATATATGTTGTAGAAAAACACTAAACTCATGGGCAAGTCACTTAACCCCAATTGCCTCCGCCAAAAAAACCCAAACCAAACCAAAACAAACAAAAAACAAACCACTAAACTCAGCCTGAAAACAGGACAATATGGGAGACATATAAGGACAGAAACAAATATTTACTAAGCACCTATGTGACAAGGACTATGCTAAACACTTAAAGTATTATTTCATTTAATCCTTACAACTTGAGACATGGGCACTATTATTATACCCCTCTTATAGTTAAGAAACTAAAACAGACATAGGTTAAGTGACTCACTCTGCGTCACAGAACTAGTAAGTGTTTGAGGCTGGATTTGAATTCAGGTGGTCCTTACTCTAGGCTCAGCACTCTATCCATTGTACTACCCATCTGTCTCTAGGACAGTACTACTGAGAAGGATAGAGTTATAAAGCAAAACAAACCAGCTTCAGAGGGCAATCATAAATATGATTAAAAAGAAAGTACAAGAACTAGAGGTCTGGTAAGAAGCAGAAAATGGCAATAATGAGACATTATACCAAAACTTTTGGGATTCAGCCAAAGTAATCCTTAGGGGAAAATGTAGCTCTTTAAACATTTACATTAACAAAGAAAAAAAGAAAAGAAAAGACAGATCAATGAGTTGGGAATGCCCCTTTTAAAACTTAGAAAAATAACAAATTAAGGGGAAAAAAAAACTAAACACAAAAATGGAAATTCTAAAAATCAAAGAAGAGATAAAACAAAAAAAAACTGTTGACATGAACAAAGCTAGTAACTTTTTTTTTTTGGTCTGGGGAGGTGCTTAATAAATTTACTAACTTATGTGATAAAAAAGGGAGAAGAAAATGAAATTTCCCATGTCAACAATGAAAAAAGAATTCATAATAAATGAAAAGGAAATTACTAGAAACTATTTTGCTCAATTACCTGCCAACAATATGGAAAAGAAATGAAATGGATGAATGTTTATAAAATAGTGATTGTCCACAAGAAACAGAATTTAGACAGTTCAGTCTCAAAAAAAGAAATTGATCAAGCAATAAATGCAGTTACAGAGTGGAGGAAGATCAAATGAATTAATTTAAGAATTATAGTACTGTATTTAAGGAAGAAAAGGAACAAAAAAATCATAATTTAGAAAAAAAGCAATATTAGAGATAAATGGATGAAAAGTATAAATCTTATTCTTATAAATGTAAATGTCAATGACATTAAATAGATCAATAAAAATTAAAGAGTGGTGGATTGGATAAGACAACAACACCCTCCAAATCTATTGCTTACAAGAAACATACCTAAAAAGGGAAGACATACACAGAATAAAAATGAGTGGCTAGAAAAAATTTACTATGCATCAGGGGCATTTAAAAAAGCAGGAGTTGTAACCTTGCCATCAGGTATACAGAATTAGCAATATAAAAAGAAATAAACAAAGGAATTGCATTATGCTGAAAGGAACCACAGGAAAAAATATCTAGAATTGAACTTCTATACTCCAAATTGCATGGAAAATAACTGAATTACAGGAAGACATAGACAATAACACAATATTAGTAAGAAATGACTTTAATGTACCCATCTCAGATTCTGACAAATCTAATAGAAAAATAAACAAAATGGAATTAAATTTAGAATTGAATAACTTGTTGTAGAATTATTACTAAAGAACTTATTGCATATTCTAAACAACGCTGCTAAAGAATAGGCATATTTCTCAGTAATATGTGGAACTTTTACAAAAACTGATTATTTATTAGGGTACAGAGATATGCAAATACATATAAAATGGCACAAATAGTAAACACATCCTTTATAGACTATAACACAATAAAAAATAGTAGTCATTTTAGGGAACACAAATAAAAGAGAGACACAAATGGAGACTTACAAATGAAATCTTAAATTAGTTAGTGAGTTAAAAAAATCATAAAAATAATTAAAAATTATGTGAAAGAAAATTATAATAATGAAACAATATACCAAAATTTCTGGGATACAACTTTGGCAATCCACAAGGGGGAAGTGATATCCTAAAAATACACATTAACAAGATAGAAAATCAGAGATCTAATAAAATGAAAATTTATTTTCAAAAAATTCAAAAGCCAACAAATAGGCGAACTCAAAATAAGCAAAAAAAAAAGATGTTGAAAATTATAGGAGACATAATTTGGAAATCAAAAATACAATAAAATTTTTACACAAAACTAAAAGCTGGTTCTTTGAGGAGACCAACAAAATTAATAAATCTTTAACCAGATCACTTAAGAAGATCACATAAAACCTGTATTAATAGCGGACATTTATATAAACTTTTGAGGTTTTCAAAGTGCTTCAAGTGCTTTCTAATTTGACCTTCACAACTCTGTGAGTTATGTGTTATTATGATCCCATTTTATTGTGTGGAAATTGTGACTATTTAAGTGACTTGCCCAGTCTTGCATAATTATTGTCTATCAATCATTTTGGAAGAGTAGCAATGACATCAGGAGGGTGATGTCTTGACTTACAAGTGAATTGGACTTAAATGAGGCAGAGTTGTGCAAAGTCAGCAGCCTCATTCTCTCCTCCAGTCATCAGAGTTCATTGATAAAAGACAGGTTAGGACAAGTGGGTGACGAGTTGCATAACTAGTAAGTGTCTGAAGTAAGTTATGAATTCAGGTCTCCCTGACTCCAAGTTTAACATTGTGTCACAGGCACCATCTAGCTGCCTCAACAACAATCAGCAAAACAAAGAACAACACAAAATCACAGCAAAACCAAAAGAAATTAAACCTATCTCTCTATCATCTCAGAATCTACTATACATAGTTACTTACTGTGCTAATCTATTATGCAGAAATAGTTATATGAGAATACTAAAGAATAAAAAATACATTAAAAATATAAAATACCCAAATAGAAAACCAGATAAAGATTGTAAATAATTCAATCTCAGAAAAGAAAATGTAACTAGCTGTTAAAGAACTACTAAAGTGTGTGTGTGTGTGTGTTTTTTTAGGGGTGGTGGTGGTAGTAGTGGTGGTAGTTTCCTGGTCCTTATTGAATAACAGGAGAATTCTAATGAACTTTAAAAGAGCAATTGACATTAATGCTATACAATTATTCTCAAATATTGAGAAAGAAAACACTTTGCCAAACTCCTTTTATAATACAAATACAGGATATCCCAATGTAGACCCTGTTTAGTCCTAATATCTAAAACAGGGAAAGGTAAGACAAAGGTAGAGAACGATAGTCCAATTGATATTTGTTATTAACTAGGTATTCAAAAAATTTGAATAAAATCCTTTGACTATAATAATTCACCCCAAAAGTCATTCATTATGACCAAGATGTTATAATAGGGATGCAAGGATGGACCAACATTAGGAAAACAATCAACATAATTACGTTAAAAACAAAAATATTCAAAAATACATGATTATCTCAATAGATGAATAAAAAGTCATTGATAAAGTACAACATTCATTCATGCTAAAAACCCTACCAAGTTACAGGTATAGAGGGGCCTTATTAATATCATAAAATATCTATCTAAAACCATAACCAAGCATCATATGCAATGGAGATACAACAGAAGCTTTCACAATAAATATAGAAGGATAAAAGGGTGTGCACAATTTCTGTTATTATTTGATATCATTCTAGAAGTTCCAACAATAAAAATAAGACAAGAGTAAGATGCTAAAAGCATTAGGATAGGAAAAGAAGAAAAAAACTGCCCCAATTGAAGCTGATGGCATGATTTACTTAGAAAATCTTAAAGAATCAGCAGATACAAAATGAGACAACTTCAGCAAAGCTGAATCATACAAAATAACCTCTCCCCCTCACAATTCACCGTATTTTTATATGACAAAATCTAAGAGTCAAAAATTGAAAGGGAAATCACATTCCAAATTAAAAATAACTTGAAAATATGCTAGATATTTGGTGATCAAAATAGATTTAGTTACATAGTGACATTTCCTAAAAAGCTGGAGGATTATTCAGTTGCTCATGGCTAAGTCATGCCAATATAATAAAAATAAAAATACTACCAATGTTAATTTATAGTTTCAATGCTATATCAAATTATTTAAGACATACTTTATAGGCTTTCATAAAATGATAGCAAAATTTATTTCTAGAATATCTGGGAAATTATGACAAAAGTGGAAATGAAGGAGGACATATCATTTTCAGACCTCAAAGCATATTGTAAAGTAGCCCTCATGAAAACTGTTTGGTGTTGTTTAAAACATAACAAGATGGATTGATGAAATAGACCAGACAAGAGAGAATCAGAAATAATGGAATTCAATAGCTTGGTGTCTGATAAACCAGAAAACATAAATTACTCGAGAAAGACTTCTTAATTTGATTTTTTAAAAAGCTTTGGGGAAACTAGAAAAGTCTGGCAGAATTTAGGCTGGGGCCAACATCTTATGACATGTTCCACAAAAAAATTCAAAATGGGTATAATATTAGAGATCATACTATAAAAAAGATTTAGAAGTGGTTCAGAGAAAAATGGAAGATTTAATATGAAATGATGCAACATAAAATAAGCAGGACTAAAAGAACAATATCCATAAATTTGATACTAATATAAAGGAAATTATGAAAAGGAAGATTAACTCTAAGTTATTTAAAAATCAGTGATCCCAGTGGACAGATAATAAAACTTTCCGCCTTCACAGTAGATGGTTTGGGAACTACTGGGGGCAATATGCTACGTCAGATGTTTTTGCTTGATTTTTATTGTTTTCCTTAAGGAAACTTCAATTAAGGGGTGAGTGGGGATTGATATTTCCAGAAATGTGACTCTGATGCAAAACATTGATTCAAGTTAATAACTAAGCTTATTTTTAAAAGAAACTTTTATCAGTCTCAAAATGTTTCTCAGAACTGAAATCCATCTTTCAAAGACAGGTGTTCTCCTGGTGATGGAGCATGGTTCTAGATTGTGGAATGTCACAGTCCCTGAAGAATCAAAATCTTCAGTGACCTAGAGGTCTATGCAGAGAGATGAATGGTAGGTATGAGTAGGCTGCAACATATTTTCAGTGATGACTTATCTATAAGAAGTGATAAAGGGGCATCATTTATGAAATGTATGCTGGAAAATGAGTTGGTCTAGTTCTACATCAAGAGCAAAGGGATAAAGATAGTTTGAGAATTGTACTGGCACCCAAAAAATGTAAAAAGAACTAGGGGAAAGTCATGGCACATTTGGTGGATCCTCTATAAAATAAAATGGATTAAAGTTCTATATTAATGTCAGAGATTATACTACTTTTTCTTTCATAACTTTATAGGTAGTGTGTTGTGCCTGAAGGAAAAGACTTAGGTATTGTAGGTATTCCCTTTTTACGAGTTCAATTTACTATTATTGCACCTCTAATCAGACCACTATCTCCACTTCTTTCCTCCAGAAAACTGGACTGTGCCGCTAGAACCAACCTAGTCTTTGATAGGTCAACTTTGGCCTTATCTAGCCCAGACCTAGACCTCTATAGCCTTTTTGATGCCATACTACCTTAAATATGCCCATCTCTCTGCTCCCCTCTCCACTCATTGCTCACCTTTAGGTCTTGTCTCCCCCCATTAAAATTAGTCCTTGAGAACAGGCACCATTTTGCTTGTTTTTGTTTATGTTACTAGTGCTTGGCACTGCGCCTGGCTCCTAATAAGTGATTAATGAATGCTTTGCCTGTTCATCTGTTATCTACCTATCTATCCATCCATGTATCGATCCATCTATCATCTATCCATTCATCTATGTCTCTATCATCTATCTATCGACCTACTTTTCTATTCATCTGTCTATCCTATTATTTATTTATCTATCTGTTCAACTTAGTTGGATGGAGTCCTGGGACAGGTTGCTCTCCTATTATCATTCTTTTATGTTTAATGTTCTTTATATGCTGTTTTGTTGTTGGATATGATTTCTTTCTGTAATTGTGTAGAATAGGCAGGTTTGAGAAGGGTGTGCATTGGGAGCACATAAGAAGTTTGTGTGGAGACACAGAAACAATTCATGGAGCACCATTGGTGAGGACTAGTAGCAAAAAAGCCAGTTTGGCTGGACTTCATGTAGTTTGTGGAGGGGGGTAATGGGAAATAAGGCTGGAAAGGAATGAGCCTGCTTCTGCTATAGCCTCCTACATGCTTAGCACTCTCTCTTCTCTCTCTTTTGTCATTTTACCAGTTGGTACTTATTGAATAGGGTCAGCTAGGTGGCAAAGTGGACAGGGTGCCTGGCCTGTAGTCAGGAAGACTTATCTTCTTGATTGAAAATCTGGCCTCATCCACTTACTAGCTGTGTGACCCTGGACAAGTCATTCACCCTGTGGGCCTCGGTTTCCTCTTTTGTAAGATGAGCTGGAGAGGGAAATGGCAAATTACTCTAGTATCTTTGCCTGAACGGGGTCATGAAGACTCAGAAACGATTGAAAAAATGACTCAACAACAGCAAAACTTACTGAACACACACAGAAGCTCTTCTGGTAGAGAGGTAGCCTGATATTATTGGGATCAGAAGGCCTGGATTAGAATCCTGTCTCTGAGTCTTTCTAGCTGTTTGACCCTGCACAGGTTGCTTATCCTAGTCTAGTCTCAGTTTCCCCATATGTAAAATGGGTTTAATAATATGTGTAATACATATGTAATACATACCTTGCAGGGTTGTTGTGAGGATTAAATGAGATAATGTTTCTAAAATACTTTTTTAAAACCTTAAGCTTTTTTTAAAAAAAGATGTTTTGTAAAACCTGAGGCACTACAGAACTGTAACCCATCTTTCTCTTCCTACTATTACCAACAACAGCTCTGCTTGTTATCTTATTGCTATGTTCCCTCTGTCCTTTTTTTCTTTTCAGACTGGGTCTTCCCATCTTCCTCACAATGGAAGTGCAAGGTCTTTTTAATAAACCCAATCCCATTAGATTGTCCCAAGAGATTTGACCTGCTCCATTTCTGACAATTTCTCTTGTCTTTAGACAACCTGGTGGCACCTTTCTCCTAGAGAATTCACCATAACGGTGCCAGAGTTTGTGCAGACACCTAATCAGTATAGCTTGTTGCACTTCAAGCTTCAGATCTCAAGAGATACATCAGCCTCATCTTCCCAGAAAGCTGAAATTACAGGTGTATTTCACCACATCTGGCTGTCCTCTTCCAACAAAGCGTTGTCCTCATAGGTATTTCTTGTCCTTCCTACAAAAGCCAGGATCAGATTCATTCTACTGGTGAGACCCAATCATAATTGAGAAATCTCAATATCCAAAACAGAGAATTTCACAGGATTTCAAGATTTTAAGGGATCTCAGTGGCCAACTAGTCCAATCCATAACAACAATAATAACAAAAAAGTCCATACTACAACACAGATATTATCTTGGGGAATAACTTGTATTCTTATGAATTTGACTCAGTTCTCTATATATTTGAGAAATGAGGCATTTATCTGAGAAACTTATCGTGAAAATTTCCCCCCAGTTTTGTTTTCCTTCTAATTTTGGCTGCACTGGTTTCGTTTGTGCAAATCCTTTTTAATGTAATCAAAATTATCCATTTTAAATCCCCTAATGCTCTTTATGTCTTGTTTGGTCATAAAATTTCCCCTTATTTATAGATATTATAGGTTAACTATTCTATGTTCCCTAATTTGCTTGTGATATCACCCTTTTTGTCTAAATCATGTACCCATTTTGACCTTATCTTCTTCCAGTGCATCCCTCTTTCTCATTTCTTAATTTTTTTTTGGATACCATTCCATCATACTCAACTCACACTCTCTATGTACATTCCTTCTAACTATCTTCATAATGATAAAGTTCTTAGGAGTTACAACTATCATCTTCCTATGTAGGAATGTAAACAGTTTCAATTTATTGAATCCTTTATAATTTCTCTTTCCTGTTTACCTTTTATGCTTCTTTTGAGTCTTATATTTGAAAGTCAAATTTTCTATTCAACTCTGTTCTTTTTATCAGGAATGTTTAAAAGTCTTCAATTTCTGAAGATGAAACTTTTAATCTTTCAGAGGATGAATATGATGAAGAGGAGGAGGATAGTGATGAAGACTATTCCTCAGAAGCAGAGGAATCAGACTATTCCAAGGAGTCACTGGGCAGTGAAGAGGAAAGTGGAAAAGACTGGCATGGACTGGAGGAAGAAGCGAGAAAAGTTGACCGTGAGAGCTGTTATGAAGAAGAGGAGGAACAAAATTGGAGCATGAGCCAGAAAAGAAAGGGTTCTGTGCACAGCTCGGGGTGTAGCTCCAGCCATGGCTCGAGACACAGCTCTGCACCACCCAAGAAAAAGAGGAAATAGATTTGAACTTTCCACCTTATAATCCCTTCTTCCTCTAGCCAACCCCTAAATATTTTACATGACATAGAAACTGTATTTTTCCCTTCATTTTCATTGACTTTTTGCCATTTGTGTTCATGGGTTTTGGGGCCATTTTGTATGGACCAATCTACTCAGTGAATTCCAGGGCCCACCAGCCTACGTGCCCTGAGACCACAATGTACACCAATCAATGGCCCCACACAGATGCCGAGGGAAGAGGTATTCTTGAAGAAGGCCAAAGGCATCAGCTATTAATATAGTTTCCTTCCTCTCTTTTTATCTGTCATCCTCTGCCAGGAAGACCTTGTTGGCTTCTGATTACGATACCCATATGTAACCCATTGCCAAGGGGCTTGGGTTCTGAGCCACATGGATTCTGTGGCAGCTCAAAGGTGGTATCCTTTTTATAGTGTGGTGTATAGGGCATTGCCTGCACCCTGGATCCTGACCAGCAGGCTCAGTCCCTCCTCCTGTCCTACCCTATCGCCATAATCCTTTCCCCACTTCTTGCAGTACTCAAGAAAAGGTTCTTTTGAGGGCGATCAGCAGTTGCTAAAGGCTGTTATAATCCATAAGCTCCATGCAGCAACTTCAGTAATTGTCATTCTCCCTACCTTCTTGACTCATGCAAGGTCCTCCTGCTGTCTCCAAAGATGAGACAAGCAGTGTTTCCTTGCCTCACTGTCACACTTTTTCCCACAAATTCATAAATGACAGAGTAGGCAAGAGAAAATAATACTGCTTTTCTGTATGAACTTCTCACCCAAGAAGGAATAGTTGTGACTCACATTCAATTCCTAATGAAATCTAGAGGGGTTCTTTTGAAGCAACAATGATTCCGGGTGAGAAAAGTTACTCTTCAGTATCCTAGAGATCCTATCAGGCAAAGAAAGGAAGGGAGGAAAGAAAGACAACACTGCCACTGGTCACTATTCTTCATTTTTGCTTGTCTTGCATTGTCCTGTATTTATCACAGTTTCTGTTGAACAGGCTTTTGTTTGTTTGTTTGTTTTAAGTATTTGGGAGGGGCTTTTGCTTACCATTTCCCCTCCTAGTCCTCTGTGCTCACTCTTCCCAAAACAGATCATTCTGTGTCCTGTGACTTTGAGAGAGGCTTTTTTTTTTTCTTAGCAGTAAGACTTGATATTTTCAACTTTGGAAGAGCTAAAAGATGAATAAAATGTTTTTTTGTAAAAAAAAAGTCTTCAATTTCATTAAATGTCCCCAAATGTACTAAACATTGAGCCATAGAAATCACTTGATGATTTCTTGAAATATGCCTAGGCCCTCTTTTTGGATCATGGTTTTTAAAAATTGTTTTGTTTCTTGATGTCTCATGGAGTCATTAGCTTCCAATTGCCCAATTCTAATTTTTAAGGCATTATTTTCTTCAGTGAGTTTTTATACCTCCTTTTCCATTTGGCTGATTCTACTTTTTAAGGAGTTCTTTTCTTCAGTGAATTTTTTTTTTACCTTTTTTCCATTTGACCAATTCTGCATTTTAAGGAGACAGATTTTGCCTGAAGACTTTCCAAGTTGTCTTGGGCTGGAAAATTGTTTCACCTCACCCTTTTGTTGGTTCTGCCTCTCCAGAATTCATTTTGAAGTATTATTTTAATGTTGTTTGGAAGAGAATTTGGGAGAGCTCAGAGGAATCCCTGTTTTCCATCTTGGTTCTCCTCTGTAATTTATCATCTTAGTTACCTGAGGCAAGGTTAAATGATTTGCCCATGGTTATGTAGCTAGTACGTAGGAGAGGTAAGACTTAACCTCAGGTCTAACTGACCACATGGATGGCTTTCTATTCAATCAATCAAACAATAAATATTTGGCTATCCAATGAAAGACGTAGTGATTACTATGGCTCATTTTTCAGGTTTTGATAGCTTAGAATGAGTGTAAATGGCATTTGTTTTCTCTTCTGCAAGAAACTTTGAGGGTTTCCTCTTTCCAGATTTTTTTGTGGTGATAAATTAGGCCATTTTTTTTTTGTTTCCAAGGGTTGTACCAAACCCTTAGTTATTGAATGGGCATTGCCTCAGAAAAACTGATGCCTGGGAAATGACCTTAATTTAGAAAAGCCAAGGTCATCCACTGCATCCTGGGCCATCACAAGTCATCTTGACCTTTGTCTTGCCACTAGACTTCAATAACTCTTGAGGAGAGAGTGAGGGTGATGACTTTGTGCATTTCTGCTCACTTAAATCCAATTAATCTGCAAGTAATCATCCTCATGATGTCATTGGTCTTCTTTGAAAATGAAGGATGAACAACAATAAACATTTATTAAGCAACTACTTTGTGCTAGGCACTGTGCTAAGAGCTGTGGATACAAAAATATCAATTAGCTTTTACAAAAGGATACTTACTGAGAAGGCACAGTACGGAACAAAGAACAAATCCTTCTTCTCCCTTCAAAATTCTGGGAAAAACTCACCCACAAGTACCCAGAGTCCAAGAGAAAATTTTCTCAAGCTCAAGGAGGCTCTTTTTTTGGCAAAGGGGTAACTTGCAACAACTGATTGGATGGAAGTCCTTTTCTCCCTCCCTGGAGTCTTCCTGTAGTCCCTATGAGGAACACTCTTCACTGGGTTCCAAGGGTCTTTTCTTGGTGTGTTCCTTGTCCTAAGCTGCTGGTGAAGATACTACCATCAACCAGTGCTATTTCAGGATTCTCTTACCACTATGATGGAAAGTCCAAATCTGACCTTTTCAAAGGCAGATGGGGTTGTATGGTGATGGTGAAGACTTTCCTTAAGGGCTTGGATGGAACTCTTATACCACTAGATTGACCTGCTATTGGAATCTTGCATTCAAAATTGGCAAGCCCCACAGGAAATGAATGATTCTCTTGAACAAATCCCAGGATGCTCCTTGTGTACAGTCATTTCATCTTACCAATGATTCAAAGCATTTCACCTCTTCAGAACTTAATTAAGTAAATTGTTAAGTCTTTGTTTTATGCAACAGAGCTGGCTAGCAATTGTTCACATCCATTTTCCACACTGGGTTTATGGACTCTATAACTCAATTGAAGAGGCATTCTTATCTGAAAAGGGCATCAGGGCATATCATATCTTGCTAGAGGACACACATTTCCTATAAAATGATAATATTTGCTACTACCAACTTTCATCATATTATACTTAACATAATGTCCTAACCCAGGGGTTGACAAACTACAGCCTGTAGGCCTGAGAGCAAAACAAAGTTTAAAACCAGCTCACTGGCTGTACAAAAATAGGCAACTGGCCAGATTTGGTCCTTGGGATGTAGTTTGACAATCCCTATTTTAACTCATCAATATCCTTTAGGATTCTTTGCCATTCAATATATTTACTATTTCTCCTAGCTTTTTTTCATCTGCAGATTTAATAAGGATTCATTAGGACTTTTAATATTAATTTCTTTTTATTATGAGTTTTGAAACCTCAATAAACACAAATATTTTAATAAACAAAAAAGAAAAAGATTTATACAAAACTGTGAATTTCTGATGTACAGTTTTCTTATATCTACATTGAGTTTAACATAGTAACTGCCCTGTTTATCCTTTTCCGCAATTTTGGCCAAGACAGGAAACTGTACTGAGACCTGGAACAAGCCTCCATCCTCTGCCTCAATTTATGGCTTCTGCCTCTGTCTCCTGATGACTCAATGACTTCTTTTTTCTCATTTCCCAATATAAGAAGCCCACACCACTCAACTGCCCAATTAATGTGACTAACAAGATGCTTTGCGCCCTGATACTTTTATCAAGTGGCAATGGTTCCTTCACTATTAAAGAATTAATCAATAAAACACTGAAACTAGATATGAACAAGTTTTAGATACCTCCAATTACTTTAGGGACAAATATGGAATTGTTTCATTCCCTACTTAGCACTGGCAGGCTAGGGCTGAGATCATATTGACTCAGTCCTGTCTGGTAGCTTGCTCCTGGTTTTCTTCTTGTTCAGTCCTGGACAAGATCAGTGAACTCACTGTTGATTCCCTTTGGTTTTATTGAATCATTCCTTCATCTGGAGCCCTTTTCATCTTTGCTGGGGAGCTGAGCTCAGCTACTGCCTTTCATATTGCTATCTGTGATAGTCTCATTATCTAGCAGCTTTCTTCATCCCCATCCCATGGGTTAGACTAGGTTTTCTTTTTTTCCCTAAAAGGCAACAACACTGTCCCCAGGGCTTGACCGTCCTTCCCTTAAGGAAAGTTCCTGGTGGCTTCTTATAGTACTGATTTGAATTATTGGCTACCTAAGGGTATAAAAAGACCCACCTATATGGAATTGGGGCCCTACAGACATTGCAGATGGCCAACGGCCACATTTCACCACACCTTGTCCTGAAGGCTAGACAAGTGTCTATAAGGAAATGAGGGAAACCACTTCCATCCAAACCAAGTGCTGCAATATCTTTGTTGAATATAATTTCTATACTAAGTAAATATCCTTCGGCTTACTGTTGAATGACTTATGAGTTTCATTCCAACACTGGACCTAAATTGCAAAGAGCATGAGTCAGACCTGTCAGAACACCATCTTTGCCAAAAGTCCCATCTATATCTTTATCTAAGTCATTGGTTAAAAAAAAAATGTCAAGAAGCTCAAAGTCTAGCATAGATGTATGGGACACTTAACTAGAAGCCACCTGCTATCTCTATTGAAACATTAGCAATTACTCTGAGCCTAGTCATTCAATCATTTCTAAATCCATCTAATTGTAATGTTGTCTAGACTACATATCTCCATTTTTTCCAAAGAGATAGAAAGGAATATCTTATTGTATGCTTTGCTAAGAACCTAAGTAAATTATATCAACAACCATTCCATAACCCTGTGAATAAACGAAATAGTTTGCTTGGCATGACCTATTTTTGGTGAAGTCATAGTGGTTATTTTGACCACTGTTTCCTTTTCTAAATATTGACTATCTTTTTAGTAATATTTCTAGAAATTTCCCAAGAATCAAAATTAAATTTCCTGGCCCATAGTTTGCACATTTTATTATTATCCTTTTGTGGAAAATTGGGATATTTATTTTTCTAGTCCTGAGCTACTTCTATTGTACACAGTCTTTCAAATGCCATTTACAGTGGTTTAGAAGCACATCCACTAATTCTATTAATATCTGAAGATGCAATTAATCTAGGCTGGGTGATTTGAATTCTTCAATGGCACCTAAGTTTTCTTTTGCTATCTTAAGTATCTTGGTTATCAATTCATTATTAGCCATTTTTGATTTGTTTTTTTTTTCCTTCTGGTCCATATGTTTTATCTTGGCAGATAAAACAGTCCTAGGTAGCTCTTGAATTAGTGGCCTGTGGAGATGGATGTGGGTATGGTCAGCATTATCAGAATGCACAAAAGCCATTATTCATAAATGATCACAAACTTGCATTAGTCCCCACCGGAGGATTATGCTGAAACTAAACTTGTTTATTTTGAATAACCTATTAAGGGTGGGAAAGTGCTGAATGTCATTGAATCATAATATCTTAGAGACAGAAGGGACTTCAAAAAACACCTGGTCTAAACCCTAATTGAGCAGCACCCTCCCTTCTCTTCTCCATCAGAATCGAAAGAATAAAATCCAAAATACCCTGTGGCACCCATGGATTTCCACAGTAGACTCCATCCCACATATATAGTTGTTGTTTTTCCCCCTCTGGATGCCTCCATCAGCTGCAGGCAGACCTATCTCTGCCATCCTGCAAACACGGGGTTTATTCCTAATTTTTATAATAACCTTTGTTGTTGTTCTTTCATTTCGGTCCTGGGGAAGACTTCTGAAATGAGATATTTTAACTATGCATCTACTTTACTTGGTAACTATCAAAAAGTTCAAATAACTGTATTGTAAGAATGATTACTTCCCAGACATTGTTAAACTTTAAATATTAGCAAAGAAAAATATTTAGAGAAGTATTCTATATATTAATTTTATTATACTACATCTATGAAAGGACACACCAGAAATTTGATAAATGCATTATATTGGTAATGAACACTTTAAAAATATAATCAAAAGAAAATAAATGGAATAAGTAGGAATAGATTCAATATAAAAGCAGCTAAGTATATTAAAATATCCATAAGGAAGGAATGCAATTTTAGTAACAAGGAATTTGTTAAAAGCAG
Organism: Phascolarctos cinereus; assembly: GCF_003287225.1. Taxonomy (NCBI): domain Eukaryota; kingdom Metazoa; phylum Chordata; class Mammalia; order Diprotodontia; family Phascolarctidae; genus Phascolarctos; species Phascolarctos cinereus. The sequence goes on along the minus strand of NW_027555625.1, from coordinate 80,512,196 downwards.
TTTAGGTTCATTGTCAAATTTGTTATCGCAAGTTTATTCAGTTGGATTCTGAATGACAATCAGAAGATATTCCTTATCTGTAAAAAGAAAAAAGATAAATTTTAGTTAATCTTGAAAACAGTATTAATTGCCAATGAGTATGCTGATTTGACTTCTATTGGCTCACTGCAACTTGAAGAGCCTACCTGTTTTTAAAGAATGATTGAACTGAATAAAATATGAAAAGCTCAACTTATCCTCTGAAAGTTTACAAAATGCATTTAGAAACACCAGGATCATGGCAATTTAAATGAATACACATTTAATTTTCATCTGAATTTTGTTCATTGTATACCAATAACCTTGGTTTACATATATGTGTATATATATATATATATATATATATATATATATATATCTCCCTGGTTTTACAAATACATACACTTCTGAAATATAATATATATTGCAACAAAATGACACCTATTATGAAACTTTAAAAGTTTCCCCATGACCAAAAATTCTCCAATTGACTGAACTGAAAAGTTTTAATTAAGAAGGGATTCAGGAGACCTGGGCTTTAGTTCCAGCTCTGTGAATTACCATTTTATCAGCCAAAAGTTGCCTTTCCTGGTAAATGAGGGTATTGTAATAGAAGATGTCTAAGGTGCTCTCCAGGAATGGAATGGTGGCCAACTATGGACCTTGATGGGCACTGTATATTCATAAGGTTTTGCTCTGATGGGAATGCTTTAAGAACTTTTTTCTTCTGTTCCCCTTTGTCCTGATTAATACATTTCATTATGCCTTTGAAGTTTCATGTATTATGTTCAGCTAAAATGAGGGAGATCCATACACTTGAAATTTGTTAATACCATTTCTTACAATGTAATGCAACTCAGGAAAAGTAATTCTACTGATCAAAGGTAAGGTTTATTGAAGACTTCCCAAACTCTCTGAGCTGAAAAGAAATGTTACAGCTTAAAGAGTTAGTCCAAAGCCTATCTATCAAAGACAGAGAAACAAAGACCATATGGGGTTAAGTGATTCCAGAGGTGGCAGCATGATGTAATGGAAAGAATGAGGAAATGGGAGTCAGGAGAGACCTTGGTCTTAGAGGGTCTTACACATCTAATCAAAAAGGCTTTAAACTGAAAAAGGAAGAGGGAAGGAGAAGACTACCTAAGTATATCCAACAAACTAGATACCATAGATACCATGTAGGTGCTACATAGAAAGAAGAATGGTAATAAAGTCTCAGAAATTGGTAGTAGACAAAATCCAAGAAAGGAGCCATCAAAATGGTCTTGAATGTCTCTCTATAGAAATACATAAGATAAATACAAAATATATAAAAACAAGTAAGGTCACCTAAATGTTCCAACACAAAAGGGCAGATTTGATCTCAATTATAGAAATGATTTGTTGGGAAGAGACTCACAAATGGAATATAGTTCTAGAACAAATACCTCATTCAAACGAACAGATTTGGGGAGAGCAGATTCCAAGGGGTTTATGGAATGGTAAGATAGGATATCATGAACTAAAATTCTACAATGAAATCAGTTCAGAAGGGATAGAAAGGCCTCAAGAATAAAATTCTGAAGTCACAAGAAAAAAGAATTCTAATAAGGAGTAGAAGATGCCTAAAGATATCAATATGGATTCAAGGAGCACTCATCGATGAACTTAGATTTTAAAAAGCCATGTACAAAAGATGGAAACAAAGGCAAATACTAGAAGATGAATACAAAAGCACAGCACACCCTCAGAATGAGCTGAAGTAGATGAGGAAAGCTAAGGACCATGGAAAGTATTTAAAGTTAAGTGGTTAAAAACAAAAACAAAACAAACAAACAAACAAAAAACCAAGGGTTAAAAAAGAAATAGGATTGCTGCTCAGCATGAATAGAATGATAGTAAAACTGATGATATAGATAAGGTAGAGTGGCTTAGTCTGTTTCTGTTTTCTATGCCAAGAAGAAAGATCTTTGGAATGAAAAGGACAAAAATGGCTGGTAGGAGGTTGATGCAAGTTCAACATATAAAAGAAGATGGAGTAAGAGGGGACATATCTGCCCTTGATGATTTCAAGTACTGACCATCCTAGAATACTAAAAGAACTGGTAGATAAGCTATTGTCAGTAATCTCTGAAAAACTGGAGAGATTGTAAGAGATACTATGATGAGAGAAACTGTCCTGATTTTCAAAATAGAAAATTTTGGATTTTGTAAACTATAGACCAAGGAAATTAATTTCTATTCCTGAAAAATTCTAAATTCTCTCTCCTGGATCTATTTTCCAGGTCAATTGTTTTTCCAATGAGATATTTCACATTCTCTTCTATTTTTTCACTTGGTTTTATTTCATAATTTCTTGATTTCTCATACAGACATTGGTTTCATTTGCTCCATTCTAATTTTTAAGGAATTATTTTCTTCATTGAGCTTTTGGACCTCCTTTTCCATTTGGCCAATTCTGCTTTTTAAGGCATTCTTCTCCTCCTTCACTTTTTGGACCTCTTTCCATTTGGGTTAGTCTATTTTTAAGCTGTTATTTTCTTCAGTATTTTTGGGGACTTCCTTTAGCAAGCTGTTGACTTGTTTTTCATGATTTTCTTGCATCACTCTCATTTTTCTTCCTAGTTTTTCCCCTACTTCTCTTACTTGATTTTCAAAATCCTTTTTGAGTTCTTCCATGGCCTGAGACCAATTCATATTTTTCTTGGAGGCTTTGGAGGTAGGAGCTTTGACTTTGTTGTCTTCTTCTGGTTGTATGTTTTGATCTTCTTTGTCACCAAACTAAGAATCTATAGTCTGAGTTTTTTTCCACTGTTAGCTCATGTTCCCAGTCAAATACTTCAGTTATAAACTCTTTGTTATGGTAGGGCTCTGCTTCCAGTGTGGACAGTGTACAGTCCCAAGCTTCAGGGGTTTTGTGCATCTGTTTTCAGAGATACTTCTAGGGACTTGTAAATTTTCAGTTCTTCCAAGGTGGTATGATCAAAGGAGAGGTGTTTACTCCTTTCCTGGGCTGTGCTCTGGTCTATGCATAACCACAAGCACTTTTCTGCCTTGGAACTGTGGGGAGGATTCTCTCTCTCCACTGCTGTCACAAGCTCTGCCACGCCAGCACTCTTCCTTGCCCCAGAACCACCACCCAGGACTGTGACCCAGATCCAAGCATGGGCAAAGCAAGAGGATCCTGCCTCAATGGTGAAGAGATCCCTGAAATTCCCCTCTGCTCAGCTGCTTGATCCTCCCACAGTCTGTGGCCCAAGAGCTCTGGAAGCAGCAGTGGCCACTCCAGGAGAGGGGCCAGACCACGCTCCTCTCTCACTGTGGTCACAGACTTTTCCTACTGAACTTCTAAACTGTCTCTGGAGTTTATGGATTGAGAAATCTGGAAACCACTACAACTGCTAGTGATTCAGTCCCCTGAGGCCTGCTCCAGGTTTGCTAAGACCCTGTCTTTGACTGTGCAGCCCACACTGAACTGTATTCCTCTCCCAGCCTGGCACAACAGACCTTTCCCATAAACCATCCAGATTTTCTTAGGCTGGAAATTTGTTTCACTCTTTTTGTGGATTCCGCTGCTCTAGAATTTGTTTAGAGCCATTTTTACAAGTATTTGGAGGGGTTTGGGGGAGATCTTAAGCAAGTCACTGCTTTTACTCTGCCATCTTGGCTCTGCCCCTATTCCTGAAAAATTCTAGAAAAAATATTTTGTCATTTAGTCATTTCACTCCAGTATGACTCTTCATGACGCCATTGGAGTTTTCTTGGCAAAAATACTAGAGGGGTTTGCCATTTCCTTCTCTAGCTAATTTTATAAATTAGGAAGCTGAGGTAAACACAGTTAAGTGAATTGACCAAAGTCACAGAGCTGGATATGAACTCAGAGTATCTGAGGCTGAATATGAACTCAGGTCTTCCTGACTCCGTCCAGAACTCTATTTATTATGACACCTTGCTTCCCAGAAAAATTATTAAACGGGTGCTTATGACTACATACAACAGACAATATCTGAGGTATTGTGTCCAGTTCTGGGTATCACATTTTAGGAAAGATACTGGTAAACTAGAGAGCTGCCAGTGGAGGATAATGAGGATGTTCAAAGGCCATAAGCTCTTGTCATATAAGTATTTATTGAAAGAGCTGGGAATGTTTAAATTTGAAGATCATAATTCTTGTACTAAGTTGAAATACCTCTTTCCAAGTATTTAAAAGGCCGTCATTTGGAAGAGGGATTAGATGTTTTCTTGGGACCCAGAAAGGAGAACTAGAAACAATGTGTGGAAGCTGTAAAAAGACTAATTTAAGCTTGATGTCAAGAAAAAAACATCCTAACAGTGAGAACTATTTAAAAATGGAATGGATTGACTCAGGTGGTTGGTTTGTTCCTCTCCACTGGTAATATTCAAACAAAGGCTGGATAATTATTTATTTGATGGGGTATAGAAGGAATTCTTTTTTAAAAAAATTTTTTATTTTTAGTTTTCAACATTCACTTCCACAAGATTTTGAGTTCTAAATTTTCACCCCATCTTGCCCCTCCCTCCACTCCAAGATGGCATGCATTCTGAATACCCCTTCCCTTAGTCTGCCTTCCCTTCTGTCTCTCCTCCCCTTTTCTTATCCCCTTCCCCTTCTATTTTCCTGTAGGGCAGGATAGATTTCTGTACCCCATTTCCTATATTTCTTATTTCCCAGTTGCATGCGAAAACATTTTTTTAAACATGTGTTTTTAAAACTTTGGGTTCCAAATGTTATCCCTTCTTCCCTCCCCACCCACCCTCATTGAAAAGGCAAGCAATTCAATACAGGTTATACATGTGCAGTTATACAAAACATAGTCGTCATGTTGTGGAAAAACTAACTCTATTTCCCTTAATCCTATTCTGACCCCCATTTATTCTATTCTTTCTTTTGACTCTGTCCCTCCTCAGAAGTGTTTGCTTCTGATTACCCCCTTTCCCAATCTCCCTTCTTCTCTATCATCACCCTGCTCTCTTGTCCCCTTTCCCCCCTACTTTCCTGTAGGGTAAGATAGATTTCCATACCCAATTGAGTGTGTATGTTACTCCCTCCTTAAGCCAAATATGATGAGAATAAGATTCACTCATTCCCTCTCACCTTCCCATTTCCCCTCCATTGTAAGAGACTTTTCTGTTTTTTGTGAGATAATTTATACCATTCTACCTCTCCCTTTCTTCTTCTCCTAGTATAATCCTCTCTCACCCCTTAATTTTATTCTCCAGATATGACCCCTTAATCTTCAACTCACCCTGTGCCCTCCCTCTTCTCTCTCTCTCTCTTCTCTCTCTCTCTCTCTCTCTCTCTCTCTCTCTCTCTCTCCATACATATAATTTTTTTTCCCCTCCAACTATCCTAATACTGACAAAGATCTCATGAGTTACAAATATCATATTTCCATGCAGGAATGTAAACAGTTCAACCTTAAAAAGTCTCTTATGATTTCTCTTTCCTGTTTACCTCTTCATGTTCCACTTGAGTGTTGTATTTGAAAGTCAAATTTTCTATTCAGCTCTGGTCTTTTCATCAAGAATGCCTGAAAGTCCTCTATTTCACTGAGTGACCATTTTTTCCCCTGAAAGATTACACTCAGTTTTGCTACCAGCGTGGGAATTCCCTTTACCAACACAGATCACAAACCATTTGGAAAATGCCTTGTCTGAGGCACATAAAAGGTGAAGCGAGTTGGTCATGGACACCCAGCTAGTAAATTTCTGGGGGGCATAATTTCAACCATGTTACCTATTTTGACATAAAATTAAAGCCACTAATTTGCAAAAATATGATAGTATACTCACCAAAATTTTCCTAAATGTATTTCTGGGGGTGCAGTGTAAAGGATACACTACAGCTGAGCTCTCTCAATATTCCCCTCCAAACGACATTAAAATAACGCCTCAGATCAAATTCTGGAGCATCAGAGCCAACAAAGTTCAGAATGAGACATTTTTCCAGATCCAGACAACTTAAGAGATTGGAAGGAAAGGTCTATGTCTCTGGGGTGGGGGTTAGCCCAGAGCAAATGTGGTGGCAACACCAGCTGTGGGAACTTGTGGTAAAAACAGCACCTTTGGGGGCTCTCAATCCAGAGACCAGAAGGGGATTGGGTAATTGATGATAAAAAGACTGCAGGGGATCCCTGTGCTAGCAGTGGGTGCAGGACAGGGTACTGTTTGGCAACTACATTATCCATACTCACTTCTGGGTCTCAGTTCTAGAGTGGAGAAGAGCACTTGCGGTTGCAAGGGATCAGGGGCACTTCTAGGATAAGGACCAGATACAGATTAGGAAAACAGTGACCACAACTATCCCCACATCACATCACTTTAGAAAAACACTGAAATCTCTCAAACATCCAGAACTAGCTCAACAAGCTTGAAGCAAACAAGAACAATAAAAATAACCTGACCATAAAAAGCTACTAAGGTGACAGGGAAGATCAAGACAGAAACTCAGAAGAAGACAATAATATTGAAACAGCCATAAGGAAAGCCTAAAAGAAAAGAATGCCAATTGGACACGCATCCAACAAGAATTAATGGAAGAGCTAAAAATGATTTTTTTAAAAAAATCAAATAAGAGTAATAGAGGAAAAATTGGGAAAATAAATGAGTGATAAAAAAACACTATTGCAAGCTGTTTCCAAGCAATGCAAACAAAAACAACAACTTGGCAAAAGAAGCACCAAAAATACTGAAGAAAATAGCATCTTTTTTGTGTTTTTTTTTGGTTGTTGTTGTTTTTCTGAGGCAGTTGGGATTAAGTGATTTGCCCAGAGTCCACACAGTTACGTGTCTGAGGCCGAATTTGAACTCAGGTCCTCCTGACTTCAGGGCTGGTACTCTATCTACTGTACCACCTCACTGCCCCCAAAAATAACATCTTAAGAAACAGAATTGACCAAATGGCAAAAGAAGTACAAAACCTCACTGAAGAAAAAAAAAACTCCTTAAAAAATAGATACGGCCAAATCGTAAAAGAGGTACAAAACCTTAGTAATGAACATAACTTAAACAGCAGCATTGGCCACATGGGGAGAAAAAAGAGGTAGAAAAACTGATTGAAGAAAATAATTCCTTAAAAATTAAAATTGGACAAGTGGAAGCTAATGATTCCATAAGACACCAAAAACAAAACAAAGTCAAAAGAATTGGAAAACTGAAAGAAAATGAGAAATATTTCACCAGAAAAACAAATGACCTGAAAAAATAGGTTGAAGAGAGATAACTTAAGAATTATCAAACTACCAGAAAGCCATGATTTTCTAGAGTCAGACGTATACTTCCAAGAAATTATAAAGGAAATTATAAAGGAAAACTGTTCCCAGGTCAAATAAAACTAATAAATAAAAATAAAATACTACTACTTGAAAAAAATAAGTAAAGGAGTCCTACCAAATTCGTCTTATGATATAAATATGGTTTTGACACCTAAATCAGGGAGAATAAACACAGAGACTGAAAACTCTAAATCAATTTTCTTAATGAATATCAGTACAAAAATTTTAAAGAAAATATTAGCAAGCAGAGCATAGCAATTTATCACAAAGATCATATACTATGACCAGGTGGGATTTATGTAGGGCAGGTTCAATATGAGGAAAACTATCTACATAATTGATCATATTAATAATGAAAATAACAAAAATCATATGATTATTTCAATAGGTGCAGAAAAAGCTTTTGACAAAATACAACACCTAATCCTATTAAAAATGCTAGAAAGCTCATTAGAGCTTTTCTTAGAATGATAATTAGCAGCTATGTGGCAGCCATCCTAAGACACTTACTAGATGTGTGACCCTGGGCAAGTAATTTAACCTTGTTTCCTTACCTGTAAAATAATGAACAAAGTAATCTAGCGTTTGATAAACCAAGTTTCTGAAGCAAAAACTTATCATTTGACAAAAATTTCTGGGAAACTTAGAAAGCAATTTGACGGAAACTAGGCATAGGCCAACATCTCACATGTATGCCAAGATAAAGTAAAAACTGGTACATAATTCAAAGATAAAGGGTGATATCATAAGTAAATTGGGGAAGCATGGGAAAAATCCTCTCATATGGATAAGGGAAGAGTTTATGACCAACAAGAGATAGGAAGGATAATGGGAAGTAAAATGTAATTATGATTGTATGAAATTAAAACTTTTTTCCTACACAAACAAAACCAATGCAGCCAAAATTAGAAGGAAAGCAGGAAACTGGGGGGAAAATTTATAGGGAGTTTCTCTGATAAAGGCCTGATTTCTCAAATATACAGGAAACTAAGTCAAATTTATTTAAAAATATATGAGCCATTCCTCAACTGATAAATGGCCAAAGGATATGAACAGGCAGTTTTCAGAAGAAAAAATAAAAACCATCAATAGTCATTTGAAAAAATCCTCTAAATCACTGTTTATTAGAGAAATGCAAAGTCAAAAAACTCTGAGGTACCACCCCATACCTATCAGATTGACTAACATGACAGAAAAGGAAAATTACAAATGCTGGAAGGGATGTGGAAAAATTGACACTAGTATACTGTGGAATTGTAAACTGGTCCAACCATTCTGAAGAACAATTAGACTATATCCAAAGAGCTACCAAATTTTGCACACCCTTTGACTCAGCAACACCATTGCCAGGTTTATATGCCAAAGAGAACAAAGAAAAGAGAAAAGGTACATAGATATTTATAGCATCTATTTTTCGTGGTGGCAAAGAACTAGAAATTGAAGGGATGCCCATCCATTGGGAACTGGCTGAACAGGCTCTGATACTTGATTGTGCTGGAATTTTACTGTGTTATAAGAAATGATGAGCAGGATAAATTGAGAAAAACCTCAAATGACTTCTATGAACTGATACAAAGTGAAATGAGTTGAACCAGGAGAACACTGTACAAAGTAACAAAAATACTGTAACAATGATCAATTGTGAAAGGCTTACCTACTGTAATCAACACAATGATTTAAGATAATTCCAAAGGACTCATGATTAAAAATGCTATCTACCTCCAGAGAAAGAGATCTGATGAACTCTGAGTATAAATTGAGGCACATTTTTTATGTTACTTTTCTTTTGTTTCCTTTTTTTCCCCTTGCAACATGACTAACAGCATGATTTCATATGCATAACTGATATCAAATTGCTTGCCTTCTCAATAAGTGGGGGAGGGCCTGGTGGGAAGGAGAAAATTTGGAACTCAAAATGTAAAAAAAATTAAAAAGAAATAAAATTTTAAAAATAAATTCTGAATATGATATTACCTGGGGCTACCATGACTTCATGTTTCTTTGATCTGATTCTAAGAAAAGTTAGGTCATTCTGAGGATCAATATCTCGCACTGTACTCTTGGCTTTCATAGTCAGCTGATGAAGAAGGCCTGCATACTGAACTGTTGTAGAATTATCTAAGGTTGTTCTGATGGGAATACCTATAAAATAAGGTAAATATTTGTTAATTAAGCTCTCAGACTTATAAAATAATGACAAATAAGGCTGTTTATTATTTTAAGTGTGTACACTTTGATAGCTCTATGATTTCACCAATGTCAATATTTCCTTTGATGATACAACAGATCACAGCCCATACCTGCCAGCCTATCATCACATGCTAGTCTTCTTCACAGTCCTCCCATACATCCTTCTCAAAGCATCCACTCAACGTCCTAGTTACTTTTCTCTAAATCTCTTAATATTGTGTGGATTGAAAACTGAGAGGTTGCCTGTTGTTTTTCTCTCACTTTCACTATGTGATTAGCTTATTATTTTTCCTAGAACTAGATTTCTGATCAGGTCATAAGTCAAATTATTACCCACTAAGAAAAACTGTGATCTAACAGAGTTAGCCTACACTGGCCAAAGTCCTGATCTTTCCTGACCCCTACACTAAAAAGTTCAACAAAAAGAGCTTTTAAAAATTTGAATAGCTCTTTTCTTGATATTTACAATCTGTGTATGTTTAAGATCTCTGTGTGATCTTGTCAGTATGACACTCCCCGACTTTAACCCATCTGTACCCTTCTGTCCTGTGGGACATTTGTCCCAGTTTTCCATAAAGGATCTACTCAACATCATGGAGATCCTTCTTCTGTTATCTTTGAATTTTTGGTTTATGGTGCAGTGCTATGCTCTGGGAGTCTATCCTTAAGCCTTACAACACAACCATCCCAACTTCTTTTTTGGTTATGCATATCATTAAAAAAAATCCTATTCAACTTGTAGTGTGTAATTTGTTGTTGATATTTTGCAGGATACTTGCCTCAAAAGTTGTCTGAAAAGTGCTGTGAAACTGTATGCTGCTACAGGAAATGTTAATTACTGTTATTAACAACAACCATACCTAATTTCAGATAGTATGGAAGTAGGTAGTGAGTGGGAAGAATTCTATACTTTGGGTTCGAATTCTGGCTCTGACATTTACTAACTGTGCAACCTCATGGATAAGTCACAATTTCTCTGAGCCTCAGTTTCCTCATGTATAAAATGAATACAATAATAATAGCAGCTAACATTTAAACATAATTTAAGGAATACGAGGTACTTCTTTACAATAACCCTGTGATATAGTGCAACATTATTAATTTTAATCTCATATTACAGATTTATGATCCTAGGACTTGTACACTGTCTCACAGTATCAGAGCAAGGATTCAAATACAGATTTTTCCTGGTTCCGTCTAGTGTTTCTTCCTACTTACCTTACTAAGGTGTTGTGAGGAATGTGCTTTATACACTTTACCTGTAAGTTAATATTATTAGTTTCAATATTTTTGAGTCACCTGTGATTCTTTATATATCATGGTGTTCAATGACTGACAGCCATATAATGTCACAGGGAAAATATTTCTGTTTAAAAGATGAGCCTCTAAAGCAGTGAACAGTTGAGAATCTCTGGAAGTGCTGCCAAATTTCCTAAAAGCTATCCAATATTGCATAATATTTTACAAGCCTTAAATTTGCTTTAGGAAGCATAAGCCACTTAGTTTAGGTATGTTTGCCCTTGATCCCTTCCTTTCCCTTCTGAGAGCTTGCCTCATCATTCCTTCAGTTTGATTTTCTCTTGTTCTCACTCATCTTCAATCTTTCCATTTTTACTGGCTTCTTCTTCTCTGCCTACAAACATGCTTGGGTTTCCCCCATCATTAAAAACAAAAACAAAAAACTCTTATACTTGACCATACCATTCCCTCAATCTTGTCATCCCAAATCTTCCCTTTATTTCATTGTCAGACACCTTGAGAGTAATCCACTGCTGCAACTACCTCACCTCTCATTCACTTCTCCAACTCTTGATATCTGGCTTCTAACCCTTGTAAATCACTCTCTCCAACATGACCAATAATCTCTCAAACATTGAAATGTCTTAATCTTCATCTTCCTTGACTTTTGCATACTTTGTGACATGGTCAACCACCCCTTCCTTCTCATACTCTCTTCCTCACTTGGCTTTCTTGAGTCTCTGTCCTGATTCTCTTTTCCAATCATTCCCTTTAGTCTCTTTTTTTGATCATCATATGCTCCCTGTGACTGTCTCAAAAGGCTCTGTCCTAGGTTCTCAGATCCTTCCTTCTTTTATCACTGAACAGTCTCCCTTAGGAAACATATACTTCCATGGGTTCAACGATCATATTTACATAATATATGTATATACACACATATATGTGTGTATAAATACATATATATGAATATACATGTATGACACACACATATCTCCTAAATCCTTCTCCTGTATAACTCCAGTCTTATATTACCAAATGTGTACTAGACATTTTCATCTGTATATTCTATCAGCATCTGAAATAATATTTAACATTTATATAGTTCCTTAAGGTTTGTGAAAAACTTTACAAATATTATGTCATTTTATCCTCACAACAACCCTGAAGGTAAGGGCTACAATTATCCAATTTTACAGATGAGGGAACTGAGTCAGATAGTTAAGTGGCTTTCCCAGGGTCCCAGAGCTAGTGGGCTCCATGTCCCGAACTCTTGCCACAGTTCTCTCTAGAGTCATCCTTGATTCTTTCCCCTAAGTCTCCATCTTCAGTCAACTGCCAAACTATGTTGATTCTATCTCCACAAAATCTTTCTCATTCATCCTCTTCTTTTTCTCACTCATATGACAACTACCCTAGTTCAGGCTCTCATCACTTTCCAAATGCTCTATCATAATGTCCTCCTAAAGGGTCTTCCTTCTTCTAGGTTATTTCCTCTCCAATCCAACCTCCATAAAATTATCAAAATAATCTTCCTAAGGTAAATGTCCTTGCTCTGCTCAAAAGACTCCAATGTTCTATTTTGCATGAAATTTAAGTTCCTCAGCCTGGCATTTAAGGTCAGTGGGGTTCTACCTTCTCCTTCCCACATATTACATTCCAGTCAAGGCAGACTGTCAGCTGCTCTCCAAATGTGACATTCCTTTTCCTACCTTCCATGCATTTGCACAAGCTGCCCCTGATACCTGGAATGTGCTCCCTTCTTATCTCCTGCCTTTTAGAATCTGCATTTTCTATCAAGACTAGGTCCAGGTGTTACCTTCTCTATGTAGAGTTTCTTGACATATCCAGTTGCTAATGTTCTCTCCCTTCAAATGACTTTGCATGCACTTTATCTTGATGCATGCTATACCTCACATTAGAATATAAGATCCTTGAGGACTGGTACCATTTTTAATTTGAACTCCTAGCATCCTAGAGTGTCTTACACATAGTGAGAATTTTATAAACTTTTATTTAATTTGAAATAACCTGAATAACTAAATGTAAATGATTTAGCTCTCTTATCTCTTAGTGGCAAAGCTTTCCAAACATTCTTATTTGTAAATGAACTAGTACTGACAGCATAAAGACCTTGAGCACTTCAAAGTCTTTTCAGTAAAACTCACAGCAATATAAAAGAAATAAATCTAACTACCGATACTAGGAAAAAAAACAAAAACAAAAACAAAGTAGATGAAAGCCACTTATTACCTAGATTATGAAGTCCAATTATGAGCAATCAGTCAAGTTAGTCCATCAAACCTGTATAAGATGGACAAGTGCTTCAGATAGATAATCATCTGGGCCCAGAAATGAGAGGGAATGGCATAGTCTACATTGCATTTGGAGGAAATGCTTAGTGTTTTCAATAATACCAAATTTTGCAGTGAGGCAACAACAACAAGAAAACATCTCTTCACATCAATATTATTCCAGTGATACCACATGGTTGTAGCAAATAACAAAAGAGAATAATGGAAAGGTACATGGTGAGTTTAAGTGGAGCATATGGTGACCCGCTCAGAGAAAGTGGGCTGGTTATGTAATGAGAATGAGAGGAAACAGACCAACTGACTAGTACCACACTGGCTTCTCCGACATACTAAAATAATGAGAGAAAGGCCTCTTATTGGATTAATAGTCTATGGAGGATTAAAGGAAAGACATGGGCAAGAATGACCTAGGATTAGAAACCATGTAAAGGTTACAATCTGAATGGAAGGAATGAGTACCCACACAGGGGAAATCAAATTCCACCAAAATAGCATTTAAACTATTTTATTTTTATTATATACATTCAAAATTGCCTATTATTTTAATAGGAAAATCCAAGCCTGATTAAGTGTAACTAAAAACTGTTCCTAAAATTACTTTTGCATACTTTGCCTAGAGAACAAAGAGACACGTAAGGATGTTTCTGGGACTTTCTTTGCACATCTCCCTCTGTCATTTGCACATAGCAGAAGGATATATAAAGATGAATTTGGAGTTATCAAGATTTTTAGAAAGAACTGAAAATCCTGATAGAGACGATATGACCCAGGAGAAGGAATACAAAATAACACAAGTATTGAAAGCACGGACTATGATTAAAAAACAAAAACATTTCTATGCCTTTCAATGGTACCTCCCTTTTAATTGTAAAGTGGTATATTCTTTTGGATTATGTACTATAGTTTCCACAATTTTTTTTTACCAAATAATCTGACAGTAAATAGAAGGAACTTCAATATTTTTACTGAAATTTAGCCAACAATCTGAACATGAAAGCATCCTCAGTTCTTGGAATGGTCATTGGTGACACTAAGTGGTTAATTAGATATTTCTTTAAAGAGTAAGTTTCAGGGCTTTTATCTTCTATCTTTTTTCCCAATTTTTAATCAATAATTTTATTTATACCTTTACAATAACTAACGTTGTTAAAATGTCAAAAGTGTTAAAAATATTATAGAAGTAAATTACCTATAATCTAAATTTACAGGATTATGGTTCAGATACTTAGAACTTCCTTGCCAGTTCATTCTAGATGAAAATGAATAAATAAAATAGGTGGATTTTGTGAATAATAATTGTACCTTTGAGGTGTTTCAGATACTTGGCTTCATGCCTATGACAAGTGTGATTTTAGAAGACATGGATCTTTATGTGGTTTTGGTGAGCTGCTATTCATTATTTTAGTTAAATATTTTAGAAAAGAAATAATAAAATTATTTCATGGTTTGTTATTGGAGCTAGTTTGCTGTCTGAGTGTGTTAGTGTGAGAGTGTGTGTGTGTGTGTGTATAAATAAGTATATCTACTGCTTATCAGAATGCCTGGCACATAGTAGGTGCTTATTTAATGTGTACTGATCAATTAATATATTTGATAGTTGCACAATGAATGAGCTGGGGTCCCGAACTGAACAGAAGGAAGAGAATGGTCTAGACTACATTTCTGAAATGTACAATGCTCTTTAAAAAATGAAAACAAATTTGTTGATATATTTTGCTTTTATATCACCCACATTTTCGACTGATATTCTCCCTACCTCCTCCCAGACAGCCATTTCTAATAAAAAAAAAAGTACAAAGACAGAAAAAGTCCCACAAAGTTAAACAGCAGATCATAAATATTCCAATATTATATACAATATCCCACACCTAGAATCCCCCACTTTTCTAAAGGGGCAGGGACAGATATCTTCTCATCTCTCTTTTTAGGGGCCAAGCTTAGTCATTGTAATTTGATAATATACAGCTGTATTTGTTGTTCTTTCCAGTTACATTGTTGTAGGCATTGCAGATATCGTTTTCTTCTATTTACTTCAATTTGCATCAGTTCATATAAATCTTTCCAGGCTTCTCTATATTTATCATGTTTATCATTTTTTATAGCATAGTAATATTACCTTACATTCATGTACTCAATTTGTTTAGCCTTTCCCTATCATGCCCAAATGATGGGCATCTACCAAAAGTGCTGCTGTAAATACTTTGAAGTAAATGGGACCTTTCTCTTTGTTTCTGACCTCCTTGTGGGTCTGTGCATATAGAGGAATGTCCAGGTCAAACATTATGGACACTTTATTCACTTTCTTGTGTACTGTTCTTTCAATAGTGACCTACTACTCTCTTGTACAAAACTCTAAATTTTTGACACCCACCTTTTCTGACTGAGGTTATATCTCTATGACAGGTTATCATGGAATACCACAATCTCTGAAGAATCAACTCAATTAAGTAAGCACCTATTAAGTACCTACTATGTTCTAAGCACTAAACCAGAGACTTAAATAATGTGGATATAATTAGGCTGCAGCAAATTGCTAATAATGAATGATATATGCAAGATGCAGCAAAAAAGCTATCATCCAAGCCAAGTACGATAGGAAAATGAGGTAGGCTGGTTATGTAGCAGCAATGAGGGATAACAGATGGACAAGAATCACACAGGATGGGCCGTAATTTAGACCACTGTAAAGAATACTCTCATTAATGAGATCACAGATTTATTGTAGTAAAGAGTAACAAAATTCACCCTAGTTGATAAATATTGTTGCTAGTTCAAGAGCTCTGTGTTATGGCTACACATATGTTTTGTGATACTGCAGTGTTCCATTAAGAATAAAAAAAGGCAAAAATTTTTTGTTGATGCCAAAGAGAAAAAAAAGAATTGATTAGGGCTTCTTATAATAGTGTAAGCTAGAGTAATGAATTTTTAAGATGACAGCATTTTCAAAACTAGTCTCTTATACTAAGAAACTATAAAAGATAAACTCCCTTACCTAAGAAAAATGTACTGGCAGGGCCAGAAAGCAGGTGTAGTAATATTTGCTCTATTGGTCCTGAATGTTTCTATGATGCCTATCTGGTCTAATACCTGTCCCTCCATTTAGATTCTCTCTAATCTCATCCAGATACCCTCTTTCCCATACAGTGGGAACAGGGACATATTGGGGGTAGACTGAATAACCCACAAGATATTGGGGTCACTCCTTTCTGTCCAGGTAGCACTTGATCCAGTAGTGCCTATCTTGTCCAATCCATGGGTCACACTCAGACTTTCCTTGCTGTTGTCTGATCAGGATCATCGTTCTGCTGGTTGGCTTGACCTCTTGCAGTCCAGGATGGTTCTTCTCAGATACCATTCCCAGTGGCTCCTCTAGTGTGTTTTCCAGATTGTTTAGGGCTTTCTCTTCTTCACAAGCTCCTTTAGCATCAACGTCAAAGTCATGGGTGGACTTTGGAAGCTGGGTAAGTGACTAAGTCAGTCAACAAGCATCTTTTAAGCACTTACTATTATTAAGCCTACCTGGGCTAACAGGAAAACTAGATGACTCTTTTCAATGCTCCTGAATATCTGCCCTTGTGAGCAAAGACAAAGTTTGGAAACATCTCTTTCATGGAAAACTGTACAATTTTGATAGATGCATGGCAGGATATTTTGTTAGAGGGGAGCCTTTTAAGCAATATTTTGCTTTACTAGACAAAAAGCTTTTTAAAAAGTCAACAAAGAAGTATAGTGGGATCTTATATTTTCTACATCTTTCAGTCAATTATATGATGGCAAAAATGTAGTTTACTAGGAAATGATACTTGTAAAAATCAGTCTGTTACCTTTTTATACCTTCAGAAGACCTCAATGCATATATATTTTGAAATTTTTTTATGTGGAAAGTTGGTATGAGTAGGTAGTGAGCCATGTTCTCTTGGCTGCCATTTTAAAATAATTATATGTTTCCTACAATTTCAGTATCTAGTCATTTTTCTGATATCTTGAAAATTAATCCCTTCAGGCCCTCAAAAGTTTGGCACCACCAGCAAAGTGCTCCTATGTGTGCACGTACTTGGCATAATCCAGCTTCTTTGCTCCATCTTTGTCAAAGAGCCTCCCCCCTTCTTCAAGAGGCACAGCTGAGACTGTGATGTTAGAGTGCAACAGTGGGTAGTTCTTAACTTTGAAGAGATGGCTATCGAAGTCTTCAATGCTTTTGCGTATGTGTCTTCTCTGTTATCCCCCATTCAGCTTCATTCTTAAATGCTCAAATGGGACTCTCACCAAATTTTCTTCAAACTTCTTTTCCCTTTTACTGTTTGTCCCCATTTTATGAGGAGATGCTACTTATAAACTTCTGTCATTCTTGTCTCTAAGATATTCAAATGATTTTGCATCCTCAAAGAACTGTCGTCCTAGGCTGCCAGCTCTCTTCTTGGCACATAGATGGTATTTACTGACTAGGGCAATTTTTAAGTTCTTCTAGTCTCTTCCCTATGGCAGTTCGCTAAGATCAGTTAAACACTTGTATGGAATTGCTATTATCAATGTCAATGTCTTTTTCTCCATCCATTTCCCATTTTTAGAATAAGTATCTTGTTTAAAATTATGAAGTTGGCATTGTTTTAATTTTGCCATAACTTTCTCATTTCCATTATCTCTTCTAGTTTTGTATTCATCTTTATCTTTGCTCTCACAAGTTGGTGCTCTGAATGTAGACAAAGCTGATTCAGGAAGACTCCCATATCAGTAAGGAGCCATTCTGTCCATTAAGATATCATCAATTTCATTTTGGGGTTGTTAATTAATGCTCAGTGAGTCCCTTATCTCTCAGTTCTTTTCTTAGAAAGTATTCATGAATTATGGGTGTGATGTTTCTGTGTAGCCTATAAGTCTCTGACCTCTTTTGTTTCTTATTCCTGAACCACACTTTGCAATATATGCATGTTTCATGCTTACTATCTATGCACTGAAATCACCGGTTATTGAAGGAAACTTAGAGGAAATGGTTGAGGTTCTTTATATAATTTTGTTACTTTTTCATTCTCTGCAGTGGATGTAGGCATATGAACTGTAATAATTTTCAGAGTGGTTACTTTGCAAATAAACACTTATCATGCACGATCAGGGCAATATAAATGACCAAATATCCCATGTTGCTTTTGGACACATGATAAAACCAATTCCATTGGCTCCTTTCCTTACCTTCCTGAGGAGAACCTATGAGTCAACTTTTTATTTAGCTGTGACTTATGTTTGCCTTCTGGTTTTGTTCTAGTGAGAATGTCGAGATTGATTGGATTCAGACCCTCCAGCAAGTATATCTACTTGTAAGGCACTCAACAAGGAGCTTACAATTAGAGTACATACAGTTAAGTCAATGTTTCAATGGGTTTGAAAACGATTTACCTCTGCCCAATTTTCCACCATTCTTAAAAGCAGTGACAGCAGCAGTGGAAAGCAGTCGCATAGGACTGAGAATTATTTTGTTTTGTTTGTGGTTTCATGAATTGTCATGGTCTAAAAACCATCATTGAGTTGTCAGCTTCCTGGTCATGAGCTTCACCACAATTATTTATGCAGGTCCATGGAAAGCAGAAACAGTCTGTTCCCAGCCACACCAGAAGCCCTTCTAAAAGGGAGAACCTGTCAGAGCTCTGCTAGTATGGCTTTTGATAATTTAGGTTTACTTACATGCCATGGGGCATCTGAGTAAGACTTTGGGGCACAAATGGTTATAGATGTTATAAACTGGTGAAGCAGACTATGTAATCTAAGGAATATCTATACTGTTTCCCAAATGGCTAAAATGATAAATCCACTATGTTCTCATGAATATAGAATTCTAACTTTGAATGAGTCTAAATCAAATATTACACTGAATATGATATAAAAAGAAATAGGAATATCTTAACATGGGAAAATTCTCGTTGGATATCTTTTAAAGGAATGGCTAAGATCAAGAGTTATTGGTAACATTAAAATCTGGAAAAATATTAGTGGGAATAGTACATGGAGTGCTAGACTTAGAGGTATGAAGACCTGGATTCAAATCTCAGTTCTGAAATGGACTGGCTGCATAACTCCAGGCAAGTCACGACACCATTCTGAGCATCAGTTTCCTTGTGTACAATAAGCGGGTTGGACTAGATGGCCTCTAAAGTCTTCTGAAGTTCTAAGCTTATGATTTTATAAGACCCAAAAGGGACCCTGAAAGAATGAAAGAGAACGCTTTCCAAATGGTCCCCTTCCATTGTTCAGTGTGTCTGATTTCTGAACGCTCTGACAAATTATCATGTTATAATACACTTCCGCTATAGTTAACCTGGCTATTATAATCATTTGAATATTTTATTTCTTCTAATATTCTTGTCACAAAACATATGCTACTATCTGGCCTATTATTAAAATGGTTTTTGTTTTTAATACAAATATTAGGCATCCAGAACATTCACAATCTTATCATAAAATATTTTTTTCAATTTGAGAAAAATATAGATGTAGATTTCCATTAATGCTTTAAATTTAAGTGTCACAAATTTTAGGAATGTCCGATGATTCTTGGTAATGATTATTATATTGTCCAAGAAGGCTACAGAGTATCTATTCTAGATGTTCTTTCAAAACAATTTACAACAGGAGCTGCGGAAGTCAGTGGTGTTTATATAAAATCTCATCGACTCAAACTCCAAGGCGCACCTTGAATTCTACTCCTCTAACTACTCCAGCTGGTAGTGATCTCGCTTTCATTTAAATTTCACACAATGCTTATCGATTTGGCCAGTTATGGTTCACTGCCTGGCACTATTATTTACTTTTTTTGCTATCTTTTCACCTCAACTAAATTTTAAGTTCTTGGAAAATGGGTACCATACTTCTTATGCTTCATGGCATCCAGGACAATCATACTATATATGCAGTAGGGCCTTGATAGATATTTGGTTTTCTATGTTAGAATAACTACACATAAAATCTTATGCTCAATCACTTAGTTTCCTAAGTGCTAATTCCATGATGATTTCATAAATTATCTAGAGTAACCAGATTTTATTCTAATTAGATGGTCTGAGAGTCTTGGTACCTCTTGACCATTAAAAATCTTCAGGAAAATTAACAGGAGTTATCAGAAGGGGATGATCTATAACTGGTAAAGAGGTATCAAATAAAATGTCACACAAGGCTCCTCAAATGATAGGTGTAGAGACAGATACAAACAGGTACAGATCGAAATGCAAATTTTAGTTGAAAAGTCCTTCTTATGCTATGCCCATTACAGTAAGTGCTATTAAAATGATTCCCACCTCTTTAAAATACATATGTAAGGACAGAAGTCACCTAGACTTCTCAATGAGACTAGTGTGGACTAGGGGTGGACATGTGAATCAATCACCCTAATTAATGTGGCTGTAGAAGCCCAGAACACTACTGAATTAATCAATCAAAAGTAGAAACTAGGTCTTAACACAGGAAATGTATTGGGATTGATTGCTTTTAGAAGACAGATTCCTCGCTCCAGGGCCAGAGGCCTCTGGGCTCACTCCTTAACCCTACTCCACCTTTGCTGCTTCTAGTTTGGGCTTTATATGTCCAAATTAATTGGGTTAGGGTGATTGATTGATTCAATAGAGAAATTCAGGATGTCTATATATGCCTAATCTATAGCCCTGCTTGATTGATTCACAAAATGAGAAGTCTGGTGGCTCCCACACTTTAAAATAAGAAATATAATGCTTTTCTCTTAAAATTAAGCAACATGTTTCTTCCCTCATTAAATAATGGAGATTTTTTTAAAAGATGGGAACAATAAATCATTAAAGTGCTAATAATTAGTTTAGTTGGGATGTCTTATGGAAATATAAATCTAAAATCTAAAATACACAAAATATACTTTAAATTTCAAAGTACCATGATGTTTTTGTCTTAAGGACTGCCATGATGTACAATGCCTTGTTGTATTTTATCCATGTTAAGAAAGTAAGCTGATAATATTTACCTTCAGCATTAACAACCATTGTTCCAATAACCCCTTTATGGTTCTGAATCCTCTTTAGAGTTTCCTCAACCTCTGCCTGTAACAGATGAAATATATACCATAGAAAGTTAATTAACCAAAATGACTTTTTATCATGCATGAAAATCTTAACTAACAGAAAAATGCTTGGAATGTATACATTCTCTTTCTTTGCTAATCTAAATAATAAATACTCTGTTAAGAAATCTAATTCCCCAATCTGGATAAATATTTGTGCAGTTAGTAATTCCAAAGAGTTTACTGGTCCTACAACATGATCTTACTGAATACAGGTTGAGGTTCACATTATGAAGTGACATTTCAGACTTGAAAAAACATTACAATAGTGATCCCTCACATTTGTGTACTCTGGCATGACTTAGATAGATCTTTCACATATGCCATTACATGAGAAATGCTCAAACACTAGGACACATTTTGGAGTAGCTTGCTGGTTTGTAGTATATAGAGAAGCTATGGATTTTACTTTTAAACAGGTGGAGAAAATTCATCTTCTAAATAAACACATTTTCCCCAAGAATCTAACTTTTTGAAGCTGAATACTGGATTAAGTTTTTAAAAAGCACTGATTTGCATGGGAGTGTAGGGTGATTTTGTTTGTTTGTTTGTTTAAACTAGCACTGAAGGGCTGGCATACAAAACTTTTAGTTAAAACATAACTCTGTCCTTGAAAGGCAAGGTGGTTGGCCTCCTCCTTAGTGGAATTTTATCCCATGGTACTGCGTAGAATGACTTTTTAAAAGTCCCCTTTGGGCAACAGAGAGCAGAATATCACTCTGGCGTCAGGATACCAGTTACAAATCTCTGCTCTAACACTTGACAAGCTGTTGTGATTCACTGCTCTTACTATATCTCCTCACCTGTCAAATGGGAATAGTATTAACACTGCTTGCCTTGGTTACCTAGCAACAAGTTTACCATGCTCCAGGCACAGTCTTAAGCACTGGAGATATAAAGGAAAAAAAACTCCTGCCTTCAAGGAGCTTATAATCTAATTATTACAAGAAGAGCAATTTCTATATTTTAAAACCCTATAGAATGTGAGTTATTATAAGGCATAAAAAAACCCCAATTCATTCTTCTGCTTAACCTCATTCAACCTTAGCTTCCTTATATGTAAGTGGAGATACAATTTAGTAAATCATATAATGCTAGGTGTGAAGGGGAGGGGGAAGAGAGGGAGAGGGAGAGGGAGAGGGAGAGGGAAAGGCAGAGGGAGGGTGAGACAGAGAAAGAGACAGAGAAAAAATACATGGAGAGATAAAGACAAGAGACAGAGAAACAAAGGCAGAGAAATGTGTGTGTGTGTGGAGAGAGGGGAGGGAGAAAGAGAGAGAGAGAGAGAGAGAGAGAGAGAGAGAGAGAGAGAGAGAGAGAGAGAGAGAGAGAGAGAGAGAGAGAGAGAGAGAGAGAGAGAGAGATGGGGGTGGGGTGGGAAGAGAAGGAGAGACACCTTAGTTTTAACCTGGTTCAAATCCTTGCTCTGCTACTTATTAGCTGCAGGACCCGAGGCCAGTTCTCCCCTTTCTGCGCTTCACTTTTCTTCTCCATAACATGAGAGTACTGGACTACATGTTCTCTTGGTTAGACTAAGTTCTCTTCCAGCTCTGACATTAAAGGATGCTATGGTTCTAGGTGTCCTGCGGAGGATGGATACTTCTGTGGGAGAGTTGGGGGAGGAAGAGAGGGAGAGGGGAACCGGAGGATGTGTCCTCTTTCTCTTACCCCTTCCCCACCTGGAGTTTGCCTCCCCCTCCCCCCTCTTCTCCCTCTCCCCACCCTCTTAAGTTGTTTGGACGCCGGTCCCGGGGCCGCTGCAACTTCAGCTGCCCTAGAGGAGTATTCCCGGAGACAGGGAGGGAAGGACGGGTAAGAACACGGCCAAACTGCAGATTTACCATCGCTAGCGGCCCGACTGGAAGATCAGTCCCGTTCCGACGCTTCCAAAGTCAGTCGACCCAAGCAGGCCATGGTTGCTAGGAGACATGGGGAGGAAGTGACGACAGAGGCGTAGGCCGAGAGGGGCGGGGCCCGAGCCGGGCGGTTTCCCCCTGCCCTCTCAGGCCTTAGGGAAACCCTTTGGTTCGGGACACTCGGGGAAGGATGGAGAGCGGGCGCGGGCCGGACTGTCGGTGCGGCATTGCGGGCGGGCGGGCGGAAGGCGGGCAGGTCCGCTCTGATAGTTCAGGTCGGTCCGCGGCGGTTGGGGTTAAATATAGCGGTCTCCGGTTGCTAGGAGACAGCGTGCGGAAGTGACGACGGGGACAGGAAGCGGGGGCGGTGTTGCTGGGGCTTCAGTAACCGACGCTGGATCCTCCTCCACCTAAGTCCTTTCTGGAGGCTTCCTCTGTTACCTCTGGCGTGGCCTCCGGCCCTGGGCTGTGGTGACCCAGGAAGTAGTCTCCGAAATAAAAGGGAGGAGGATCCAGGCAAAAGCATGTTATTAAGCCCCTACTACGTGCCAGCCTCTGTGGTTGTGGAGAAAAGACAAAAGATAGCCCCTGCCCTCTAGGAGCTTACAGTCTAATGGGGGAGACAACATGTACGCGTAAGAGTGTATAAACAAGCTATTGACAGGGTAAATTGGAAATAATCGGCAGAGAGAAGGGACCAGCATTAACGGGGATCAGATTTCAGGGACTTCTTTCCAGAATGACATGCAGACGATAGCTGTGTGACCCTGGACAAGTCAACCTCTGCCTCAGTCTTCTCATCTGTAAAATGGGGATAATAAGAGTCTGCAGTGTCTGTTGTGAGAATCGAGCGAGATTCACGCCCTAAAGCACCATATAAATGCTGTTATAAATGCATTAAATAAAATATGTGGGATTATAAAGGAAACCAGTTATGCTGAAATATACTCATCGCTGTATTTGTTGTGGGGGTGGTGGGGAGCGTGTGCTTTCTTACTTTGTGAATATGGGTTATGTGTGTCCACATGGGTCTGTCTAGATGTGGCTGGTAAGTGTCAGCAGTCCCCAAATTCACTTCAGATCATTGAACAGATCCTTTTACTAGTAATTTTGGAACTCTCTGATCTATGATAGATAGATGTATGATCTATGTGGATTTAAAGTGGAGGTGAAAATGATCTGAAGTAATTGAAAAGAAAACTTCATCCTTGCAGAGACTTTTTTCAATTAAAAAAAAGTCAATAAATAGTTTTATGTTTAACATTTTATTGAAACTTTTCGTTTTTTATATCACAGTCATTTCAGTATATTCCTTTCCCTACCCCAGACATTCCCTAAAACCAAAGAAAGAATATTTAAGCAACAATAAAACAGACACAGTATATAATAGAATATGTAACATTCTTCTCTGCCTTTCCAATGAATGTATTTTTAGAAAGCTCTAATTGTTAGAAACATTTTCCCTTAAATTCTCTGAAATTTCCATTTTCCCTAGTCCTGCCTTTGAGGGGGAAGTAGAACAAGTTAAGTCCCCATTTCAAGGAATGCCTTTCATATACTTAAAGATGACATAATTTTCCCCCAACGACAACGTTTCCATCTCCTTCAACCAATTTCATGTGACATTATCTCATGGCCTTTCACCATTATGGATGCCTTGCCTTGGATGCTCTCCATCGTAGCAATGTGCTTCCTAAAATATGGCTCCCCTTGGGGGCAGCTAGGTGGTGCAGTGGATAGAGCACCAGGCCTGGATTCAGGAGGACCTGAGTTCAAATCCGGCCTCAGACACATAAAACTTACTAGCTGTATGACCCTGGGCAAGTCACTTAAGAAAAGAAAAGAAAAAGAAAATATGGCTTCCCTTCCACTTTGAGGCATGAAATTTAGTGAAGCAAGTTCCATGTCTGCAAAAGGGTTCTGTAAACCTATACCTTATTTAAAAGGAGCAGGCTAGGTTGGGGGTGGGAGGAATGCAGCTAGTAGATGGCATGCTGAGCAAGGAATCAGAAGACTCATCTTTGAGTTCAAATCTGGCCTCACATACTTCCTAGCTGGCTGACTCTGGGCAAGTCACTTAAACCTGTTTGCCTCAGTTTCCTCATCTATAAAATAAGCTCAAGAAGGAAATGGCAAACCACTCCAGTATCTTTGCCAAGGAAACCCCAAATGGGATCATGAAGAGTCACGACATGACTGAAACGACTGAACCACCACAAAGCTAAGGAAGGACACATGGAAGAAAGCATTTAGGTAAAGATCAGTGAAGGCACAAGCAGATCTAGTAGTGTCATCGGTATGTAGTATGTGGATAGAAAGAGGAAACATGTAAAGCCTCATATGGAGGCATGATAACTTCAATTATCCACACTTGCTTCTCCTGTCTTAGTGAGAGTTTCAAAGTGATAATTTCAAAAGATGGAGGGGGGAACTTCTATTTGGGATCTGATTCTCACCAACAATTAAGAATTGATAGTTGCTGTAGAAATGATGAGAGTTTAGAAAGAATGGTTTTCTTCTTAGAATTTGTCGTAAGAAAAAAACAAATTGGGACATAGTCTGACATTTACTATTTAGAGGGTAAATTAGACTCATTTAGACTTTAAGAGAACAAACTTCAAAAAGTATGGAAATAGGATAGTTAGCATTCCATGGACTAACATTCTAAAGAGGAAGTCGGGCTTGGTGAAGGATGGTGAAAGTCTCAAGAATGAAATACTGAAGACAAAAAGAAATGTATTTGGAGGGGCAAGTTAAGTTCTGTTTCAGACATATTGAGATTGAACATTGCTTCAATTCTAATAAGACAAAAAAGAAAGAAATTGTCAAAAGAAATCAATATGGATGTATAGTAACTAATGAAATTAGATTTTAAGAAGACATTTACAGAAAATGGAAAAAACGACCAAGTAATACAGAATGAATACAAAATTGGCATGATCTGTAAAAATAGTATCAGCAGTGCTAATGCTCAGAATGAGCTGAAATTGGTTGAGGAAAGTTAAGGACAACAAATAATATTGATTAAAAAACCCTACCATGTTGGGAGTAAAGAGTAACAGGTAAGCTATTACCTGAGAGATTGCTGCTCAGAGTAGATGAGACACTGATAACCATTAACAGAAAGAAGGTAGAACTACTCAACTCCTCATTTGCTTGTGATTCCTAAAATCAGTTCCTTTATATTTGTGAGACAAATAGTGAAAATCAGTATTCTGGTGTATATCACTGGAAGCCTGGCCTTGGATTTGTTACTCTGATGGAAAAATGTTGACTTGCCTAATGTTTAAATCTTGTTTGACAAATGTTTGCACTTATGTGGACTCTTTCAGAAAACAGTTTTTAAAGAAATATTTCTGCCTACTAAGTCAGCCACAGCTAGCAGCAGTAGGGGCTTAAATAAGTAAATAAATTCAATGTGTACCCAGCCCCAGGTAAAGAAGTAACTGATAGGAAGGAGAACTAAAAAGGTGAATCTGGAACAGTACTTCTTGACTGGGGGTGGGGTGGGGTGGGAGAGAAAGGCATTCTAGGATTAATAGTGTTGGAGGCATGATACTCCGTGTTGCTGTGTGTCTTTTGCCTTTTGCCATGAAGAAAAAGAAATCAGGAACTCTGAGACCTGGGATGTTGGAGAAGTCTTTTAATAATACCTTTACTGTGATTGTCTCTAACAGCTTGGGGAGGATGGATAGACTGCCTGAGATAGAGATAGATGATTGATAGTTGACCCCTGAGAGGCAAAAAGCCCACAGGTCCTTGATGCCAAGAAACTTGAACACTGAACATGTCAGTACATTTAGCTTCCAAGTTCCATCATTATAGCTCCAAAAGAGCATTCATCCCCTCCTTCGTAGTCATGTGACCATTATTACCACCCTGGTTCGGGCCCTTGTTAAATGTCACCTATTCTATTATTTTGTTTGTTTTAACATAGAGTTTCCCTATCTTGCCCAGGTTCACAGCTTAGCTCAGTTCCTGTACAGCATTAGTCCTACCAAGTTCCAAGTCCAAAACCCTCTGGGCTCAGTTCCCAGCTTCTCAGAGTTTTTCTTCTGGGCTGGCAGCAACATCTGGGCTGGCAGCAACATCTGGCCTGGAATCTTGACTCCAAGGTCCCCATGGTTCAAGGTCTTGGGACCAGAAATTCTATTTCCTACATCTAGAATTAAAGGACAAGTGAAACAGACCAAAACCCCACACCCATTTCTCAGGGCCACAGGGCCTAACAGGAAGAGCTTGTTGTGGGTAAACAAAGCTTTCAGCCCCAGACACCACTAGAAAGAGGGAGAACAACTGTGCCTGCATCAAATAGATTTAAAGACAGCCAGCTCCAGCTCCCCAGCCAATGGAAGGAGGCTGATGCCACTCACATAATAGGGGAATGGAGAATGTTTTCTTCCAGAAGCAGATCCCTGGAATTTACTAGGTGGATGCCTCCATGTTAGGTGATGGTCATGCATCAGAGTCCTGTTACCCATATCAACAATCATTTTGCAGCTTAAAGAGTTTCTCAGAGCTTTGAGCTGCTCCCTGACTGGTTTAGTCACATAGTCAGTATGTGTCAAAGGCAGAATTTGACCTGAGGTTTTTGTGACTTCAAAGGTGTTTTTTTTCTCTCCAAATGCTATACTCTCTCTCAGTTATGCACTGGAAACCCTCTACAATCTGGCTCCTACATACCTTTATCGTTGGATTTCCCAGTCTTCCTTGAATTCTGTGCTTTAGCCAAAGTGAACTATGTGCTGTGTGGACTCCTTAAGAGATCCAGTATATAGGTAAGATTGTAGCAGCCTACAGTTTTAACTTCTCTACTCTGCTATTACAAATGCTTCTGACAGGTCAAGGTGGTCCAGGTAGTATCTCATATACCATAGTATTGTACCTAGATTCAGTCCTGTGTCCATCAGAATCCTGACCCATGTTCCTTCACAATGAATTTGTTCCAGACACAACTGTCTGGCCAAATGGTGCATGTATGATTTCTTGGCTCACCTACATTTCTATGCTTCCTACCCAATCCTACCCAGTCTCCAAATCCAATCTTGGCTTCCACTCTCTCAGCTGAGGGTGATTCTTACTTTACTTAAAAAAAAAATTGAGGTCATTTGCTATGAGCTCTCTCTTCTGCTAGTCTCTTCATCTCGAAACCCCTTGACATCATACCCATTCTCTCCTTTTTACCCCTAGATTCTAATAATGAACCAGTCCTCTTTGCCAAGGCCAACCCCCCCCTACATATGTCCTTGATCCTTCCCCTTCTCTAGAAGATTGACCTCTCCTATCCCTCCTCCCTTCTGCCTCTAGTCCTCTAGCTCTAACTATTTATTGATTACTTCTTTGTTGCCGTACAGGATGCCCAAGTCTCCTCCATCCTTAAAAATAAAAGCATCACTGAATCCAAACATCCCCTCAAGCCTCGTTGTTATCCCCCCCCCCTCTATCTATCTCCCCCCAGCCAAACTCTTAGAAAAAGTTGTCCACACTCATTTCCTATTTCCTGTACTTTCTCTACCCTTTCTGACTCTCCTTAGCCCTTTGCAATCTGGCTTCTGACTTCATCACTCAACTGAAATTGGTCTCTTCAAAGTCACCAGTAATCTCTGAACTGGCGATAAATGATCACATCTGCCAATGTTTCCTCATTCTTCTTAACGTCTTTGCTGCATCTGACACTGTTCATCTCCCTTTCCTTAGGATTCTCTTTCCACTTCAGGTCTTCATCACATTTCTCTCTTGATTCTCCTGCTATCTGCCTGATCTGTTCTTCTTAGTCCCCTTTGTTGGTTCTTTATCTATATCCTGCCACTTAACTATGAGTATTCACCAAGTCTCTGTCCTAAGCCCTTTTTTGTACTTTCAGTGGTGACTCTTATTAGCTTTTATTAAACTTTAAACTCTTATTAGAGTTTCATTATCATCTCCATTATTAATCAGGATGGTGAAGGGCCTTGAACCCATGTCATATGAATATCTATTGAAGCAATCGGCGTGCTTAGCCTAGAGATGAGTCAGAGGCATATGGCAACTATCTTCAAATGTTTAAAGTGCTATAAAGTTGAAGAGACACTGTATTTATTCTGTTTGACCCCAGAGGGCAGAACCAGGTGCAATGGGGGGAAATTACAAAAAGGAAAATTTGAGCCTCGTATAAGGAAAAACCAACTGCTTTCTAACAATTACAGCTATTCCAAAGTGGAGTGGGCTGCCTTGATGTGATGGGTTTTCCCTCTTTGGTGATCTTCAAGCAGTGGGTAGATAACTACTTTTTAGCTTTATTAAATGGAAGGAAGTAAAGAAGAAATCAAACATTCATTAAATATTTACTGTCTGCTGGACACTGTGCTAAGGGCTGAGATACACAGAAGTTAGGTGACTTGTCCAGGGTCACACAACTAGTAAGTGTGTGAGGAAGAATTTAAATTGATTCTCTTCAACCAATTACATAATATTTCCTGAGTGGTCTCATCTATTTTCGTGGATTGATCATGGAATTTCATAACTTCCAAATTGATTTAAGGATTTTTTCACACCTAAATAATACTTTTAATTGATGGAATGATTCAATGTTTGGGCCTTCTGTGCTTGCATTCATTGGAGTTAGAATGGAAGCCTCCACCCTTATACTTTCAAAGCTAACCTCCTAAAATATTCTATGCTCATTCTATCCATTCTTTCTACTTCCAATCACTTTTCAGTCCCTTACAATGTGACTTCTGATCTCACAATTGAACCTAAATTACTCTATATCTTTAAATTAAGGGGCAGCTGGATGGCATAGTGGATAGAACACCCACCCTGAAGTCAGGAGGACATGAGTTCAAATCTGGCCTCAGACCAAACACTTGACCAAACACTTGACACTTACTAGCTGTGTGACCTTGGGCAAGTCGCTTAACCCCAATTGCCTAAAAAGAAAAAAAATAAATTAAATACATTCTTTATGAACCTTAAGGTGCTGTTTTTATGTGTTAACTCTTATCTCACTTGCTGGATCTCGTGGCCTTTTATTAGTCTTATCCACAACAAACAGCAACAAAAGCTCTTGGGAAGCCCATTGAATAACCTCTGAAATAGCCATGGGGATGGTGCTAGCTGGCAGTTGAAATATACTACACTCCCTACCTGGATAATTAATTATTTAGTTAACAGCCTGCTTCTTTGTGGATTGCAGAAAGTGAAGGCATGACCCACAAGCGAGTGGTTATAACCTCAGGAACACCACCACACACCCCTGACATTTACATATTATCTGTTACTTGGGGCTGATGCAATGACTTCTTTTCTTTCAACGCAACTTCTTACCTTCCTCCACAGCTCTTCCCCAGCTCTATAATGCACTGAAGTTTTTCAGGCAAGGCGAGAATGAGATTCTGGGATTTTCCAATTTGTACAAGTGAGGGAGAAACTTGTAGAACTTGTTTTCTCTCTGCAGGTGCCACTGTTCCTTTCTTTAGTGAGCCTATAAATACTTACATGTGTTTATGTTCCGTCTCCCCAGCATAATGTAAGCTCCTTGCATGAAGGGAGCCGACCATTTTTATCTAAGTAGTTTAATAAGGGAGAAGAAGTTGATAAGAACATTCTAATCAGTTGATTTCTCCCTAGTCCAGTTGATGTAATCACAAAAACTGAAGGCAAAGAATAGAACCAACAGGGCCTTAATGTCTTAAACAAAGTACCAAACAGGAGTTTTCACTTGTTACCACTTTATGAAGTATTAAGTTCTCACTGCAGTTCAGGGGTCTCTATTTTGGCCAAACACAGACCATACTTCTGGTAGTCTTTAAAAAGCAGGAGACATTCTTTAAGGACATACCATTTTGCAACATACAACAAGCAGCTTTGAGGAGTGTGGTCCCTGGCCATCTGGAAGAATACCAACCAAGCTTTTTTCCTTATGCCTCTACCAGAAAGCAAGGGGTGAAGGGGTGGGGAAAGGGATTTCTTTCTCCTTCCCTTGTCTTCCCGCCCAGCTTCTATCATGTCACTTTGAAGCTTTGTGGCATAGGTACTTGCCCAGGAGGAGATACTGTTACCAGGAGGGAATAGAAAATTAATTGAGGCAGCTCTGATAAGTATGACCCTTGGTAGTAAAGGAGAGAATGAGCTATGAATTTAAAAGAACATTAGCCCTGGAAATTGGAAGTCAAAATGCAGAGAGGAGCAGGTTCCCTGCCCCCTGCAATGAACCCAGATAAGCCACATGACTAGAAAAGAAGCTGTGCCCAGGGGAGAGCAATATGAAGACCCCATGAGAAAAAGGATAACATAGAGGCTCTGCAGGGCCAGAAGCTCGTTTTCACTTGACACATGCTCCCCCTGTGTATGTGCCCCATCCCCAATATGCTTAATGTATGGGCCCACTCTTCCCATTGGCAAGTGTATATTTGTGGGAGAACATGTCCAGGTTGGGCGGGGGCTGTGGGGGTGTGTGAGAATGTGTTTTGTTACTATTGTTCTTATAATATAATTTTGGTATGTGATTTGCTTTTAGCTAATTGTGTCCATTGGCTGATTATTAAAAGTAAGGACACTAGTTGGGGCTTGTAAGCCATAGTTTGAAGAGTATGGGTTCACAGAATGACTTGAACCCTACGTAGTAGCCAGCCCTTCCTGACCCTACTGCATCCTCCCACTGCACCCCCTTCACCCTTCCAGTTCCAGTAGGAGTATAAGTTGGGAGGGGGAACCAGTAGGAGAGGGGACTATTTTTGTGTCCCCAGAGCCAAGCACAATGCCTTGCCCTTAGTAGATAATAAATATTCATGCCTTTGAATTGGATTAGACTTTCACCAAGATGGAAGGAGACAACATGATTCTTCAGACTGCTGCTGCCAGTGCCTCCATTATGAGGACTGTACTTAGAACCTCTTTGGCAGACAAGAAAATCTGCAGGCTCTTGGAGCTCTGAGTGACCTCTAAGGATGGCTTTTGGGAGAGAAATTAAAGGTCGTTAGTTAATATCTGCAGAGTAATAGAGAAGTGTTAGGGAGGTAATTAACACCTTTCCTCTGAATAGGAGCCTGGAACATATGGGGATCCAGCACAGTGTGGAGTTCAGGGACTCACAGAGAGGTGGGAAAAAAGACTGAAAGAGCTTTGGCCTTCTAGGTTTCAAGGAAAGCCAGGGATTAGGTTAGGAGAGGAAAGTAGTTCTGTAATTACAAGAGTCCCAGTATGTGTTCTTTCCATCTTTGATTCAACTGTTATATCCTGTGGCTTAAAAATAAGAAATAGATGATAATCATTCAGTGGTATTTTCTTAAAAAAAGTTATAAATGAATGGCTCTTATTGCTTCCCCCTCCCCTTCTTACCTGTATTGAAGAAAGAGGCTAAGTTTCCCTGTAATCACCACTTATTGGTATTAGTTCAATTTATTTAATTTCTAGAAAGAAAAGCAGAAAATTGGGAAAAAATTGCAACAAGTATCTCTGATAAATCCCTCATATCTCAAATATGTAGAGAACTGAGTCAAATTTCTAAAAATATAAGCCACCCAACTGATAAATTGTCAAAGTATATGAAAAGTTTTTAGACAAAGAAATTAAAGCCATCTATGGTTAAATGAAAAATGCTCTAAATCACTAATGATTAGAGAAATGCAAATTAAAACAACTCTGAGGTACCACCTTATACCTATCAGATTGGCTAATGTGACAAAAAAAAGAAAAAAATATAAATGTTGGAGGGGATGTGGGAAAACTGGGACACTAATGCACTGTTGGAGTTGTGAACTGATCTAAACATTCTAAAGAGCAATTTGGAACTATGCCCAAAGGGCATATATATGCATACCCTTGATCCAGTAATACCACTGCTAGGTCTATATCCCAAAGACATATAAAAGTGAAAAAGACCTATTTGTAAAAAATATTTATAGCAACTCATTTTGTGGTGGTGAAGAATTAGAAATCAAGAGGATGCCCATCAATTAGGGAATGGCCAGACAAGCCATGATTATTGATTGTGATGGAATATTATTGTGCTACAAGAAATGACAAGCAAGATGATATCAGAAAAACCTTGAAAGACTTACATGACCTGATACAAAGTGAAGTGAACAGAACCAGAGAAATATTTTACACAGTAACACAATATTGTACAATGAAGAACTGCAAATAACTTAGCTATTCTCAGCAATACAGTGATCTAAGACAATTCCAAAGGACTCATGATGAAGCATGCTACTTTCTTTCTTCCTTCTTTTCCTTTTCTTCCTCTCCTTCTTTCTTTTTGAGTCTTTTTGTACAAAATGATTAATATGGAAATGTTTTACATGATTGCACCTCAGATTGCTGGAATTTGTTCTCTGAAGTTTGGATTCAGTCAAAGGACCACGCTTGAGGACCTAGAGGGCCCCATGTGGCCTTGAGGCAGTAAGTTCCCTACCTCTTATCCTCTCGGGGAGGGGAAGGAGGTATAGAATTTGATACTCAAAACTTATTTTTTTTTTTTACTTATTTATTTTTAGTTTTCAACATTCGCTTTCATAAAATTTCGAGGTACAGTTTTTTCCTCCTCCCTTTCTTTCCTCCTTTCCAAGACAGCATGCAATTTGTTACATGTACAATCGTATTAAACATATTTCCCCATTAGTCATGTTATGAAAGAAGAATCAGAAGAAAAGGGAAAAACCACAAGAAAGAAAAAACATACAAAAAAAGAGAAAATAATATACTTTGATCTGCATTCAGACTCCATAGTTTTTTCTCTGGATGCAGATAGCATTTTCCATCATGAGTCTTTCGGAATTGTCTAAGACATTGTATTGCTGAGAAGAGCTATGTCTATCAAAGTTGGTCATAGCACAATGTTGCTGTTACTGTATATGATGTTGTCCTTGTTCTGCTCACTTCACTCAGCATCAATTTATTTAAGTCTTTCCAGGTTTTTTTTTTCCCCAAAATCTGCACACGCATTGTTTCTTATATGAACTGTAGCATTCCATTACATTCATATACCACAACTTGTTCAGCCATTCTCCAATTGCTGGGCATCTGCTCAATTTCCAATTCTTTGCTATCACAAAGAAAAAAAGCTGCTATAAATATTTTTGTACATGTGAATTCTTTCCCATTTTTTATGATCTCTTTGGAATACAGACTTAGTAGTGGTATTGCTAGATCAAAGGGTATGCACAGTTTTATAGCCCTTTGGGCATAGGAACTCAAAACTTTCTTTTAAATGTTAATTGTTTTGATATGTAATTGGAGGAAAATAAAATATTATTTTAAAAATTGCTAGAAAGAAGCAGTATTAGAAAGCTGTAAGACCTGGGCTAATGCCCTGGTTCTGATACATAGTAGCTATGTGACCATGGGCAAGTCACTGAAGCTCTCAGTTAGGGTTGGGGGTTGGAAATTTCTTCTAAGACCATTAGCTATAGATGTCTTGCTGATCTGCATTGGTGAAGGGAGTTTATGTGCTCCCCATAGTGATGAAATCGTAAGTCCGGATCACAACTGCTAAAATACATATTTTAATGATAGAAAGAGGCAATGAAGAAAGCTTAAAAAATTTATTTCTTATTTATTTCATAAATGCTCCCTCTTGTGTGAAATCCTTCCTGTTTCTTCATTCCAGTTTAATCCTCCCTCCTGTGAACTTTGATAATTTTTACATCTCTTGTGCACTAATTTTATATTTTATATATTCATTTTTATTCATATCTATGTTCACCTAATGCACTACTCAATCAGTAATTGGGTTTGTATTACAAGGTGCTAGAAGTGACTTAAGTGAGAATTACTAGCCTAAGGTTGTTTATTGATTGATATGAAGGATCAAAAGAAATTGTGGCAGCCCCATTCCACACAACTGCCCTTAGAGTCTTGGTGTCTTGCTTTCTGATACTAATATAAAACGCACATGGTGACCTGAAGGACGCTGAGTGCTTAACCAGCCCTGCTTCATGCTGTGGATAAAGATAGAGTGCTGGGCTTAGAGTCAAGCAGATATGAACTCAGAGTCTCCCTCAGAAAGTCACTTACTAGCTGTGTGATCTTGGGTAAGTCATTTGTTGTTCTTTAGCTTCAGTTTCATCACCTGTAAATGAAGAGGGTTGATCTGATAGCCTCAGTGGTTCCTTCTAGCTCTAAATTTATAATCAAAGCCAATGTTTTGTTTTTGTTTGTTTGTTTTTGTTTTTTTAGAAAAGTACTGACAGTGCCCTTGTGACATCTCACAAGGTAATCTTGGGCAAGGTGTGTTACGGGGAGGCAGAGAACTAGCCACAGGAAAGACTTCTTTCTGGGAGAGGGCTGCAGAAACTAGGTTCAGCTTGCCTTTATAGGTATTATAGACTCTAGGAAGCCTTCTGAGCCAGCTCACAGGGATAGTAATCTTTCTCAAAGAAATTAATCTTCTCCTTCTATATGATTTCTCCTGCTAGATTGCAAACTGCTTGAGGTCAGGGCCTATTGTCTTGCTGAGATTTGGCATGGAGAGACTTGTATTTGAATCTCTAACTCTGTAATTGGCTAAGCTTTTGACTGGGCAAGTCCAGCCACTTCTGAGCTTCAATTTTCTCATTTTTAAAGTAAATAACTACACTACCTACCTCTGGGGATTGTTGTGAAAAAAATTTCATAAGCTTTAAAATGAAATATCAATGTGATTAGTAATTATTATTATTTGTTATTATCATTATTGTTTGTATCTACCCAAAGCCTCAAAATGACTCAAAGAAAGTAGGTACTTGATTTGAGTTCAATGAAAGAAATAGTATTTTTGTATATAATTTCTAAGTATTTGTTGTAGTTCAATTATCTTATGGTTCATCTGTTTTATTTTCATCTTGTTCTTCTTTAGAGAAATGAAGGGGTAGAAAAATTCCTGGTTATTCATTTATAGGGGATTGCTCTTCAGATGGCTCTTCTATAAAGGACAAGCTGTGTTATTTAGACCGCGTGGTCGAGGCACCACCACCACCTGGTGGCAGGTTCCGTATCTGAGACTTCTTTTGAAGTTTGAACCTGCAGCCCCGTAGAGATGGAATTATATTAAGAGTTCTAATAGGCTCTCTGAAAAAATGAAGAAGAAAAGATTCTGATTCATGTTGTAGCAAAAAGAGCAGTAGATTTGAACCTGAATCCTGACTCAGCTGCTTGCCACCTTTGAGACCAGTTCCCTTGTTTGTAAAAATTAGTGGGGAGAAGAAGGAGATCTATAAAGTTCCTTCCAGATCTCACGCCTTTGAATTGAAGAGGTCTGTTCACTGTTCAGCTAAAAATTTAACAAAACATCTTAGAGGAAGATTGAAAAGCAAATTAGGCCAAGGTAAAACTAAGCAAGCTTGGACTGTGGTGAGGGGCACAAGGCAGGGAGAAAGAGGTATGTTGGAGGGAAGATGGGGAGGGAAGCTCCCCGTGTATGTTGTCAGTTAGCCTACGCCTTTCTTCTTAGACTGCCCTTTTAGGATTGCAGGGACAAAGAAAGTTTTTGGCTTTAGGCACCTTCACCCCTGCCCCACCCCAGGGCACTGTCAATCACCACTTTCTCCCGTTCCTATCAGTTTCAAATCTGAAATCTAAGGGATTGGCTGATGCCTGCCCAGTTTTTACCCCTCAGCTTGAAGACGGCAACTCCCTATAAATGGAGAATTGGACTCATCTTGAAAACCTAGCTCTCCCTCCTGACCGTAAGCATTCCTGCCAGTTGGCTTAGGGGCATTGCCTTTGGGGAATTAGGGAAGCCTAATCCTTGAGTTCCCCAGAGGTCTACAAAGGACTCTCAGAGAAATTTTTTTCTGCACTTTCTACTTTGTTTTAAGATCAAATACAAGGATGGTCATTTTTCAACTATTTTTTGGGGAGGGAAATGGCTCTCTGGGAATGGGTGCAACTGTCCCATGGCTAAATACTTTCTTCTTGTAATATTTCAACATTAAATCTACAAATAAAATGCGTAAATAAAGTTAGGTAGTATTTTTATTATGTTAGTATAGCCCAATCATTAACAATGAATTATTTAACAGAAATGAGGTTCATGCTGTCTCATGGCAGCTATGTGGGGCAGTGGATAACCGGGAGTCAGGAAGACCTGAGTTCAGTGTTGGACTCAGAAACTTGTGAGCTGTGTGACTTTGGGCAAGTCAAATAATTTGTGTTGCCCTCAGTTTCCTCAGCTGTAAAATGGGGATAATAATAGCGCCTATCCCCCAGGGCTGTTATGAAGATCAAAAAATGTATTTATAAAGTACTTAGCACAGTACTTGGAAAATAGTAGGTGCTTAACAAATGCTTATTCCCTCCTTCACAGTCATACTGATCTTCTTTTGTGGCCAAATTTTGAGGAATAATTCCTCCCTCCTTTTTCCTGCCCCTTTCCTAGAATATTCCTTATTTTTATTTCCCTTTTTAAATACCAAAACCTTAAACTTGGTGCTCATTAATTATTAAAAATACAGATAATCTGAAGGAAAAAGATTCTATTTTCCCTCTTCAAGACATAAATACTTGATTATTACTTAGCCCCTTTCAGTTTGGTGAAGCTTCATTACATTTCTGTACTTGCTATGCTTGTCTTTCAAAGACTGTTCAGCTGTTTCTCAACAGGAATGTTTGGAAGATCATTCTGTGAAAAATCATTTTTTCTTGTAGGTTTATGCATAGCTTTGCAGGATGTTATTTATGCTTGGGTATATGTCCTTTTCCTCTTTACCTTTCAGTATGTCCCATTTCATTTTCCCCTTTATTTCGTTGTGTAATTAATTCACTGAGATTCTGACTGAGATCCCTTGGTACAGGATCTGTCTGAAGACTGCCAATCAAAATTTTCAGCATGCTAAATTTAGAGTTTCTTCCTAGTA
This sequence comes from Phascolarctos cinereus, assembly GCF_003287225.1. Taxonomy (NCBI): domain Eukaryota; kingdom Metazoa; phylum Chordata; class Mammalia; order Diprotodontia; family Phascolarctidae; genus Phascolarctos; species Phascolarctos cinereus. Next base: position 80,474,423 of record NW_027555625.1, on the reverse strand, counting down.
GTGATCTGTGGATTCCATCTGTTTTTACTTTGCCTTTTTGGTTGCAATACTTCCAGGCAACTTTATTTAATTATGTCTTGTAATAGAGTAAACAGATAATTGGGTTCACTGTGCTTTTCTGGGACTCCAGTGATTTTAAAACAGTCTGGTCATGCCCTGTTTTCCAAGTTAATTGTTTTTGATGCTAGATATTCCACACGATTTCATAATTTGCTGCCTTTTGATTTAGCTCAAATATATCATGTTATATTCTTGAATTTTTAGTTTTGATTCTTCTAGTATATTTTTGTCATTAATTTTTTTGTTATGACTTGACACATCATCAGGAGGAGCATTTCAATGTATGAAAAAAAGACAAAAATGAAGATGAGAAACTGTGACCTGCTATTACTTATAGTTTTTATAAAAAGAGAATATGCATTGAATCTAATGTAACAGCAAAACTGCCCCATTTATCTGAGACCCCTTTTGCGCTCTTCTTCAATTCAATGTCCTGTTGATGTTCTTTTCTTTTTTTATTGAATAACTATAACTCCCCATCGGTTCTCCCTCCCATGCCTCCATTCTCTCAATACTGGATAAAAGCCCTTATTTGTACCACATAAGAATAGGTTAGCAAAGTGAATGCACATATTGGCCATTTCTTGAAATAAATGTATCATCCTGCACCTCTAGTCCATCACCTTTCTGCTAGGAGATGGAAGACAGGTTTCATTATCAGTCTTCTGGGGCCAAACTGGGTCATTGGATTTGTTATATTGGTTGTGCAGAACACGTGCAAATATTCTGTTCCAGCGTCTAGTTGCCCACTAGCAAACTTAATGGGTCAGCTCCTACGTATGACTCATAACTGGAGAGTGTTCTGATTGGCAGCTAGAGCAGAAGAGCTTAGGACTCAGGAGACCTTTCAAAACAGGAGATACTTTCCTACTGGAGCTCTTGCTGCAACTTTTCACATGACAAGATATGATTCCAGTTGGATATAGGGAAAGGAGATGAACCTTCCTGGTAAGTATTATGATTCTTATCACTTTTTACTCTACCATCTTTACTAGAATTCTCCATTTTGTTTCTTAATGTAACATAACACCTTATTATAATAATTAGCTTATCTTAAGCTTATAAGACAGTGCAATGACCCCTAAAGTCCATATAATTCCCTTCTTTATAGTTTCAGGGAAAGTTTTTTTAGATAATAAGTTATAAATAAATCATACTCACTCTGAGCCCCCTCTAAAGGCATGTGGTTCCTAAAATTTAGGCAGAGGATCAGCTTTCTGCTCAAATTTCTCTCTCTGTCTCTCTGTCTGCGTCTCTCTGTCTGTCTCTTTTTCTGTGTGTATATATACATATACATATACATATACATATACATATACATATACATATACATATACATATACATACACATATACATACACATATACATACACATATACATATGCATATATATATCATATATGTATATATGTACATTCATCATCATTACCACAATAGCCAGCATTTTTGTAGGCTTTAAGGTTTGCAAATATTAACTTATTTTATCTTCACAAAAACTCTGGGAGGTCAGTGCTACATCTAGGTCCTGAATAGTGTGAATAATAAATACCTCTGATGTGTTCACATGATTAGAATTTGTACTATGAATATCCATTAGGCTGGAACCAAATACCTATTTTATGTAGCTATAACTTCTAATAGTTTGAATTCTAATGCATGTAACCATTTCATTATTCTCACTGATTGAGATCTGGCTGTATTATTATCCCCATTGCACTGTTGAGGAAACTGAGATAGAAGTTCAGTGACTTGTCCAGAGTCACACAGATATATGTCTGAGGCTGAATTTGAATTCAGGTCTTCTAATTGTAGGACCAGAGCTCTATCTACTGTGCCGCCTGGCTAATTAATCTCTGGATTCTTTGTGGTTGAGAAACATTTGGGTGATGAAACAGAAGATTATATTACAGTGTCTATGAATAGACTCTGGAAGAGGAAATTGGAGGGAAGAGCCGACTTTTTCCCAGGACCTGCCTCAGTCCTTAAGTTGGTAGAGACACTGGTGGCATCAGCCTGTGACTTTTGCTCAGAGATGCCTGTACAGCCAATAGCCCTCCTCAGTGTCACCCTTCTCTGCCGTATCTCATGTTACCTTCTCTTTCTTTTTTTCACTGGTCATTCCTGGGCTACTGATTCTTGGCTCAGCTCTGTATGACTCCTCCCTTTCCTGTCCACTACCAGACCCTTGGAAATCTTTATCTGGTTCTGAGATATCCTTTCCTTTAAACAGAAATTCCCCAGGGCATGATTAAGTCTGTCAGTCAATGGCTTTGATTGATTCAAGGATGTATACAAGTCCTGTTCATATTAAGTTCTGATTTTTGATTCAATCAAGAAATGTTTTTACCTAGAAAAGGTAATTACTTTTAAGTAGGGTGGGATAATAAACAGAGCCCCAAACACTCTTACATTAATTACAGAACAGACATCTTCAAAAAGATATTTTCTGTAAATAAAATCATAGTACCTTTGAAGGCAGAAGCACCTCCATGAAGTATGAATCAATTCTACATCATCCTATATCATACTATAAGTAATCATTTAAAAGTTGTTGTGCATCTAGGCCAGCAGCCAGAGGACATGATGAGGAGCCAATATAGCCCCCAAGTGACCTACTCAGTCCAGCAGCATATGGTTCCGTGCAGGCAGGGCATTGCATTCCAGGTAGAGTAAGCCCAGATGAGAATGGTCCAGCAGAGATGCCATACCCTAAAAAGTGCCAGCTTATCTGAACCATGGAGAGACTCATAGAAAACCTTGTGAGAGAGAAAACACTTCAAGGCCCTGAAATTCAAGAGTTGTGAGTGGCACTGGCCACATGTCCCTACATGTGTCTCACTATCACTATATTTTGTATGCGTGCCTACTCTTTCCTCCTCCTAGACTCTGGGAATATTTGTAGGGAAGCATGTATTATGTGTGGGTCATGGGGAGGGGACAGCCCTCTTCTGGAGATGCAACTGGCCAGTCATGGTGTCAGTTAGGTAAGGGGATCTCAAGAGTGTGAGCAAACACAAGGAGGAATAAGATGAAATCTCCCTAGAAAGGTAGATAGGAGCTAGACTGTGAAGGACTTTAAACCAAACAGAAAAGTTTGTGTTTTATCCTAGAGGCAAGAGCGCTTCTGTGTGGGGTTTTGCCCATTCCTGACAATGACAATGAAGAAGGCAATGATGATAACAGTGATGATGGTATCTAGGTTTTATATAGCCCTTTTGCAAGTGCTTTACAAATAGTGTCTCATTAGATCCTCACAATCCTGGGAGGAAGATGTATTATGTCCATTTTATATGAAAGGAAACTGAGGCAGACAGAGGTTAAGTGACTTGCCCAGGGTTCACACAGCTAGTTAAGAGTAGTTATACGGTTAGACTCACAGAAGGGAGAATGAACTGTGGACAGCTTTTTTCCCTCTGTGTTCCACTTTAGCCCATGTAGATATCCAGAAGCAGATTGTGTGCTGTCTTATGACCAAAATGTAGTATGTTTGAAAACGCAGCCTTTTGTAAGGACACCCAAAGGTGATTAGCCAGTGCATCTGAAAGTTTTTGCCTCTCCAGAAAGGACATGATCTTCCTGTGTTCTCTTCTCTGCAAAGTTCTGGGTTGGCTACACTTGTAGCGGCATGCATGGCAGACACATTTTGGTGACTGGATGAAAACTACCCCACTTATTCTCGTTTTCTCTGATGAGCTTAGACTGCGCAGGAGAAAGAGCTCTTTACCCTTGATTCTCCAGCTGTGCTCATTTTGATCTCAGGGGTCAACCATTCACATTTTAAATATGTTCCAGATTAGAGAGTGTAGTGAACCCAGGGTGCTCAGTTGTAGACACACGTAGTTGTGCATGCCTGGTTTTAGTCCCTGAATTTTTGAGCTCCTCACTGTGGGGGGTGGGTGGGGTCTGTACTAGGCAGTGCTTTATTAGGATGGACTCCTCAGAGGAATGAATTTTCTAGGGGTCTGACAACAGTTTTACTACTTTGGGTAGAAATAACTAAACAGCACTAGGTTGGCACCAATAATTAGTTAAAATAGAAAGCTATCAGATAGAAAGAAAGGCAATATGGAATGGAGAGCCAGCTTTGGAAGCAGGAAGAGTGGGATTCAAGTCCTGTCTCTGACACATACTAGGCACTGTGGCCTGGGCAAATTATTTAACCTGTAAGGGCTGCAGACAACTCTTCAAGTTTACAGGTTGCAGAGAAGGTGCTGATTTGTGTTGATCGAGGGAGTTTCTTTATCCATAGATTTCTCTTTATCAGTGAAATCATAGATCTAGTCCTTATTTGAATGATTTCTCACCCCCTCATAGGACACCTCAGAAGAGCATCTCCTCTTCTGGTCCACACTGCTCTCTCCCTGGGTAGCCTCCTTAGTGAGGCTCAGGATTCCCTGGGGTCTCTGTCTTCACTTCCTGGGACTGTGTCCTGTGTGGGGTCTTTAATCACCTCAGGGGTTTTCCCCAGCCCTCTTAATTGAACTAGTCTTTTGCAAAAGTGTGTTTGAGGATGCCTTTCATGCGCAGAGGCCCCAGAATTGTTAGTTCCAGCGTGGTGCCCGTATAGCAGCTGGGCATCAGACCATGTGCTTCATCACCTTGTCGGTCCTTAAAGAGAAGGGCCAGCTCGTCTCCTCCCTTTCAACCATCCACACTCTGTTTTATCTAGTCTTTAATTAGCTCTATTGGCCCACTTCTGTCTTCAGAGCTAGGAATACTGCCCTGTGTACTGCAAACCCATCTACCTGAACTCTTAATTTTACATATTATCCTGGGCTTGTCCTGGAAGAAATTGTAAGGTGAATAGAACAATGACATTGGTCATGCCTGGTGCAAGAAGATGACAATGGGTTAAGAATTTAAAGACTTCAAATAACACATGGATCAGGACTTCTGCTGTTTTTCAATAGCTGTTTATGTTTCTTTTGGGATGGGGAGTGAGCTGAGGGAAGGAACTGCACTGTATCACTCTTAGCTTTCCTCTAGATGGCGCTGCTGTTATAGTCTTAAGATGGGAGACTCTTCAGCAACCTAGCAAACCAAATATTGGATTTATTAAACATCACCTTCTTGTGTTTCATTGCCAAAGCAAATGCTATCTCTGATTTCTATGATCATATTTACTCAAGATTCTCCAAGGAATTAACTAACATTCATCAATGACAGGTACATGTTAATATTACAGGTGGGAATAAGAGGGTTTCTATGGTTATTTGCCAAACACAAAGTCATGCTTGTGTGGTTGTATTTTCACCACATCCCTCTAAACCTTCTCTAAGAGAATCCCTGCCCTGTGTCTAAGCCTGTCCTACTGATGAGGGTGGGGTGACTAACTAGCCTTCCCAAGGGGTGAACAGCAAACATTTATTGAATATTGACTATGTGTAAATCACTGTATTGAGTGATGCAGAGCACACCACTAGAGCTTACGATATGGTAGAGAGATAAGGCACTAACATAGCTTGCTTATTCATGAAACAAGAATCTTTAATTTCATCAGCATAGGGAACTCCCAGTGTGGGAATTCTTTCAATCAACAGTTTACAGCTGTCTATGACCTGCAGAAATCCCAAGCACACAAACAGCTAAATGACTTTTCCAGTGTCATATAGTGCTCCAGAAGCTGAATTTGAACCCAGCCCTTCCCAACTCCTAGACCAGCACTCTGTTCACTATACCAAACAAGTTCTGCTTAGATATAGATAGCTATAATGTACAGTATTATATGATAAGTACATTAGAGAGTTATAAAACCAAGTACTATGAGGTTTGAAAGATGATGATGATAATGATGGTAGTAACAATAATAATAATAACTGACACTTGGCATAGTGTATTTAAGGTTTGAAAAGTATTTTATATACATTATATAATTTTCCCTCACAACCATCTTAAGTCCTGTTAGTATACCCATTTTGCAGAGGAAGAAACTGAGGTATGAGGCATAAGAACATAATGTGACTGACATAACAAATTTAGGAGGTAGGTATAGGGCTACATGCTCTTCATTACTGTGTAAGGGAGAACAGGGGAGTTTTTCTGGAAGAGTTGGGATTTTAGCATTGGTAGGAATTCATCATATGAAGAGGTTATTGGAGGTCAATCAAATCAAAAGGAACAGAGTGGGTAAAAGCAAGGTGACATGGTATACTAAATGAATTTTGTGGGCAGAAAATGATCCAATTTTATTACAATGTAGAGTGAATCGAAGGGGATTAAAATTATTTTAGATTTAGGGCTGAAAGTGACTTGTGAGGTAGCCTAGCAGATTGTACAGTAAACTTGGAGTCAGGAAGACAATCCTGACTCATTTACTAATTGTGTGCCCCTGGGCAAGTCTTTTAATCCCTGTCAGCCTCAGTTTCTTCATTTATAAAATGAAGAATAATAAAATAAATAATGTATGTAACATAAAAATAAATAATAAAATAAAAACCCTACTTCATAGAGTTGTTGTGAGAACACATAATATTCAAAGCACCTCACAAACCTTAAAGCAGTATGTAAATACTAGTTGTTATTGTTATTATTGTTATTATTATTCTCCAGAGACTGATTAGTTCAACTGTCTCATTTTATAGAAAGTGGAACTGATACCTAGAGAATGACTTGCCCATAGTCATACAAATATTAATAAGTAGAGCTGGGATTTGAATTTAGGTCCTTGGCCTTCAATCCAATGCTCTTTCCATTGTATTATATCACCTCCTGCCTTGAGATAATATTGGAAGAAGGAGGGCCAAGACCAGATTGTAGAAGGCTTTGAATGCCAGAGAAAGGACTTTGAATTTCCTTTGCTGAAGATTTTTTTTGAACAGAGGATTGACATGACCAGATCTTTTTGTATGATAGATTGTGCTATAAGTGGTATAAGGGATGAAGGGCAGGACTGGAAGATGATGGAGGCCGAAAGGCCTCCTAGAAGGCTGTGGAGGGAGTGGTCCATGCTAGTGGGATCAAGGGCCTGTGAGGTTAAATGTAAGTTGCTTAAAACACACAGCAGATGTTGCTGCTTCTATATGCTAATAGAAACTTTATGAACCATCTTCTTTTCCTTCTGAGAGCAGATTTAAGTACATGAAAATCACTTCCTTATATCAGGAGCAAATTGGTAATAACCTTGGTGTTCATTTGAAAGGCAGAGGCAGTCCTGACATTTTGTTTGATAATTACAATACATTTATGCAGGACACCAACAAAATTAATACTTGATATGCTGCTAGCTTTAATCAATTTGAAACACAGGAGAGAAGGCTTACAAAGGTGTCTGATCAGTCATAGGGTAGTAATATTTTTTTTACATCAATCTCTTTCCTAGACCCTATGGTGGGCACCTGAGGGTGAGGGACTCTACATTTTATCATTTGTTTGTTCCCATACCTTGCAGGAAAAAAAAAATACACATACACTCTAAAAGATTTCTCCCCCAAACTCTCACCTTACAAAGAAGGAAAAGGAGACTCTGGTCATGAGCCAGGACTTAGAAGGCCCTATGACATGGCCTTTTTATTTGTACAAAGGAGGCTTACACTTTTAAATAAGAGAGGGATGATAAGAAAGGGTTACTGAGGACATGAACCTGCAGGTCCCGTATTCTCCCAATTATCCATGATATCATAACTTTATTTTACAGACATTTGCTGCTTGGGTGACCTTGGGTAAGTGACTTTCCTTCTCTGGGCTTCAATTTCCTCCCTTTTAAATGAGGGTGTTAGACTCAACGGTCTCTAACGTCCCTTTGAGCTCTATATCCTGTGGTCCTGTGATTCAATAAAAATGTGGTGATTTAGTCCAAGAGTGGCATGAATTTATGACTTCAGCAGTCATTCTGATTGACATTAACTAATGATGAAAAGGGTTAGGATGAAGAAGGGGGGAGGAATGAGGATATCATTATTTCTTTTCTCTCAGCAAGCTATGAAATAGTTACAGAGGGGATAATAAGAATAACACAATAACAATAGCTAGCATTTTAACATGAACACTTTAAGGTTTGCAAAAATACCTTACAAACATAATCTCATTTGATTCTCATAACAACCTCCCTTTTACAGATGAAGAAAGTGAGGCAAGTAGTGGTTAAGTGACCTCCCTGGTGTCACATAGGTAGTAAGTGTCTGAGGCTGGATTTGAATTCAGGTCTTCCTATCTTCAGGTCCAGCATTCTAACCACCACACTATCTTGCTGCCCCTGATAATAACCAAAAAGTAACTGAAATGCATGAACTTGAACACTGACGAAGGCCATTATTATTTAATCTTCACAACAACTCTGTAAGATGGGTACTACATGCCTTGTTATGCGCATTTTATAGGTGAGGACTTTGAAGCTTAGAGAAGTCATGATCACACAGATTGGGAGCAACACTCACATTCTTTAATCCCAGGTCTCTGGACTCCGAGTTTAACATTATACTATGCTAACTTTTAAGTATTAGTGGGCTTAGAAAAATGTTACTCCAGTAGCCCTAACTACATATAAATGGCATAGCCAAAGACCTAACTACTAGCTAATGTAGATATTATCCAGAATATCTCAGGAATATGGAATATATATGTGTGTATGTGAACATGTATATATATATATATATATATATATATATATATATATATATATATTATATATACATACACATTCATATACACACAAACATATATACCTAACCCAAACTCAGTCTCAATCACTGAAAGGCTACATTCTTGAATATATGCTAGCTATTATTATTGATATGAATACTAGCTGGTCAATCTATTCCCTTGTGCTCCTTCCCTATTTCATATAATGAACAGTCACAGACCTTGAGAGCCAGGAGAAGTTTTAGAGATTGCTTAGTCCAACCTCTTCATTATTTGGATGAGGAAACTGAGATCCATTTGCTGGAAAGGACTTGTCCAAAGCCACGCAGCTATCAGTGGCAGATCTGAGACCAGAACCAAAGATTTAGAATGTAAGCTTCTTGAGGGCAAGGATTATTTCTCTTTTTTCCTTAGTTTCTTTAGCACCTAGGACACGCATTTAATAAATTCTTGTTGATTGACCAAATGATTGATTTATTCTTTTCCCAGGTGATTGCTCTGACTTTTAGGTAACAATTTTGCAGTTAAAATTTAACTTCAGCCCAATTAAAAAATTAAATTTCAGGGTCAAGAAATTAGTACTGTGACTAGCACCATGCTAGGAACTTACTTGTGTGCTCAACAAACTGATGCACAGAGATGTTGACTTATCTAGCACAATCCCACAGTTTATTAGAGATCAAAACGGAAGAAATAGTTACATCTGAGCTGGAGTGATTTCCTACATATTTCTTTGGTGTGCCATTCCAGAATACTTCAGACCATACCCCCTGGGATGGTTACCAGATGGAATTTATCACTGCCACATTAAGATTCTATATCCATGTGTTGGGGAACAGGGGTGGGGTAATTTACCTTACTAGTGCATTCTTATGATCACATGTGAAGGAAATCAATTAGACTAGCTATCTCAGAAGTAATTTTGAATCTCAAACTTCCTAACCCTAGGAAAGCTAGTGTCATATTGCTTTAAGAAGAAACAAATGAACAGGCCTACTTCAGCCTGATGAGAAATACATGAAGTTTCCCAGTGAGAGAGTTTTGTGATGTGATTTCCGACCCACCGTTGAAATGGGGAAATATCCAAAGTCCCTTAGGAAATCTTACTTTGAAAGAAGACCTCCCTGATATCACGGCCTCAAATCTGATGTATAAACAACATTTCCTGACACTCCTAGATGTGGTAACCAAGTACCTTATAAGGTCTGCCTGGCATTTATTATCATTCACCAGGCAGAGCTCCTCACTAGGCTCTTAAAAGAACTGGCTTTTCAGCAGTATTCATATCCTCAAGAGTACCTATGGAGAGACCCGTGTGGTATATTAATCAGAGCTGTCCAACACTTGCTTTGAATGTTATTAGAAATGCTTCTGAGAGTGAATAAGCTGGGTCAGAAGTGTACCTTACTATGTTTAACTTTGAAGTCTTTCCACTCAAGGTTTAGTGGATGATTTAAGGGGGCCTAATACTTGCTTTCACTGAAGTTCTACCCCAGCTCCCCACCAAAAGTGTAGTACGAAATCACACAATCCATGTCTCCTAATTTATAGCCAATTTTGTATTTGGATTATTCACCTGTATACACAGTATCTAGTAGGAATTTTTTAATGTGTACTCAGGACAGAAATCTTCTGAGATCACATCAGGCAAGATGCAGCTCTTGTGATTGAGTTTGCTTGCTTTTATAATAATAGCATTTTACATAATGCTTTAAAGTATTCACAGCACTTTAAATATATCTTAGGTGATCTTCACAATAGCACTGTTAAGGAGCTGTTATTACTATCCTCATTTTTCAGATAAGGAAAGTGAGGTTTAGAGAAGTGAAATAGTTGGCCCAAGGTCATATAGCTAGTACAGATCCATAGGAATTGAACTTGGCCCTTCCTGAGTCCTGCCAACACTCTATTCTATTCACTGTTCCTTCCAGCTACTTTCAGCTGCTTTTCTGAAATCAGACCTAGTCGAGACCTGTTGTAACCTTGTCTTCTTCCGGGTAGCTGAGGTCATGTTGGAAACAAAAAGTAGGACCATGAGCTTATACATCTAACATTTAGAGTCCACTTAGTCCATCATTTTACAGAAGAGAAAACTAAGATTAGCTTCAAGATGGATTATAGACTTACACTTAACTTGAACAATTTTAATCCATGTCATTAAACATTACCTGCCAAAAACAAATCACTAGTGAGAAAAGTTAATTAGCAAATATATGTCAGGTGCCTAAAATGTCAACACCCTGGGGGAGAAAATAAAAAGTATTTTACACTGGTCTTTCCCTCAAGAGGCTTTCAATCTAACTGGGAAGACAATTCTCGTACACTCATAACTCAATACAGTTGAAAGTCATTGTATAAATCATCTAGTCCAGAGATTCTTAACCTGATTTTTAAGGCAGGATGGGTGCTGAAGGCTTTGTATTGCTGTGGTTTGTTGTATATGTTCATAATAGAAGGAAATGTTAAATTTCAATGAGAGGTTAGTGAAAATGAAGATGTAATTCTTATTAGTTTTTTCTCATCCAAAAACTTTCATTTTAAGGATAGGCCTTGGCCAGCCATGTTCACTCTTCTTGCCTCTCTGGGTCCCAGCTTGGACAGTGCTGTTACTTTCCCTGCCCCTCCCCCCTTGTCAACTTCCTTTATATGTTATTTTCCCTCATTAGAATATAAACTAATTAAGGACAGAGCCGGTATTTTTGCATCTATTTGTATCCCTAGTGTTTAGCTGGTGCCTGGCATCTAATAAGTGCTTAATAAATGTATATTGACTTGACTAATCCAACATTATTTTATAGTTGAAGAAATTGAAGCCCAGAAAAAGGAATTATCCTTCCCAAGGTCATAGAACTAGTTAGAAGCAGAGTTCCATTACATTTTCCACAACTTTATACTTCAAGACATGACACTAAATTAGAAAACAAGAGAGAGGTAATAGTTAAATACTGCAGAGTCTCATCAGAAATTAGCAAATGATTGGCCTGGACTATGAGCTCCATCTCTAATCCCACCCTACAGGCCACTGACAAAGTATTTGGCTCTCCTACCCCTACCAAGCCAGAACTGCGGAAGGTAACCAAACAGCTGTACATTCAGGAAAATGTTGATTGCATGTTTTGAGAATCATCTGACAAAGCCTTCCTCCAGGACGTGCTTTCCTTGTAAGGTAGCAGGAAAAAAAAAAAGACACTTTTATTTTGACTTAGCGTTCATTATTTCTTTGTTGGCAGCTGTGCCGCAGCAGTGTTTATTATGCAGAGAAGAATTATTTTGATTATTGGCAGTAGGCATTCTGCTCATAATTTTGAGTTCTTCATTTAGGAATTGTTTCCTCACCTCGTCTCCTGTCTGCACATGAATAAAATCTACAATCACTTGCCAGTATCCTTCCCCAAGGCAGCTGTTAGGAGAAATGTTGTTTAAAGTTCAGAAATAATTTGGTGTTAAACTATTATTGCTGCTTGTTGCTTCTATAAGCAGCCTCACAGAGGGCTGGGGCTCGAGATGTTTGCGGTTTATCATCAGGAGCTGAAAAAGCTTCCCAGCAAGGTAACTGGCTCCCTGGTTAAGAATTAGCTTTCTCTCTTTAAATATGTGTGTGTGTGTGTGCGTGTATATACACATATATATGCATATATATTTCCCAGTTATCTTAAATTTTTTCAACATTCATTTTAAAAAAATTTTAAGTTTCAGTTTTTTTTTCTTTCCCCTACCCTTCCTCCACTCATTGAGAAGGCAAAACAATATTATATAAATTATGTATGTGAAGTTAGGCAAAACATACTTTTATATTAGCCATGTTGCAAAAGAAAACACACACACAAATCCAAGAAAAATAAAGAGAAAAATATACTTCAATCTGCACTTCATCAGTTCTCTCCCTAGGTGGATAGCATTTTTCATCACGGGTTCTTTGGAATTGTCTTGGATCATTGTCTCAATCACAGTAGCTAAGTCTTTCCCAGCTGATCACCAGAACTAACTTTCTCTTGTACTTTCATCTCTGAGCTTTATTAATTCAGATTTCTATCAATGATTTAGATAGTTCATAGTCCCACTATTTTGCACAAGAGCTCAGAGCTGGAAGGGACCTCAGAGGGAAGATATCTTCTCTAGGCCATATTTTACTAGCTGTGTGACCCTAGACAAGTCACTTAAGTTTGCCTCAGTTTCCTCATCTGTAAAATGGCTGGAGAAGGAAATGGCAAACCACTCCAATAGTTTTTCTAAGAAAATCCCAAACAGGGTCATGAAGAGTCAGGCATAACTGAAATATGACTGAACAACAGTGATTTTTCACTGGTTGTCTCACATGCCTATAATGTTTTTCCCCTTGGTTTCCTTTTAGACAGCTCAACTCCTGTCTTCTGTAAGAGACCTTGCTGTCTCCACGCTCCTCTCCCCTCCACCCTTCTCGTTGTTAGTGCTCTTCCTTTGAGATTGCTTTCAACTTATGCTAAATGTATACTTTTTTGCATATTTTCTCCTCTATTAAAAGGTGAGCTCCTTTATGCCAGATTGACACTTTTTACCTTTGATTGTAGCCCTAGCGTATAGCACAGTACCTGGCACATAGTAAAGTGTTTAATAAATGTTTGTTCATTGATTGATTTACTGTTTCCAGTTCTCCCCACTAGATTTGAGCAGAGCAAGTCAAATCACTCTTCCACATGATGGCTTTTCAAAGGTTTGAGTACTAGGAGAGTATATACTCTCCCCAACAGTTCTGCTCTTTTCTAGATTAAATATCTCTAGTTCCTTCAACCAGTCCTTATGTCATGAAGTCAAAACCTTTGGCTATCCTTGCCCTACTCTGGATAACCTCCAGCTCTTCATTGTCCTTCCCCAAATGTGGTATCCACAACTGAACACAATACCTCAACTGTGGTCTGACCGGGGTAAAGGACAGTGAGTTATCATCTCCCTTATATTGGACTTTGTGCCTTTTTTAATTCAGCCCAAGATTGCACCAGCTTTTTTTTTTTTTTGGCAGCCACATCACATCATCGACTTACTGAATTTTCTTTTAAAAGAAGAAAACAGTGTCGATTGTCACAGGAACAAATAAACAGTATAGACTTCCAGGTAGTTCTGTGACTTTGCTTTAGTTGAATTGAGGCTTAAATCTTGAATTGTTATATACTTGCTTATCCTTTTAAGTAGATGGTAAGTTCTATGTGGGCAGGAATTTTGTACTCCTCCCCACTACCAAGTACATGACATAGGACTCTGCAAAAAGTTACCACCGAATAAATATTTAAACCCTTCAAAAGAGTCAATGTATTATTGGGGTGGGTACTAGCTCCTACCATTGATACAGCTCATGACCCTTCCATACCTCAGTAGATATGGCCAAAAAAATTAATTGCCACCATAACTGTGCCAGGGGAGTTCATAACCTTTCCACTTTAGTAGGACCTGGCAAGTTTCCTTTAGCATAGCCTTCAAGAACTCAGGGCCACTTCTGTGTCATGGTATGGCATGGAAGAAGAAATTCTGTTCAGATACTCGATGTATATATATTGAATGTACAGGTTTTTGCAAGTATCAGAAAGCCACATTGGTATGGGGTGGGATTGGAGATAAAGATGCCATGCTTCTGGCAAGATTTTTGGCTCATCAGAGCCCATTAGAACATGACTCTTTAGTTGAATCCTGTGTATTATAATTAATCCATAAAACACCTAGTGTCCCTGATGTGGGAACCTGATAAATTGTCCTCACTCTGGATATCCCATTTTGGGATGCCTAATCATTCTCTAGGAATCTGCCGTATCGCATCCATGATTTTATTAGTGCAGGTATTCCCTCACTAATGCAGATCAAAGCCACCAGACATCATATCTGGAGAAATCCTTATCCAAGTCTTTCCATAAGTCCTCCCAATAAGACTAATCCAATGGTCCAGAATATTCTTGTAGTTCTATTAATGGCTCAGATGTGTCAGGGAACAGTAAGTGGCATGTTCTAGTAATTTACTGCTGGAGTGCTGGCTTTGGAGTCAGGAAGACCTGGGTTGTCCACTTCCTCCCTCTGACACTTTTTCAAAGTGACCCTGGGGAGGTCACTTAGCTACCATGCTTCTCGGGCAACTCTATAGGACTTCTCTGAGATTCTTCCCTTGAACATTCATGGTAGCACTTGGACTGTTTACTGTTGCTGACCCATAACTGGCCCACTGTTTTTTTCTAGTTGTAGCATCACAAAGAAAAGATTAATGTTAAAAAGATGGACTTTGCAGCCATGAGCAGTTTTGGATCACTGAAAATGTTGTCGATTTTCCAATTTTGACCAAGCTTATTGTTTTCTTCCTATTGAATTCTGAGCCATCTGCTATGCCTATCCAATGTAGATTCCTTGGTCAGGTGTCAGAGATCAATCAATTAATAAATATTTATTAAGCAAGACATAAAGCAACTTTAAGAAGCTTGTGTTCTATCAAGGAAGGGCAGCATGCTGGAATATAAGTACAGCAGGAAAGGTTTCATGTGAATTGTGGCTTTTAAGCTGAGCTTTGAAGAAATTGGAGATCTAAGAAGCAGAGGTGAGGAGAGAGGGTGCTATAGGCATTGGGGCCAAGCTATGCGAAGGCACAGAGATGGGAGAAGGAAGGGTGTGTTTGAGAAATGGCAAAGCCCATTTGTCTGAATTGTAGAGTTTGTGAAGGGGAATAAGATATGATAAGGCTGGAAAAATAGGTTGGAACTAGGCTGGTAAGGGCTTTAATTATTAAAAAGAGGGGGTTTGCATTTGATCCTAGAAATAATATGGAGCCACTAGAGTTTATTGAATAGGGGGGCAATACAGTCGAACTTGTAATTTAAGAAAATCATTTTGACAGCTTTGTAAATGATGGATTGGAGAAAGGACAGACTTGTAGGGAGGGAGATCAATTAGGAGACTATGGAAGTAGTTCAGGTGCCCTGAGATAACTTAAGCTACTCAGTCAATTACCAATATTCTCTTAGGGTAGCCTGTTTTTCTGGAAAGATCATCAAAAATAACTAATTCTATGTATGTAGATTTTTGTCATAAGGCATGACCGATTGCCCCAAGCCTGGAGGAATCTTCAATGCATTGACTGCGCCCTGGGACTTAACTTCAAGTCTAGGGTGGGGAGAGACTCGAGGCAGGTAGACTCACTGGCATGATATTGTAACCCGGGGGTGAGGCGATGAGGGCCTGCACCAAAGTGACGGCAGTGTGGGGCATATTCAGGAGATGTTGCAAAGGTGAAATCAGCAAGCGTCGTCAGCAGGTTGAGTGTGGGGGGTGAGAGTGAGTGAGGAGTTGAGGTTGCCTCCTAGGTTGTGAGCCTAGGGGACTGGGAGGATGGCGGTGCTCTTGACAGTAATAAGAAAGGCAGGTGTGTGGGAGGGCTTAGGGGAAAAGAAGATGAGTTCGGTTTTGGATATTTTGAGTTTAAGTTGTCTATTTGACATCCAGCTCAAGATGTCCAATAAGCAATTGGAGATGAGAGACTGGAGATCAGCAGAGGGGTTAGGGTTAGATTTAAGACCGATGAGCACAGAGACAGTAATTGAATACGCGGGAGCTGAAGGAGATCACTGAGTGCAGGAGCATAGAGAGAGAAGGAAGAAAGGCCCTGTGGGATACCTACAATGACACCTATAGTTAGTGGCCATGGCCTGGATGCGGTTCCAGCCACGGAGACTGAGAAGTGGGCAGATAGGTAGGAGAACCAGGAAAGCGATGCCCCGAAACCTGGAGAGAAGAGAGTATAAAGGAAGAGAGGGCAATCAACACTGGAACGGGCTACAGAGAAGTGAAGAAGGATGGATATTGAAGAAAGGCACCTGCCACCATTCCTGGCCTTATTCCCACTCTTTAATCTCATTCTTACTGTAATATTTGTTTATGAGATGTAACAGAGGAATCGCCCTCATCATTTCATGAATTTGTGCAAATGTGTTGGAGTGGCGCAAAACTTACTCTGAAGCCTACTCCTTTTCCATCAGAATAAGAAGGTGTGTGTGGAGTCTCTAGGACACCAAGGACATCTTGAGGCAGAGACCAGGAACTCAAGGCAGTACGGTACAATTTCAAGAGCCTTGTCTCTGAAATCATGGGACTTGAGTTTGAATCCTGCATGACCTACATGGGCTCTGAGGTTCTTTCCAGTTTTATGTCTATGATTCCATTTTATATTGGGGCTTTTCACCCCTTTGTGGCCCTTATTAGCAAGAAGAGACTTACTAGCAGTACCAGCTGCTGTTGCAACCACCTGTATTTAACTCCTTGATAAAGCTTTTGGTGCAGACACACTGTGCGCATATGTTAAGTGGGAAATTTTTCATTTTCAAAGTTTAGGAAACACAGAGACACTAACTGTGACCTTAGGAAACTCCATTCTCTGAGGTTTTGACTTTGACTTTGTCTTTTTTTCTTTGCTTCTTCACCAGCGATGATTTAACATTATCCATTAGTAATCATAGGCATGACGAAAGTACAGATGTGGTAGCTGAGTACCATTGGGACTCTGCTGGTATTTGGAGCTAGAAGGCTGTCCAAGGTCAAGAGGTGGTAAGGTCCATAAAGGCAACTCTAACATTCTGCCTCATTTCACATCCCATTTTTTTCCCCATTGGCTTTATGTGATATTTATTGTTTGAGGATGTCTTGACTTTTCTCAAAGCTATTCTTTGGGAATCTGGAAATAAGAAACCCTCTGGATTTATAACTGAATTGTCTTTAAACCTAGATATGGAAGTAGAGGAAAGAAGAGCCCCTCTTTTTCTGGGGGGCCTCGTTGGCCTTGGTGGGACGTCTGGATGGAACATAACTTAAGTAACAAAAATGGATGGAGAAAGGATGAGACCAATGTATGAAAGTCAATCCTCTGCCTTAACCATCCTCCCTGATACTGTATTAATACGATCAGGACAAGATTGATTGCTCAATACTTCCTCTCACTCACTCTATGTTCTAGTCAAAGGGACCACTTTCTTGGTCCGTATTTAGAGTCTTCCATCTCCCATCTCCAGGCTTTTGTACAAACTGTCCCATGACTGGGGTGTCCTTCCTCCTCACCTTTGCATCTTGTAATCCTGAGCTCCCTTCAAGGCTCAGCTCAAGTCACCTATATGAGAGTTTTCATAATTCCTCCATTGTTACTATTCCCAGATCCCTAATTCCTTTGTATTTATTTTGTATATTTTGCTCATTTGTTTTTTTTTCTCTGAATAAGTTAGCTACCCGTCCCCATTCCTTAGTAGAATGTAAACTTCCTGAGGGCAAAGTTTATTTTGTTTTATATCCTCAGCACTTGACACAATGGAGGTACTTAATAAATGCCAACAGAATTAAATTCAGTTGATTTGATTTTTTCTAATTCATCACTATGATTACTCCCTCCCTCCCATTCCCTGGAAACATTTGGGAATTTCCAATCACCTAATTCATAAAGCGTAAACCCTTGATTCTGGCAATCAAGGTCATCCTCTATCCGTGACTTCGACTTACTTGTACAACCTCATCATCTCATAATATTCCATTTCATGTAGTCTACAATGCTGTGAAACTGGACTGCTCTTCATCTGCCTTTATCATCTTATTCTCTTACATTTCCTTGACTTATCTACTCATGCCATTGGCTATGCTCGGATCATAGATTTAGAGCTGGAGGAAACCTCTGAGATCATTTAATCCATTCTTTTTACAGATGTGGGAGCCCAAGTGACCTCTTTCGGGTCATACAGGAAGGTATTTGATACAAGATTTGGATTGGCAGCTAGAAGGTGAAGTGGATAGAGTGCCAGACTTGGAGTCAGGAAAATTCCTCTTCCTGAGGTCAAATCTGGCCTCAGATACTTACCAGATGTGTCACCCTGGGCAAGTCACTTAATCCTGTTTGCCTCAGTTTCTTCATCTGTAAAATGAGCTGGAAAAGAAAATGGCAAACCACTCCAGAATCTTTTCCAAGAAAAACCCAAATGGAGTCATGAAAGTCAGGCGCAACTGAAATACAAGTGGTCAACATTGAATCCACAGAGCCTGATTCCAAGCTTAATACCCAATTGATGACACTGTGTTGGCTCTGTTGAAGTCCCTTTCTTCTTTTAAGGACCAACTCTGGTGCCACTTCCCCTATGATAGATCTTCCCAGGTCCTTCCCTGCTATTCTCAATGGAATGGAGGTAAAAGTAGTCTTTTCAAATTTCTCATAGGACTTGCCACTTATCTCACTCTTCCTTGTATCATAATTATTTGTGAATATAATCTCATTCTCATTAGCTATAAACTTGTTGAGGACAAAACTATCATTGTTATCTGAGCAATGAATAATTCAGTAGAAAGTTTGTTAGAAAGAGTTCAAAAACCTATGTTCAGATCTCTCCTCTTTCACTTACTACTTCTGTGACCTTAGACAAATCACTTAATTGCCCTGGTACTCAGTTTCTTCATCTGTAAAATAAGTTTGTACTCAATCATCTTCAAGTCCTGTGGACTATAATTATATTTGCCACACCCAGTGCTGGGCTTGGAACACAGTAGTTGTGCTTAATAAATAGTTGTTGAGTGATTGAGTGAATTATATCAAATAAAAAAAATTTCAAGTCTCACAGGGAGAGTCATATAAACAATCTAATGTGACTTTATAAACAAGATGGGAACTCATGTAGAGATTTCAGACTTTTGAAGAGGACCCAAAATAATTTACTCAGAAAAGAGACATATTAAAATGACCTTCATAAGGAAGTAAGAAACAAAGAGATGAAATTAGCTGAGAGTAATTTACTGAAGAGCATGGATCCCGTGTTCTAATTTTGGACAGTGCTGCAATAGTATCTGAGAACATTGCAGACATTATAGGGTGTTTTCAACAATGTGTATTTGGCTTACAGTCTTGATTTCTCTATTGTTTTACTGAAATTACCTGTGAAAGGCATTTCCTGTCTTAAAAGACCATTAGCAAGTGGCAGAGGAATGATATGATTGAAATGGTTGCTTATGAGGACAAACTTATTTCTGGAACACCAAATCATCACTCTGTTTTGTAATTAGTCCCTACCAGGTCCCCATCAGACCTCAATATCTATCCAGTGATGTTCATCCTTCCTCTTCATTTCTGTACTGAATCTGCCCCCTTATTCACAGATGTGCCCAATTTTCCTATAATAAAATTATAGAGGCAGCACAATACAATGGATAAAGAGCCTGGATGACCTGGGGACAAGTCCTTCCTTGAACATAACTGACTGTGTGGCCTAAGGCAAGTCACTTAACCTCTTAGTGCTCTAGAAAACTCTCAAAGACTAAGCATTTTGGAGAAAGTGCTGACCTAGTCAAGGCAATTTCTTCATCTGGGAGTTCCCTCTAACATTGAAATCACAGGTCCAGTTCCTATCCCTAATAAATTTACATTGTCTCCTTTATAGGGGCCTTGAGAAGATTCCCAATGGGGCATAATGGAAAGCACACTGCATTTGGCACCAGGAGACCTGGATTTGAATACCTGTTCTGCTACTTGCCAGTTGTAGGATCTTGGGTATATCAATTAAACTTGTCTGGTTCTTTGTTTCTTCATCTTTTAAATGAAGAGACTAACCTAGATGGTATATGAAATCCCTTCTAATTCCAAAGAGCTCCTACAATTATATATGCAAATTAATTGTCATAAAGCATTGTTTCATTTCGTTTTTGTTTTGTTTTTAGCAATTTGGAATTTTCTGTAGTCTAGTTGCAGTCTTATCATTTTACAGATGTGAAAACTGAGAGTCTTGGAAGTTAGATAATTTGTCCAAGGTCACAAAGCCAGTATTCATCACAGGAGAGATCTGAAACCAATCGTAGGAAGAACATGCCTTTTTATATAAGCAAAAGGTGTAACTAATAACAGATATATGTACCATTTTTCCTCATATGGCAGAGAATGTTTCTCTTATTAAAATGATCTTGGCCTATAGTCAGCATTCTTAAGTTTAAGGCAAGCAAAATTTATTCAGTCCTTGTCCTGTGCAATCACTGAGCTGGGTTATGGTGATAAAAAAGATAGGTGCTACCTAGGTCCTTCTCTTAAGGAGGTGACACAGGAGGACCTGAGTTCAAATCCGGCCTCAGGCACGTAACACTTACTAGCTGTGTGACCTGGGGCAAGTCACTTAACCCCATTGCCTAGCCAAAAATTAAAAAAAAACATTATATTAAAAAAATTATATTAAGGAGGTGACAATCTCCAAGCAGTGCCTGGTACAGCATCTTGTGCAGTTAGTCATAGGAGGCAGTGAGTTCACCACCTTTAGAGGCTTTCAAGAAAATTCTGGAAGACCATTTCTTGGTACACTGTGGAATATATATTTGTTCAGGAACAGAGTTGACCTTTAAGATTCCTTCTAGTTTTGTGGTCCTGAGGTTCTTTGATTTCTTCCCCAAAGTAAAATGCCAAGAAAACCATACTTATTTTGGCTTTTCTAATATATGAAGGAGTTTGTATTTTCTTCACCAAAAAGGCCTCTGGGAATGTGTTCAGCTTGCAAATGCAATGTTGGAGTATGGACTAGCTGTACATCATCAGGTTTTTCTAATATATAAAGCTATGCAGTCTCTCTGCTTCTATAACCACACTTGGATTTTTATTCCTATTTTTCTCCCATATTCCGGCCTCTTTCTCTTTCTGTGTCCCTGGGATATGGAAGGGGCCACATCTGTGTACAGAATTTCCATCTCTAGCACTTTGATTCTTTTCACTATGCATAGCTCCATGCTGAGGGTACCCCAGCACCATTCTGCAACATAGAATGTACAATCTCCCACGAGGAAAAACCAACCAACAAACAAAAAAAAAACCCAAAACAAACAATCATGCAAACACTTTAGATGATTATTTGTTTTTTCATGAGGCAAGTGTTTGGGCAGTGAATGAGATACTGATGCTTGAGGACTAAGTTGGTCCAGTCCTACCTTCAGGGCAGTGACTTAGTATGGTTCCTGGCAAATAGTAAGCAGTGAATACTTATTGACTAACTTAGCCTTCCCTAAGCTTTGCCTGACTTGTAGAACAGTAGGACCTTGCCATATGCATGCAGGGTGTCCAATGTCCAATGACATTAAGTGAAGTCAAAGAAGGAACTAGGGCTGAGAAGGGCATCTCAGGCCTTGGACTCACCAAGAGGGTAAGTTACTGAAATATTCAATTTGCCTGGCTCAAGGAAGATCAGCCCTTCAAGCCTGAGCTTGGATGGTCAAATTCTGCCTCTTCTCATTGGATTTTTGGGTGGACCCTTCATTTGGTCAGGGTCTCTGATCTGGACATTTTACAGCACCACTTAAATGAATGTGCAGGGACCAAGTAGGAACTTCATTATTTACAAAAGCCAACCCTCTTCTAGATAGACACCTGATAGGAAAGGTACCATGATTATAGAAGTCCATCTAGTCCCATTCCTTACTGCACAACAGACACATTTTACAGATGTGGAAGCTGAGGTCCGAAGGAATTAAGTGATTTCTCTGATGCCAAGCAGATGTTGAAGCCTCCCTCCTCTGATGCCAAATCCAGGACTTGTTCTACTCTGCTGATCTGATTCCCAGTGAGCATCGTTCCAAAAAAGACCGCATTTTGGAGCAGAATCCAGCCCATCAGGGAAGCCTGGTTTTGTAACAAGGTAAATGAATGAACTGCACTCGTCACCAAAGTGTAGGCTGTGCAAGCTGCTTGTTTCTCTGGATAATGGGGAATTTGGAATGAAGTTAATGGGTTACTATAGTTTTTATTGTAAACTTGAACTAAATTAAACTGATAGTTTTAATTAAATTTGAATTGGCTGTGGTTTTACTCAGCTTTAAAGGCCACTTGAGACACTAAAGTTGCACTTAAAATCTAGTGTTGTAATTAGTGACATCTACATTTATTATAATGGTTACTGCACTTTATTGAATTTATTCTGGAGTAAACAAAGCTCCAGCATGAGAAGAGCTATGATCCCTGGGCTCAGTTGAATTCAGTTTCCTTTTTTTCATTTTTTTTTTCTGGTGGCTAGAAAAGCATTGCATTCATCTGGATTGTCAGAAAGGAAAGCCAGGGTTTGGCCTCATTCTTCCCAGATGGAGCAGACTCAGACCCTTTCCTCCATCTTCTCCTGGTCTGTTTCTTGACGTCTAACTTACGGTGTTCTGGTCCATGGCAACCTTTGGCCACCTGTCCTTGTTGAAAACAACATTGTAGATGAAACTTCTGCACTGACTAGTGTCCAGGATAGTTTTATGTTCTCTTTTTTGTGTGCTTTCTTTCTTCTATGCTGCCATTGACCTTTAATATCTTACTAGAGATGAATTCTATTGTTTGTGTAGTTGCTTTTTGTCCAGTTTTGCATATCTTATTAGGGGTCTTTTAGGTTCCATCTCTACAGGTTCAAAGCTATCAAAAATGTCACTGGGTAAATTTATTTATTCATCTAATAAGCATTTATTTGTCTACTATGTGCCAGGCACTGTGCTTCAACATTGTTTTTTTTTCCACCCTGAATATGTTATTGCATCAGTATAAGGAAATTCCTTATGAGTAAATTCCTTCTACCAAAGAAAAGGAGCAATTTCTCTGCATCTCATAGTTCTAAGGAGTTACTCAAGGTATAACTACTTGCTCAGGGTTATGCAGATGTCAAAGGTAGGGCTTGTACCCAGATCATCCTTATCAGAGATTGGTTTCATTGTTTAGTATCTCACAATAAAATAAATCCATAACAATGAGAAAGATATCAATTTGATCATCACTGGGAAAATAGTGTGGATTTTTTTAAAGCATACTTCCCACATTTCAGACTATGATATACATACATACATACATACATATATATATATATATATATATACATATATATATATATATATATATGTATATATATATATAGGGATAGCCTGTCCAAATAGTCCATCAATTTTTTTTTTTTACCTTTGGCAGATGCTGAAGATAGACAATGAGCTTACGGCTTAGGTGAATAGGAGGAGATTGAGATAAATCACTTTTTAAATTTTTTAAAAATAAATTTTATTAACATCTTTTTTTCTTTACATTACCTAAATTTCTCAACGTATCTCTTTGCCCTTCCTCTCAGATAACCATGCATTTTTTTTTTTTTGCTTTTGGATGGGGCAATCAGGATTAAGTGACTTGCCCAGGGTCACTTACAGCTAGTAAGTGTCATGTGTGTGAGGCCACATTTGAACTCAGGTCCTCCTGACTCCAAGGCCGGAGTTCTATCTACTGTGCCACCTAGCTGCCCCATAACCATGCATTCTTAACAAAGAATTTTTAAAATCTGCAAAACTAACTAGCATATAAAAAAAGTCTTACACTGTATGCACTGTTCCATTCCTATAGTCTCCTACCTCTCTGAAGAAGAGGGAAGTGATTTCTATTACCTCTTCTTTGGGGCCAATTATAATTATATTGGGCCATTATACAGTTAGATCGTTATAATTTCACAGCATTCAATTTCAATTGTTTTGTTATTCTTTCTTTTTTTTTTTATTATTTCCATTCTTTGTTTGGTATCACTGTATATATTGTTTTCCTGGTTCTGCTTCCTTTGCATTATGTAAGTCATCTCATGCTTCTCTGTATCCATTATATTCATCTCCATTTTTTATAGAACAGTAATATTCCATTATATTAATGTACCATAACTTGTTTAACCATTCCACAGTCAAATTTACAACTCAACTAATAGCGTATTGGTTTACTCATCTTTCCACAAACCTTTCAATGTTGACTAGTTGTTGTCTTTCTAAATTTCCTGGGTGTGAACTGAAACCTAAGAGGTGTTGTGCTTTGCATTTTTCTGATTGTTAGTGATGCTGTGCCATCTTTCACATGGCTGTTCATAGTCTGTGATTCTTTTGAGCAGAGTGTGTTCATGTTCTTTGACCAGTTATCCTTTGAAATACGACTCGTGGTCTTACTTATCTTTTTCTTAATTCCCCTTATATCTTGACTATCACAGTCCTGTGAGAGAGATTTTATGCAAAGACATTTTGCCATTTGACTTTTTCTCATCTTATCCTTACTGATTCTATCCATGTAGAAGCTTTTCAAGTTCATGAAATTGAAATTATCTGTTTTACCCTTTGCAACCACCTCATTCTCTTGCTTGGATATGAATTTTCCCATTTGCCATAACCCTTAAAGATATTTCATGTCATCTTTTTTATTGTTGTACATCTATTTTGAGCTTAGTGTGGTGTATGGTGGAGATGTTGGCTTGAAATTATTTCTGCCAAACGGCTTGCTGGTTTTACCAACTTTTTTTGAATAGACCTTTCTGTCCCAAGTAATTCAAGTTTGGGGGTTTATCAAACACCAAGTTTTTGAGTTCCATTGTTTCTGATTCTCTCTTATCTAGTGTGTTCCATTGATTGGCTTTTCTATTTTTTGATCAATACGAAATAGTTTTCATGATTACTGCTTTTTAACATAATTTGATGCCTGTGTGCAATTCTTATTTTATTTTTTTTCAATTTGGATGAAGCTGATTGAGGATCTGCTTTGCTTTCTGGAAACTTTTCATATATATTCCCTGCATCTGATTCAAAGAGTTGTGCTCTTTGTGTATGATTTCCAGTACTCACTATTTTGGGGTGCTATGTATCATACTCAGCTCCATATTCACATTGGCCACTAAGAACATGTTTGTTACAAGTTTACAAGACAGAAATGGGTCTTTTATTTAAATATCTCCCAGAAGTAAAAATAGATCTCACTCTTACTCATCATACACTCAACCACAGTGAAAATCATAGAACAGTAGAAATGCAAGAAAACATTCTCCTTCCTCTACGGGGATGGCTCTACTGAAATTTTCTCCATTGAACTTGTCATTTAAGTCTTTTCTTGATTGTAGGGATGTGTAAAATATTAAGACTTTACATAGAGCTTTTATTTCAATTCAACAAACAAGTGTCTACTAAGTGTGAGGTACCATGCTAGAAATAAAATGTTAAAAAGTTGAGGGGAAAAGGGGATTAAAGGATTATTGAGAGACTTAAGTGAGAGATAGTGTATATGCGTGTATATATATATATATGTGTGTGTGTGTGTGTGTATGAGTTATGTATATATGTATATACATACATTGTATTACATTTATATATGTGTGTATATATGTGTATGGATGTGTGTATATGTATATATATATATATATATATATATATATATATATATATATTCTATGATATTCACTGTGGTTCACAGTGATAAGAGTGAGGTATGTATACACACACATAAACACATACAACATATACCACATTGAAAACCTTCATGTGCTATGTAAATATTATTGCGTATAGCCTAATTGCAGGGCAGCTAGTTGGTATAGTGAATGGAACATCAGGCTTGGAATCAGGAAACTGTTGTTGTTTGGTTATTTCAGTGACGTCCTGACTACAGGTCTACAACTAGGAAGATCTGAGTTCAAATCCAGCCTCAGACACTTACTACCTATGTGACCCTGGGCAAATCACTTACCCTGTTCACCTCAGTTTCCTTATCTGGGAAATAAGCTGGAGGATAAATGGCAAACCATTCCAGTATCCTTGCCAAGAAGACCCCAAATGGGGTCACAGAGAGTCAGACACAGGTAAAGTGACTGAACAAATAACAGAATAACCTAGCTTCTTCATTTTATAGATTGGGAAAATAAGACCCAGCGAAGAGAAGGGATATGCTTTTATTTTTTTTTTTTATTTTTATTTTTTTATTTTTTTAATTTTTTTTACTGAGGCAACTGGGGTTAAGTGACTTGCCTAGAATCGCACAGGTCCTCCTGACTTCAGGGCCGGTGCTCTATCCACTGCGCCACCTAGCTGCCCCAGGGATATGCTTTTTTATGGTGCTAATTTTAAATACATTTTTGTTCTCTCAAACAAGAATTGCATAAAATATAAGCGTTCTTCACTTCCCTTTCTCTGCACATCCAAACAATCTGAAGGTCTAGAATTTACACAGAATCTCAAATGCGACTTTCGATTTGCCTTTGCACCTACCCCTGGCTACTCATTTGGGTCCTTCAACTTGGCAAAGCTCTGGGAATGCTCTCCTGGGGCTTTTAATTGATCTCTTCAGTGGGAGCTGTCACCTCCACGTGGGTGGCGTGCCCCCTGTACTCTGATAAAGCTGAGTAATTATAGAGTGATAGTGCTTCTCCCAACTTTTTCTGCTGATGCTCCAGTCCTTCCTGAAGAGGAGATTTGTTTTGGATCACACAACAAGTTAGTGGCAAAGCCGGGTCTATTAACTCCGGTTTCCTGACTCCCAGTTCATCACTCTAAACACTAAACCAGACTGCTTATACAATTGTGGAATCGTAGTGCTGGAGGTGAGCTCAGGGGGTCACCTCGTTCAACTCCTCCTAAGGCGTGGAGTCTCGTTATCTGCCTTTGAAAAGTGAAAGCCATGAGAATTGAAAGAACATAGGAAGCAACAAAGGGGTCTGACTGGTGGCAAGCCGGGGGAGCGAAAAGGAAAATTCCAACTCTTCCCACTGAGAAGGATATGTCTGACCCAGTTTGGTCCATGCCTTCATTACTATGGTTGAAATGGAAAGAGGTTTCAAGTGAAGCAAGACCCTGCTTTTTTTTTTTCCCTCAAGTAATATCACTTGTGTGGGTCTGAAATTTAAGTGGGCCATGGATATTTAGGAAATACATTAATGGCAATATCAATACCTAATTCTCTCTTATCCAAGTATGGGTTTTCTGTGGCATCTATTTCATTGATCCATCTTTATGCACCATTATGGTCTCGTCTCAATAATTATTCTTCTTGACCTCTCTGTTGCATCTGACAGTGCTGACTTTCACCTCCTCCTATGTAGGCTTCCTCTAGAGAGCTGCCTAGAGGTAACTAGGTGGTACAGTGAGTAGTACTATATGATAGTCCCTGCGGACCTTGACTCAGGGATTCAATTCATTTCTAGATTTAGCCACTTACCAGTTTATGACCCTGGGCAAATCATTCAACCTCTGTTTGCCTCAGTTTCCTCAAACTGTAAAATGGAGATCATAAAGCAACTACAGGGTTGTTGTGAAGATCACACGTGATAATGTCTATAATGTGCCCAGCACAGTACCTGGCATATAGTAGATGCTTAACAAATTCTTATTCCCTCCCTTTCCTCCTCTCTGTATTTTTCTAACACGACTTTCTTCTGCTTCTACCTCCTACCTGTCTGCATTCTCTTTCTCAGCCTCCTTTGTTAGCTCATCATCTATAGCATAGCTGTTGACTTCAGGTGTTCCCCGAGGCTCTGTTCTGGCCCTCCCCTCTCCTCTAGTTGGTGACTTCATCATCAGCTATAATTTTAATTATCACCCCTGTGCATATAAGATAAATTTATACATTTAGTCCCAGTGTCTCCCCTGAACTTCAGTTTTACATCACCAACTGTTTATTAGATGTTACAAACTGGATGTCCTGGAGACATACCAAACTCAATGAGTTCAAAACAGAACTCTGAATCTTTCCCTCAAACTAGTCCCTCTTCTAAGCTCCCCTATTTCTGTGGAAGGTTCTACCTTTTCCCTTTTCTTACAGATTTATAGCATTGGTATATGTGATGGATATACTAACAGTTGCCAGATGTTGCCATTTCTACATCAGCACCATCTTTCACATCAGACAATCTCTGCTCACACAGATACTACCTGAGTTTGGGCTTTCAGTCACCTCTTACAGCAAACCCCTCATTAGTCTCCCTGTCTTAAATCTTTCCCCATTCTAATCTATCCTCCACAGAGATGCCAAAGTCATTTTCCTAAAGAACAGATTTGATGGTATTATTCTACTATCTCCATATTGCTGCTACAATAAAAATAGCTTTTGGAACTTTTCACAACTTAAACCAACCTTCTGGTTCCATAGTGCCTTAGACCTCCTACAATCTTCAATCTAGCCATGCTGGCCTTCTCTGTGTCCCTTACCCTCGGCACTCCATCTCTTTCTCTGTGTTTGAACTGTCAGCCGTCAATAGATATTTATGAAGCTCTTACTATGTGCCAGGCACTTTCTAAGTTCTGAAGATACAAACAAAGGTAAAAGACAGTCCCAGATTTCAAGCACTCATGGTCTAAAGGGGGAGAAAACATGCAAAACATCTATGTAAAAATATGATATATATATCATATATATGTATATATATATATATATGATGAATTAGAAATAATTAACATAATAAAGATATTTAAATTGAGGAGAATTAGGAAAGGCTTCCTGTAGAAGGCAGGATTTTAATGAGACTTGAAGGAAACCAGAGAAGCCACGAGGCAGAGTTCAGAGATGGAATGGCCTGGAGAATCAACAAGGAAGCTCATAGTCACTGGATGGCAGGTTGTGATTGGGGGAGGGGTGCAAGGTATAAGAAGACTAGAAAGGTAGTGCCTGGGTGAGGAGGTGGGGAAGAAGAGGTTATACAGGACTTTAAACACCAATCAGAAGGTTTTATATTTGATCCTGGAGGTGACAGGAAGCCACTGGAGTTTATTGAATGTGCGTGTGTGTGTGTGTGTGTGTGTGATGGTCCAACCTTAGAAGATCACGCTGTCATCTGAGTGGGGAATGGGCTGGAGTGGGGAGAGGCTTCTGGCATGGAATGCACTCTCTACTCATCTCTGCCTCATAGAATCTTCTGTTTTTTCCTTCAAGATGCAGCTCAAGCACCATCTTCTACAAGATGGCTTTCCTGATGCCCCCAAATGATAGTTCTTTCCCTCCCAAACAACCTTGTATTTACTGTACATGTATTATCTCCTTTGTTAGAATGCAAACTCCTATGAGAAGAGGGATTATTTTTTTTCATTGTTTGCATTTGAATCTCCAGTAACTAGCGCAGTGCTTGGCAAAAATAGGTGCTTAGAAAATGCCTGTTGATTGGCTTGAGTCAAAGAGGGAAGAAACTGTTCTCCTCCAAGGAAGCGTGCCCTCAGTATGTTGGTGCAAAGTTCCAGACACCCCACCCTAATTATAGCTTGGAGGATAATTTAAAAAGTGAGTCTTTGGGAAAATAATGCTTCATTTCTTTTTGGCACAGAATTTCATGAAAATGAGAAATGCCAATTGTTCTGCTCTTTCTTGAGTTTGGCAGAGAGGGTTTTTTTTGTCATTTTGTTTTGTTTTTTATGAGTTTTTAAATGATG
Source organism: Phascolarctos cinereus (assembly GCF_003287225.1). Lineage (NCBI taxonomy): Eukaryota > Metazoa > Chordata > Mammalia > Diprotodontia > Phascolarctidae > Phascolarctos > Phascolarctos cinereus. The sequence goes on along the minus strand of NW_027555625.1, from coordinate 80,444,636 downwards.
CTTTGTCTAAAGTTTTATGTGCTTGGTCATAAGGTACATTGTTTGCTTCAAAGCCTTCCTCTGATTGGATATTTGTGTAGGCAGGATGCCAAGATCTTTGGGTTTCTAGAATTAACCAGAACTTTGAGTAGTTAATGCTGAGGATGTCCAGAGGAGGCCTCAGTATTTTTTTCAGTTAAGAAGACAGCACAAATATTCATCTTTTAAGATTCCTATGAGACAGAGTAGTTATAAAATACTTACCTCACAGATATGTGACTAGGTCTCTTTCTGGCTTATCTACCAAGGTCAAAAAACATTCATTAAGGGCTTACAATACTACAGGCACAGTGCTAAGAAATGGGAATGCAAACAAAAGACAGAAACATTCCTTGCCCTCAAGAAACTTTCAGTCTAATGGAGAAAAAAGGAGTGGGTATGTGAGGAACAAGAAGACCAGTATGTGTAAATTATCTAGTGCTTGGATGAGAAGACAGGAAGGGTAGAAAGGAACTAGGTTGTACAGAGCTGTCAATACCCAATAGAGGACTTTATAGTTGGCCATAGTAGTAAGGGAGAGTGATTGGAGCTGATTGGGAAGGGGTCTAATGTAGTCATACCTATACTTTAGGAGAATCACTTTGGCAAGATTCAAAGCAGGAAAACCCATTAGAAAGCTATGGTAATAGTCCAGGTGAGAACCGATGAGGACCTGAGAGTGGGGAAGTAGATATATAAGTGAAGATAAGGGGGAATATACAGGAGATATTATGGTGATAATAATGAGATTTAAATATTTTTTCATTATTATTTAATATTAAGAGATATTATGGAGATAAATTATGAGATTTAGTGACTAATTGGATATATGGGATCAGTGAGAATGAAGAGTTGAGAATGACAGTGAGATTGGTGAAGTTGAATGACTGGGAGATGATGGTGCTCCTCCTGGATAGTTAGAGAAAAAGTTGGAAAAGAGAAAGGTTTAGAGAGAATGATAATGAGTTCTCTATGAGATGTGTTGACTTTGGGATGCATAACAGACATCTAGTCCAGAATACACAATAGACAATTGGTGATGAATGACCAGAGCTCAGGAGAGACACAGGAATGGATATATAGATCTGAAAATTATCAGTATAGGTGATAATCGAACGCATGGGAGGTGATGAAATCACCAAGTGTATAGAGAAAAGAGAAGGGGGAACAGGAATAGAGCTTCATGGACATTTATAGCTGGTGAATCTGATATGGATGAAGATAAAACAAAGGAGAATGAGAAGAGGTCAGATGAGTAGGTGAAAATCAGGAGAGACCACTGTCATAAACACCAGCAGGGGAAGGTGATTAGTAGTGTCAAATGCTGCAGAGTTCAAGGAGGATCAGGAAGAGGTCTTTAGATTTATCAATGAAAAACAATTGGTAACTAGAGAGAACAGTTTCAGTAGAATGATAAGGTGAGAAGCCTTGTTGCAAAGGGTTTATCAGAGAGTGAGAGAAAAAGAAATGGAGACCTGCAAGGACAGATGACTTTTTTCAAAACATTTGCCTAAAAACTGGAGGAGAGATATAGGACAATAACTAGCAGAGATGGTAGGATCTAGTGAGGGTTTTCTTTTTATTTTTTTAAGGATGGAGATCTAGTAAATAGAGAAAGACGGAAGATTAAAGAAAGAGGAGATGATAATGATAGTAGGGACACCTGCTGGAGAAGGAATAGGCAGATGGGACCAAAGGTATACGTAGGGGGTTAACTTTGGTAAGAAGAAAGAATACCTCCTCCTCAGAGACATGCTCTCTGACTGTTTTCTCCTCTTTTAAAATGAGGATAATGATACTAGTAGTAGGCACGTCATGATGTAAGGCTTAGATGAGATAATGTACATGAAAGACTTTGCAGACTTTGCAGATCACAAAAGTGATAAAGTGACAGCTGACAGCTCCTGGGCTCATTCTTGTATGAGTGTTCTCCTTCCTCCCATCTTACCTTTGATGGCATGCTCAGACAAAAACAGTCTAGCAATAAGTGGACATCTTGTCATTGTTCTTTTATGTTTAATGTTTGGCAAACTCTTGCACAGGTGAATAAAATGATTACTTTTAAAATTTGAATAATTGAATAAAGCAATTGGGATGAAACTTATCTTTTTTAGGCTCACCAAAATCATTCTTGGGTGGGGGGAAATAGGATGACAGATGACATGCGCTCCATCCTGTCGGTATATAGTTTTATTTCTCCTAGTAAGTCTCTATGTTTTGAGAGCCTTTTCATTCCATGTAATTTGGAGGCTACCATTAGTCCAGTGAGGGTGCATGTCTGTTACCTGGGGACCAGCCAAGCTAAATATGGGGAGGTTGGTTACTAAATTAATTTTTTCAGCCCAAACCTATGAAGACTATTTACTAAGGACTGGAGGGGCTATGATCTGCAGAAATGAAAGGGAACCCCAGCACCAGTGAAATCACGAGTTCTTGGAGTATAAAGAAATGTGTTTCTGCTGTGGTAATGGTCACATTTGATCCAGGGTCACCCAAACTTCTGGGCAGGAGCGGAAGGAAAGTCCTGCACAGCTGCCGACTTGGACTGACGCTGTCTACAAGGATCCCTTTCCAAGGAGACTTATCTTGGACAGAGGTAGTGATTTTGGCTCTTGTCATGTGTTCCCTGGACTACTGCAATAGCCCATTAGTTGGCTCCCTTCTTTCTTCCAACCTTCACATAGCTGCCAGGTTGATATTCCTGAAACACCAGTCTGCCAAATCACTCTCTGCTCAACAAAGTCCAAGGTCTCCCTATTACCTCTAGGATAAAATATAATAAATATGTTCTATTTAGTATTAAACGTCCTTCACAATCTGGCTGCAGGATGTTTCTTGGATTATTGCACCTTTCACATACTCTATGCTACAGCCAAATTCATCTACGTTCTCTTTCTTTGTTTTTTGTATTTTTTGTGAAGCAATTGGGGTTAAATGACTTGCCCAGAGTCACCCAGCTGGTGTCTGAGGCTGGATTTGAAATCAGATCCCCCTGACTCCAGGGCCGGTGCCCTATACAGTGTGCCACCCAGCTGCCCCCATGTTCTCTTTCTAATCCTTAACATTCCTTCTTCATCTCTGTCTTTGCCCAGAATGTTTTCCATGACTGGAACAGGTTCTTCTTTCACTTTTGCCTCTTCACATCTCTGGCTTCCTTCCTTGAGTGCCACCTCCTGAAACTGTATTGTATTTAATTTGTGTGTATTTTATGTTTTGCTTTCCATTAGAATGTAATCTGCTTGAGGACAAGGTCTAGAATCTACTTTTTTAATATCTCTAGGACGTCACAGTCCCCAATACCTAGTAAATACTTAATAAATCCTCATGGAATAAATGAATAAGAGAAGAAAGAGAACCTACTGGTTATAGATGTTGTCAGCAAATCTCTGCAGGAGGTGCTGGTCTTGTTTCTAGAATGCTCTACATCATTGTCTTCACTTCCATGGTTCCCTGGCATCTTTCAAGTCTCAACTATAGGCCCACTTTCTGCAAAAAAAAAAAAAATCCCCAGTCCTCCTTAATCTTCTGACTTTCCTCTTTTAATTATCTCTGGTTTATCCTGTATATATCTTGTTTGTACATGGTTGTTTGCATGCTGTCTCCCCTACTAGATTTTGAGCTCCTTGAGAAAAGAGACTATCTTTTATGTTTCTTTGCATCCCCAGGGCTTGGCCCGGTATCTGGCACATGGGAGGCACTTAATGAATGCTAATTGACTGACTGGTTAAGTTGTTACCTACCAAAGCTATGTGGTCACGTGGTGGAACTTCTCTGAGTACTTGGCAATCAGGAGTCAGAGTATGTTGGCTGTTCACGTGTAATAGATGCTCCCAAAACATCTAGATATTTTGTCAGTCTTTCAGATTTTAACCCAAATCTGCGGTTTACTTGTGAAAGAATGGGATTTGAATCTGGAAAGGTGTAAGAGATTTTCCAGTGAATGTTGGTCAGATATGAAGAAAATCCAGATCTTTTTGATGTAGTGTGGCCATATGGATTCTCAACCCACTGAAGTCATCATACCCACATGACCCATGGGCACCCCTTTGATTTCCAATTCTTAGCCATGTTCGCTGATCTTGTTTTTTTTTTTTTTTCATTTGTTTGTTTTTTGGTTGGGCTGTGGGGATTAAGCGACTTGCCCAGGGTCACCCAGCTAGTAAGTGTAATGTGTCTGAGGCCAGATTTGAACTCAGGTCCTCCTGAATCCAGGGCTGGTGCTCTATCCACTGCGCCACCTAGCTACCCCCCCCCCCCCACCATGGTAGGTGATCTTTTAGCAGCCTCTATGGAGAATCTCTGGCCTGGTATTAGGCTGACCCATTATATTGTGGTGCTTGAACACAGAGTTTTGGAAGAAAGGATTGCTGAAGAGCTAGGCAAAATCTCTTTATGGAGGGCAGGCACTGAGGCTCTGAGGAGTCTAGTTACCTGGTTGATTTTCCCTAATTATTTTCTGAAGTTGCAAATTGTATCTCCTTGGGTTATGTGTATCTCTGGGCAAAGTCTTCTATATTGACCTGGAGTCCTCAGGAACAAAGTATACCAGAAGGCTTGGGCAAACATGACTCCATGACCAAAGGTCAGTCTCAGCTATGCATTTGATACTACCTTTGGAATCTTTCCCTATTCTCTTGGACAGTCCTGTGTCAGAGACTGTGGGACACTGGAATTCGGTGACTTGGGACCCTGGCAGATTGGCATTTTGTATAATACATCTGCAAATGACATCAATTGTGTTTATATTGTACAGGAACCTAGGAATTAGCTTTATTACCTGAGTGGGAATGTTTGTAGAGGTACTGAAGTGGCCTACAAAAAATGTTATTTGGAATCATACTAGTTTCCCCAAGTCAGAAATGATTCATGCTACCCCATTCTTTGCTTAATATTTTTCTCATGCACTTTAATCATATTCTTCACTGAGTTGTGGTTATTATTATTATTACTAGTTAGTCATATCTATTAATAATGCATATTGTGGCCTTGAGACTAAAGTCAGGTATGAGTTAAGCAGTTGACATGCGCACAAGTACATATATACACATACACACATATATAAATATATGTATATATGGAGGTAGATAGAAGCTTTTTATTATTGCTCAGTCATTTTAGTCCTGTTCAACTCTTTGTGATCCCATTTGGGATTTTCTTGGCAAAGATGCTAGAGAGGTTTGCCATCTCTTTTTCTGGCTCATTTTATAGATGAGGAAACTAAGGCAAAGAGAGGTCAGTGACTTGCCCAAAGTTGTACAGGTACTAAGTATCTGAGGCCAGATTTGAATTCAGGAAGATGAATCTTCCTGACTAAAGGCCTGAGGCTCTATCCACTGTGACACCTAGCTGCCTATAGATAACTGTATTATACAATATAATTGGTTTCCTTTGAGAGCTTATGTTTTTTATTTTATGCATTTACAAACATTATTCTGAGAAAGGGTCCACAAACTTCACCAGGCTGCTAAAGGTTAAAAAAAAAAATCAGTTAAGAACCCCTGGTATAGTGCTGAATGCTGTACCTTTGGATCCATAGTTTTCTTTAAGGCCTAATTGAAGTTCTCCCCTCTCCCATTACTTTTTATTTGCTTTTTATACATTTTGTATTTCTTCATCTTTAGCACCTAGTATAGTATCTGGCATATAATAGGGCCTGCCTAAATGCCTGATGAGTAAATAACAAGTGACTCAGAGTCACTCAGCAGACTTAGTTTCAAATTCTACCCCTGACACTGGTTGAGTAACCATGGGCAAGTCACTGAATCTCTTGGAGCTTGGAGCTCCCTTTTCCTCACCTGTAAAATGGAGAGTACAAAGCCTACCATCCCTAAATTTCAGAGTCATCATTACGAAGTCATCATGTAGACAGAGTACTTCTGGAACTTTGAAGTGCTTCTCTCAGCCAGTTATTATTGCTTCATGTTGAACGGTGTTTGTTCCTTCTACTTAAAAACCTTCTAAGGGTCTCCATCTGACACCACAGTGTATTCTGAATAGACATTAACCCACATGCTTTCGCCCTCTGCTCACTGTGGAGAATTGAATGAAAGTCTTTGTGCCAATTCATGTTTTTGCATGTGTTGGAGCAGCTTTCCCCAATCATTTCAGAAATATTTTTTTTTCAAATTACTGAATTGTTTATTATCACCTAGAAAGAGTCTTTCATCGAAACCTATGAAAGCATGTAAATTTTATGATAATGAGAAGCACTTCCTCCTTAAACTAGAAAAGAGCATCTGGAAACATATAAAACACACATTAAAATGGCTGGAGGAACGCCCCCTCCCCCAATTGGTGTTAATTAAAATGGGGCTGCAAAGATGTGTTGCAATGAGTTTCAGAAGGCAGCTGTGTCGTTACGATGGCAGTAGCCCCTTGCAAGGCAGCAGAGCATCTTGGCTCAGGTAGGGCCAGACTGAACAGAAAAAAAACCAAAAACCAAAAACCCAAACAAATACAACTTCATTTAGAATAGCTTTGGCCTGTCTAAGCCTTGGAAACAGAATGATAAAAATGGTAAATGTGGAGGCATAGGAGCTCGGATCAAATCTCAGCTCTGCTGCTTACTGCATGCATGACCTTAGGCAAGTTTTTCTAGGTTTCAGTTTCCTCATCTATACAATAATTAGGTTAAATTAAAAAACCTTGAAGGTTCCTTCTGTGATTAATCCACTATCCTGTGATTCTCAGTGCATATAAATGAAAGGGACCTTAGAGATGACATAGTCTAATTGTCATATTTGACAAAAGGAAAACCATCTCAGACAGAAGTGACTTGCCCATGGTCATGCAGCTGGTCAGCGGACATCACATTCATTTCCAAGTTAGGTCAGCCTTAGTGATGTGACTTGCTATTTGTAGCTCATGTCTGTTTGGCACAACATCCCTTCCTGTCTTTCAAATTTCAAGCTTAAATCCAAGTGCTTACAAGAGGAGAGCCCTCTTTATGGCATTCAAGGCCAGGGAAAACCTACTGTGTGCTTGGCAAACCAAATCTCCTACCACCCTTTGTCTTTACACACAGGTGGCTTCAGATTACAGTGAACATCTACAGTGGCCTTAAAGAAGGAAAAATTACCCCAAAGGACTCATTGAGATGTCTGCCTGTTCTTTCTCAGACTCCTTTGATGGCTCATCTATGATTATTCCCCAAGGTTCTGTCCTGGGACCTCTTTTTCTCTCCTTTCCTTCTATACTTTCTTTCTTGGTGGCCTCATTAGCAACCGGGGGTTTAATGACCACCTCTATGTGAAAGATTCAAATATTTATATATCTGGCCCCAATCTCTGTCCAAAACTTGTCTCCCATCATCCGCTGCCTGTTGGTAATGTCTATTGGTGAACTAGATGTTTTGGAGACATCTCAAGCTCATAATGTCCAAGCCAGAACTTATTGTCTTTCCCCATCAAACCCATCACTTTATCAAATTTCCTTATTTCTTAAGAGGACACTGCTATCTTTCATCTAGCAATATTCTTGACTTCTCATTTGCACTTACCCCACATATCTAATTAGTTGTCAAATGTTGCCATTTCTACTTTATCAACATGTCTGCCATCAGACCCTTTCTCTTTACTCACATAGTTCCCACACTTAGTTCAAGTCTTTATCATCTCTCACTTAGATTATCAAATATCCTCTTAATGAGTCTTCCTGCATTGTCCTTCTACACAGCCATTGAAATTATTTTCCTTAAGTACACATCTAATTATGTTCCCTCTGCCTCATCAAGATAATTGAGTGAATCCCCATTGCCTTTAAGATAAAATATAACCACCTATTTGGCTTTTGAAGCTCCTCACAACCTGGACCAAGCCTACTTGACAGCCCCATTGTACTACTCCCTTTCCACCATTCTGTGGTCTAGCCATCCTGGCCTTTTCCCTCTTCCTTCATTATCATCTTTATATCTCCTGTCTTTGCATTAGCTATTCCCAGTACCTGGGATATACTCCCTTCTGACTTCTACCTTCTAGTATAGAATGCTTCTTTTCCTTTAAGATGAATCTCAAGAATCATACTCTACATGAAGCCTTTCCTCAGCCCTAAAGCTGCTAGTGATTTCCTGTGTGACTTTGAAAAATTATTTGATCTCTTTAGGTCTCAGATTTCTGATCTATAAAATGAAGTGGTTGAATTTGATGAATTCAAAGGCACCTTCCTCCTCTAAGTCCTATTGGCCACCTCTTCTCCTTAGTGATAGTGGGAGAGGGAGAAGAAATTACGGGCAGTATGGTTGTATATTAGCTTCAAGTATGCTTGGTTTTTTTTTTTAATTTACATTTTATAGATCCTTTTCGTTTATCATACCATATCGTATTACCGCTATAATTCACTTTTCCTCCTGACAAAGAGAAAAATCAGGCAAAACGAGCAACAAAAGGAACCTCATCTGTCAATTTATATGCATGGCGCCCATAGTCTCCCTCTGCTCTATTAAGGTTAGGGAATGTATTTTATCACTCATACAATAAGATCATGATTGGTCATTTCAATAGATCTGAGATTGAATGGCTTTTAATAATTGTCATTTACATTATTGTAGTCACTGTGAATATTGTTCTGGTTCTGCTTACCTTACTCGTCACTCATCTATACAAATGTTCCCTTTTTTTTTTAATCAATTCCTTTATTCATCATTTCTCATGACACAAAAGCATACGTTTGTTTCAGCCATTCTCAAATTGATGACATTGATGAGCACTCATGTTGCTTTTTGTTTTTTGCTACCAGAAAAAGTGCTGATATAAACATTTTGTTATCTGGGAGACCTCCTTTCTGTCTTTAACCTCAGATCACTTGGATCACCTGCTCAGTGGATCTCATTTCTCACAACCTCACTGAATCATTGCCTGGTTTCTAGTTCATAGAAGATAATTAACAAATAGGGTATCCATAGGATCATAGGTGAGAGCCAGAAGGGAACTTCAAATTCATTGAGTTTAATTCTCTCATTCTGTTAATGAGGAAATTAGGTCTAAAAAAGTGAAATGACTTGTTAATAATAGATGTCGGACCTTGGATTCAAACCCAGGCCCTTTGACTCTGTATGCAGGATAATTTCCACATGCCATACTGCCTGGAATTGAATTATTTTCCTCATTTTCTGTACCCCAGGGACTATAGAGCGGAGGTTTTTAGGGGTGTCTAAACAGAGGAAAGATCCAATTGTCCTTTTAAAAAAGAGATCTTGGAAGAAGTCAAATATTTAAAAGTTATTTTGAATACAATCGAGTCAATCAATTTTACAGCAGTTTCCTGTTTCTATCATCAACCAATCAATTAATCTATTTATCAATTTACAATCAACAATCTTTTATTAAATGCCTACTTGCTTACTATGTACCAGACACGGGGGATACAAAGATGAAAATTAAACAACCTCAGCCTTCAAGAGGCTTACATTCTTTGGGGAAAAACATGCATGTTCACATACATGCATGCAACACACTATACATATACACATATATTATATATACACATATGTATATGTGTATGTGTGTGTGTGTTTATGTGTGTGTGTGTGTATGTGTATGTATACACATATCTCTCTCCATTTGCAGCTCTCCACTTCCATTCATGTCAAAGTGATCAAAATATAGGTCTGATCATGTCACCGCCCCCAGCTCCCCACTCAAACTTCAGGATCAGATAGAAAATCCTCACAGCCCTCCATAACCTGTCATAATCTGCAGCCTCTTCCTTCCCACCCATCTGTAACAGGCTTTTTACACCGTATCCTACATTTTCTGTGATGCAGTGACTCAGGCCTCTTTGCTGTTCAAACACATTGTATCTCTCAACTTTGGACATTTGCGGTGACTGTCTTTGTTGCCTGAAATTCTCTTTCTCTTCATCTCTAGCTTCTAGCTTCCAGTCCCAGACTTCTACCAGAAGTCCTTTCTAATCCCCCTTTAATGCCAGTGCCTTCTCTCTGTTGATTATCTCCAATTTATCCTGTATATGTCATGTTTGCACATAGTTGTTTGCATGTTGTCTCTTATTAGACTGAGAGCCTTGAAATCAGAGACTGTCTTTCCCCTTTCTTTGCATCTCCAAATGGTTAGTACACTTGCTGGCACACTGAGAGTGTTTAGTAAATGTTTATTGACTGACCGACATAGTCACACATACCACAAACCTTTTTCTAGTCTGTGATAAGGTTGCTAATTGAAGTTGTTGTCCTTGTGTGTGGAGCTGGTTGAAAGGACTGATGCATGATCAACATATACACAAGGGCTGTGCACAGGTCTGTTTATTCTTTTCAGGCTGCTTTGATAGTCTCTGCTTCTTCTTGGCCCTGGAAGGACCTTGAGCCTGAGGAGTCCTTGCCAAGATGGGTAAAGGGTCCTGTGCCCCAGGAGAGTCAATTTGCCACTATTAACTCCTAGCATTCATTCATCACATATTGTTTCATACATTCATGTATACACCCATCCATTTGTTCATCCATTTAACAAGCAATTATTAAGCACATTCTGTGGGCAAAGTATTGTATTGGACACAAGGGGAGACATAAAATATAGATGAACCATAGCTTCTGCCCTTGTTGGGCTCATATCCTGGAAAAGAGATATTGCATTTATATAGATAACCACAATGAACAGTATTTCCTAATAAGCACATTGGAGAGGCAAAAATTCTGGGTGAAACCTGAAGGGGAGGTCATTATTGACTTCTGACATGGAATGTCAGAGCTGGAACGTAGAACCCTGAGAAGATTGGCCTAAACAATCTCTATCTGCCTCCAACTCCAATTTTCTTTTTATAAATGAAGGAACTGAAACCCCAAGTGGAGAAAAGACTATCCTAGGATCCTCAATGAATTGATTAATCAATAGGCATTTTATTAAACACTTGCTATGAATATCACATCTGTTTGAAAATTCAACAGCTCAATGGTGTCCTATACATTTCTGAGCCTGTTTGAAGAGTAAAAGGTATTCTTCACTATTCATTGGTATGTTTGAAGGGAGCTGAGAGTCTCTGGAGCATTAGAGTTTCTTCTCAGCTGATGCTGAGGCCTCTGAGGCCTCTCATTCACAATAGAAAACATAGACTCAATGACCTCAGGGGACAGTGGGAGTTCCATGAGTGCAGAGACTGTTTTTGCCTTTCTCTGTATATCCATGGCATAATATGGTGCCTGGCATAGAAGTGCTTAATAAATAAATGTTTGTTTACTTGTCCTGACAAATGGTTAACACTAGTATGGCTCTTGGTTTGAAATGGGGAATGGGGAAAATATTGGGAGAAATGGGAAGAAAGGAAAAGGAGAAATTTCCAAAATGTCCGTGATTGAGGAGCGGACACTATCCCTGAGAGGCAAAATTTCCCATCAAAAGGTGCAAGAATTTCTTTTTAAAACTGTGCCAAGTTAATTAGCACCTTATAAGACCTTGTTATAGTTCTGAACGACTTTACATCTGCTGATAATTTAATCGTTATAATGTGACATGAGGTAATTGAGCCCCAAGTTTGGTTACATAATGTAAATTGACAGCCAGTGAGCTCTGCTCAATAATTTGATGTCATTAATAAAGTTCTTTCTCCAAACTCCTAAGATGAATCAAGGTACCTTTTGAGCTGATTTAAGAAGAACCACCAAAGTGGCTACTTTGAGAATTGAGGGTTTGGGGTATAATTGGAATTGTTTGCTTACAAGTAGAAAACTTACAGCTGACTCTCCCCTTGCATCATAGCAGGTTGGCCTCCTGGCTATGGAGAGGAGCAAACCCTACCTTCTAGGTCATAGCCCCTGGATAAGAGAGCAGCCATTTCATATCATGACCTTTTAGTTCCTGGCTGGGAGACCTTGCAGTGGGACATCTATAATCTTTGGGTAACCCTGTTGGAGCTGGAGAGGAGGCAAGAGATGGTATATCAAGAAGAAGATAACTGTACATATGTGGACATGTCTACATTCTCTTTTAGCAGTTCTACCCATACCAGCTCCTTCTTGATGAGGTATGTCACAGGGTCTGTTTAATCAGAAAAATAGTATTTCAGAAGTGGAAGGATTTTTATTGTTCATCTCATCTAACCCATACCTGAAAAAGATTTCCCTCTGTAACATATCTGGCAAGTGGATCACTTGCTTTTTTTTAAAGTCTAATATTTACTTCATATTGAAAACAAAACAACCTTAATGTTTTTGGAACACAAAAATAACCCTAATCTTTCCAACACACTTAAAACTTGCTACCTTCCAAAAGCAGAGTTATAATCTTTTAATAATTCTTGACCTGAAGGCCCTTTTAGGTAGGCCATCTATTCATTGATGCATCCAATAATTATCTACTATATTTGGATTGCAGTGTATTAATCTTCAGTATCACTGCTGCTGAAGGTAATGCATAGGATTATTTTAATTAGACATGGGCCTTTTTGATGTTTTTTCTTAATAACATGATGAATCACTGGCTTGCTATCTCTCTCCTGCTCCTGTATTTGACTGTTGAATGTTTGAACCTTAGGGTAGGTCTTTACTCTTCAACCTATTAGATTACACTCATAGTTCTAGGCTATGTCAACTTCCTTTTTGAGTGCCAGTTCTATGGTTCTACATTTTAGCCTCCACAAGCTTCATGTCAGTCACAAAATGTCCCTGTTAAAGCCATTATGAATGTGCTCCAGGGTACCGGCCCAAATGTGTGCTAGTGTCATAACTATTTTCCCAGAGGAAAGTATCAAAGATGAAAGGGAATCTTTTCGTTCAAGCTGCAGTCACCAAGAACCCCTGTAACCTCCCTCCCACAAGCCTTTGAGTGGACAGAGTGTGTAGGAAGCTGCCCCCATGTACTCGCTCTTCCATTTCCTTCCTGGGTAGCCTTGGGCAAGCTATAGTCTCTCTGGGCTACAGTTTCCTCATTTATACAGTGAGGAAATTGGGCTAGATGATCTCAAAGGTCCCATTTTGCTCTCAATCCATGATATGATAGTATATGATGTGACATAACCTGATATGACATATGTTATGTAATGCTATAATATGATATCATATCAAAGGATCCTAGGGCTTGGAAGAATTTCTGTAGGAAAGCATCCTTCAGAGACCACATAGGGACCACAGAAACAGTTTTGTGAAAGCAACTGAGACTAAAAAGGTTAACAGGCTTTCCTGGGTCTTCCCATATTGAACTGCCATCTCTCTTAGATCTGTTGCTCCCCCACCCCTGTGGTAGGCAGGAGAACACTGTCTCCCATCTAATTACATTCTCATTCTCCTCAGCCAGATGTTTGAAAGGGCAACTGTCTTAAACCTCTGCACTTTATTTGTATTACAAAGCTTCAATTAGATAAAGGACAATAATTAGCAGATCTTTTATCTTTGGGCATAATTAAATCTTTAAGGAGGGACATTTTAATCAATGACTTGTAATGACAAGTTCATAAATTAATTAATCCCAGCAATGAATGCCTGATAGTAATCAATGGGTCTTTTAAGAGGTTCAGGGTAGGGGGACAGAGAGCTGGTACCTCCTGAAACTCGATTTAGTTTGTTGTAAAGAATCTCATTTGTTAAGGATTAGCTTGTTCAAAAAATGATCTATTATTTAAGGGGAAATCATTTAAAATATTAACCTTTAAAGGGAGAAGGGCAATTTTGGCACTTCTTAGAGTTCCTTATCACAGCCCTGAGCTTATCCCATACCTGCTAAAATTGTGTTTGCTTTTTTTTTATTGCCCCATATTACTTAGTAAAGTGCTGAGCATGGGGCCTGTGTTCACAGAGGCTTTAATCAGTTAATAATTGTTGGGTTGTATTGAATTGAATTGAATAAGATGAGGTAGAGGGGGAAAAACATAGCCAGGTTAGGAGCCATGAGATGGAGAGTCACATCCGGCAGTGGGGTGGCAGGAGGTAAATGTTGAGTGCTCACCCCAGCAGCTGGGAGCCCTGAGACAGAGAATCAGGAGCCTGGTGATCCGGGATGTCTGCCGTCCTCATCAAATCACGTTCTCTCCTTGGGCTTGTGATCTTGCTTGAAAATGAAAAGGCTGGACAAGACAATCTCTGAGATTCCTTCTGACTTTGACATTCAGTGTTCTACATCCTAAGGATCCTTTCAGCTCAAAGAGTTTCTGTTCTAAGCAGAGCTGTAACTATTTAGATTTTAGTACCTGGTGTAAGTAGCACAAGGGACATCCTCCAATGAACCACTGGGGGAGAGACCCAGGGATACCAATCTGTGAGAGAAAAGAAGATTCCTTTGAACATTCACTCACACTGGGGAAGAGTCTGGGAAGTGACATCAATATAGGAGCTATAAGCTGGACCTGATCTGTTCTAATTATATTTTTCTTTTTAATTTTCATGGATAGCTTTTTCTTTTAGATCCTTTTCATTTCAAAATGTATCTCTCTCTCTCTCTCTCTCTCTCTCTCTCTCTCTCTCTCTCTCTCTCTCTCTCTCTCTCCTCTGTCCATTAAGCTATTCCTTATAAGTAAATTTAAAAAGAAAAAGGAGAGGAGGAGATAGAGAGAGAGACAGAGAGAGACAGAGAGATAGAAAGACAGAGAGACAGAGAGAGAGAGAGAAATTTAGCAAATCTAACTGCTAAAACCCAGTGTAAATTTTTATGTACTCTAAATTTTGATGCTCTGTGGCAAAGCATTGATTACCCTGCCCTAGTTACAATTGTAGTTCTACAGTGTGTTAAGGCTTGGATATGAGCTTCACCCTATGAGAAAGGTCTTGAGGCAATTCTCGAGCCACAGAGAATCTTGATTTCCTGCTGTAAGATCTGTGGACAGCAGACAGGGTTGATTTGACCAGATGCCCCCTACAGAAAGGGAGGTAGTTGGCAATGGTTCAGTTAAAGAGTCTAACTCTGGGAATATCTTGCCTCTGGCCTAGTCTGTAGATCTTCTGTGATGCTACTTCTCCAGATGCTGACAATGAAAATAACACTCATTTGAAAAGTGTTTCTTAAAGCTCCCTGCCAGGAAAACATTGTACACTTAGAAATATGACTATTATTTCTGGGGCCAAATTTAGAAAAGAGAGCATGTGCCTTTAATTACTGGCTGATGCAGAATTGTACAGGCAAATGATTGCATGCACAATTAGTTGTTCCCACAAGTAGCCAATTATGGGAACAATTATTTAAGAAAATTATGGATCCTGCTAGAGGGCTCTTTCAAATTGTGGCCTCAAATATATTTTCTATTAAAAAAAATCTTCTCTTCATCTTGTGATTTTCCCATCTCTAGGGTCGCTCTTGGTACCAGCCAAATAAGATGATACTCATAGTTTCATTTGGTGCAGAAACTCAGGCTTTTTCCAAGAGAGTAAGACATATACAAAGACGTTAGAAGAAAACTTCCCCAGATGCTTTCTAGTTTCAAAATTTAGCCTTTTTCATTCTCCCCATTGTGCCTGGGAACATGCACTGGGGAGAAATCATAGGACTGTAGAACTGAGAACTATGAGGTGTCTTAAAGATAATGATATTACATTAAATAGAACGTTATGATTTGTAGTGCAGTTTTCTCATAACAATTATGTGAAATAAGTAGAGAAAGTAATTATTAACTTCATTTTCTAGAAGAGGAAACTGAGTCCCTAAGAGGTTCCATGACTTACCAAAGATTACACAACTGATTAATGTCTGAGTTGGGATGTCAACTCACTTCTAACTCACAAGATCAGCTAGGTGGGGCAGTGTATAGAGCACTGGTCTGGGAATCAGGAAGACCCATCATCATGAGTTCAAATCAGGCCTCAGATATTTACTGGGACCCTAGGCAAGTCATTTAACCTTGTTTGCCTCAGTTTCCTCATCTGTAAAGCGAGTTGGAGAAGGAAATAGCAAACCTCTCCAGTATCTTTGCCAAGAAGACCCCAAATGAGGTCATGAAGAGTCAGACATGACTAAAAGACAACTGAACACTTCTAGCTCATGCTGTCCATTACACTATCTTACCTTTCCGATCACAGGTTCATAGATTTAGAATCGGAAGGGGTCACCCAATTCAACCCCTTTGTATTACAGAGAGGAAACTGAGGCACAGAGAGGTTTAAGTGGCTTATCTGAAGTAGGATTTGAACACTGGTCTTAGAGTTTTCTACTCCAAATCCAGTTCCCTAACCACTCTGTGCAGTGACTCTAAAAAGTCCTCCAGTCCAACCTGCTCATAAGGCCCAGCATGGAGCCCAAGTGATCCCAAAGGCTGTAAATAGCAATGCTGGCATGACTGTGGTTCCCTGACTCCCGATCCCCTACTCTTTCCACTATACCGCACTCCCTGGTTGGAAGGTATGGACAGTCATTTTTCAAACACTGAATTCAGGCTGAAAATATCATTTTCAATGATTTGTACTACCCAAGAAATTACCTTTTTCCTTTGTTTTGCTAAGAGCCAGGGTGAATAATGCATACAGTGAGTTAGGAAGACTGAGGTTCTAATCCCCTCTTTGATGCTCACTAGCTTTGCGACCCAAAGGTAACTAATGAAATCTGCCTGGACCTTGGGTCACTCATCTGTAACGTGTCAGGGTTGGACCGGAAGCCCTGTATAGTGCCTTCAGCTCCAATTCTATGATCCTATAATCCTAGGAGGATTTCTTTTAGGTATGGGTTGGATTAGATGGTCACTGAGGTCCCCTGTAACTCTCTGTGATTTTTGTGATTCAGAGAGGTAGAGATGAGGATGGAGCATGTTCTAGGCTTAGCGATCAGCCTGTATAGACACAGAGGTCTGTGTTTGAGGAACACCAAGTGGGCTGGTTTGTCAGGACTGCAGAATTCCTGAAGGAAAGTAATATGAAATAATCCTGGAAAGGTAGGCTGAATTCAGGGAATGAGGCCTGAGACATAGATGCTTAGTGTTTGTTGAATGGCTAATATGGCAGCTAGGTGGCACAATGGATAGAACATGAGGGCTGGAGTCAGGCTTTAGACACTAAATGTGTGACCCTGGTCAAGTCACATAACTTGTTTGCCATAGTTTCTTTATCTGTAAAATCTCCTTATTTGGAAAAGGAAATGACAAACCACTCCAATATCTTTGCCAAGAACAACCCCAAATTGGGTCATGAGGAGTTTGAAATGACTGAACAACAAAAACAACAGTATCTATCTATCTATCTATCTATCTATCTATCTATCTATCTATCTATCTATCTATATCTATGTCTATGTCTATGTCTATGTCTATATCTATATCTATATCTATGTATATATGTATATATACACACACATATATGCATAAGTATGTATATAGTTATTATGTATAATATTATATAGTGTAATATATATAGTGTTATTTCACTTGTATGACATTATATGGCTTGACTTCTTAATAGGTGGGGGGTGGGAGGGAGGGAGAGAATTTTAAATTCAAAATTTTTAAAAAAATGTTAAATAATTTTTAAAAATGTTTTTTGACTGACTGAAGGGTTTTAAATGCTGAGTTGAGGAGTCTGTATTTTATCCTAGAAGCAGATATGGTCAGATGTGCTTTAGGAAGATTATCCTGGCAGCTAGGCAAAGGACAGACTTGAGAGGGGTGACTATGACTGGGGAATCCAATTAGGAGATTGTTGCAGTAGCCTAGGCAGGAGGTGATGGGGGCCTAAACTAGGATGACGTCTGTGAGAAGAGAGAAGGGGCCAGAGGTGAGGCCTTTTGTGGATGTGCAACTGACAAGACCCCCACAATTGCTCTTAGCTTGGCTCTCATGCCTGAATTTTTTCTCTGGATTCTTTCCCGTTTTTCTTCTTCCACAATGTCATCCTGGAAAACCTCTGTTCTCAGGCCGTCCTCTCCTAATTGGTGACTCCCTCTTTGGGATTGCCATTTTAGGAAGGATGCTTCACCTCATTCATGCCTGGACTCTCAGTAGACTCTTTTCCTCCCCTACTCCTTGTCCTCACATGGGTTCAAATTCTACTCTTCTTTCTTTCCCCTTTTCCAATTCTCCTTTATGTGTTGTCTTCCTCTGTTAGGGTGTAAGCTCTGTGAAGTTTGGAACTCTATTGTTTGCTTATGCATAGTATCTGGCTCCAGGCCTATCCACTGAAACACCTAGCTGCCTCCTAGGGGCAAGTTTTAAACAGGAAACATCTTTGTCCATCTACATGGATAATTTTCTTTAGCGTGTTACACCTAACAATTTTTCCCACCATCTCAAGGGGCTCTTGAGAAACTTCAAATAGCATTGCCAAAAGCCGGGGCTCTGGATGAGCTTGCAATGACTGAGGGACCATCTTGGATTGGCTATACTGGATTTCTGTAGCAAGAACTGGGTGGAGACCAAATGCCATCTTTAGCCACCTACAGGGACCCTCAGTGTGGGAGCGAGGCCACCCTCACTCACAGGCTTGCCTGCAAGTGCCCGTGTTTACAGAATAGGCCTCCTTCTGTTGTTTTGAGGGGAAAAAAAACACAATGATTTCTTCTGTGGGTACTGTTGGTAGGCCCAGCTGGAGTGTGCTTTCCATCGGGGGAAAGAAACAGTTTGGCTTTTCTTCACAAGACATTCTATGCTTTTCCTAGCCTTGTTTAGTGAATCCACCGCTGGCAAGTTCTGAACGGCTTTTTTTGTGCCGCCTCCCAAGGCTGCTTGGTGTCATTTGCCAAGTCAGCTAAAAGAGGATGAACAGAGTGCTTAGCTGAGGGTAGCCCTTGCCAGGCACCTCCCCCGGCCCCCCGGCGTGTTTCAGGGATCGTAGGCTCAAGTGAGGAGAAGATCCACCTCTGCTCATCCTTATGCAGAAGTGGGCCAGATTCGCTGAACAACACAGATACATCCACCCTGAAAACAGCCTAGGAAGAGAGCAGAATAGAATTTTAAATGCATGTTTTCTTTTTTATTTTATGAGGGTTTTTTTTGGGGGAGTTTCTGGGCTATGTGGTCAGTGATAGAAACAAATAATTTACTTGACATTAAAAGGTAGTGTGGAAAGAATTCAGGATTTGGAGGTAGTTGGTTTGAGTTCAAATTCTGGCTCTGACATTTATTACCTACGAAGTATGGGAAAAGTCACATTCTTTTTCAAGGTCTCAGTTTCCTCTTCTGCAAAATGAAGTTGTACTAGGGACATATGTGTGTGTGTATTTATATTTTATATATGTAATATTTATATAATGCTCTAAGATTTGAAAAGAGCTTTATACATGTTCTATCATTGCTCTTAAGATAATTTTTAAGGTATCTTCCATCATGGAATATTATGAAATCAATCATTTCCCTGACTAGGTTTTTTTCCTCAACTGAAAAATGGATTCTTCCACTAAAGTCTTCCTTCAGTGTTTTCTCCTGGTGTGGAGGGGACACGGGGCTCCTTATTACACTCCTCCTAGTGCAATTCCTCCTCTGTGAGCCAGGACAGATTCATCCATCCTGAAAGGAGGTTGGTGCAGTGGCCAGAGGCCTGGCTACCCCTGGACCCGGGAGACTTGTCTCTGGGCCTCATTTTCAACACTGACAGTTCCCTTGGCTCTTTGTTCCCCTGAACACGTTGGTTCATCTGTAAAATGGCTCTGTCGTGCTTCATGGGGCTGTTGGAAGCCCTATCGAAATGGGAACTTTTCCAATAGTTAGCTGCTTACTGCACAGGAGGATACCGTTGTGAGATACAGTTAGCTGATATAGACAAAGCCTCCGGTAAGCTATAAGGCGTCATCAATACATTCATAGGTTCATGGGATCGTAGACTTAGAGGCCATTTGTGCATTTCTCATCCTCCTCTTCTAGACTGTAATCTCCTGGATCACAGGGCCTAGCTGGTTTTTATCTGTGCACTGCCAGGAGGACCAAAAAGAATACCTGAAACTGATGTGTATGCATTAGGTACATGTATATGTAATATACGTGTATGTACACATACATGAAATCACTTTGCAATGTGTGTTTATATATACATATATAGCATATCTGTGGACATATATATAGTATTATATATATACTATATATACACATCTATCTCTCTATCATCTATATTATCTACATCTATATCTCCCAAGGTCAGATCCTGCTCGCCCTCCTGTTTGGCCCTCCTGGTAGTGCATAAATTAAAAAAAAAATGAACAAAGAGAGAGGAGAGAAGAGAGAGACAGGGGCAGAGACAGAGAATTGGATTTTTTGCTCCCTCAAGGCCGCCTTTGGTCGTGTTAGGAATAGAGCTTTCAGGGCTCAAAGAGGTCATTCAGGGCCAGAGAGATCATTTAGTCCATTTCAGTCCAGATTCACCTTCTCTCCTGGGTGGGGGAAGAAGCAAGCCTAGTACTGTTGGCCAAGGCAAGGTTCCTGAAAGGGAGGGAGGGACCCTTCTCCGTCCTCACCCACGCGGCCAGAGCTGAGCGGAGCTTACTAAAGTGAAAGCAGCAAGCCTGACAGATTGTGCCCGTGTCCTTATTTCTTTACCCATTTCTACAACCCAGGGAGCATGCCTTGCAAGAGAAAGCTTGGTCAGGAAATAAAGAGCCTCAGTAGCAAGAACAGATTTTTCTCTGTTGGCAGCAAAATTGGTTAGATTGAAAGTAACAAGGTTTTGGAAGCTACTTCTCAGCATCCTGTTCTCTCTCTCCCTCTCACGGATGGGGAGGGCACATTTGGCCAGACTGAAAAGAGAGCAGTCCGCCTTCTGCCCTCGGGGCCTTGCGCAGTCACTAGGTAGAAAGTTCCACTTCCTCCGGGGTACAATTGGGAGGGGACATGACTTCAGTGTAAACCAGCTTCTCATCCCAAGACCAATTTGTCCTCCAAAGGGCAAGCTCCCCATTTAGGTTCTGCTACAACTTTTCTCAGGACATCTCTGTCACTGCGGAGACTAATAATTGTTAGGCTATGTTGTTATATTTAATAATATTGTATAATATTACAATAATGTTAGCAGTTATATAGTGCTTTAAGGTTGGAAAAGCACATTACAAATTACCTCATTTGATCTTCATGACATAGTTTTATGAGCTAGATGCTGTGGTTAGTCTGCATTTTACAGATAAGGAAACTGAGGCAGACAGGTAGAAGTGACTGGTCCAGGATCACAAAACTAGTAAGCCTTTGAGAAAGGATTTGAACTGAGGTGGTCCTGGTTCCTTATTAAATCACCTAGTTGTCTGCCATGTTTAAGATATTAATGTGTCCTGGCTATGCAATGTTTGACTTCAAGGAGCTTACATGTTACAAGAGAGACAAAGCATATACATACATAAATAGATAAGGTGAGATGTAAGGAGGTGAAAGGAATTGTCAAAGAGCTCTCAGAATATCTACAAAGGCAGATATCAGTAATAGGTGGGGTTGGGAGTCAAGGCATCACAGAAGACTTTATGAAAACAGTGATACCCAAGTTAGCCATGAAGGAAGGTCAGAAAGGAGGGGGCAGCTGGGTGGTCAGTGGATAGAATGCTGGGCCTGGAGTCAGACACTTACTAGTTGTGTGACCCTGAGCAAGTCACTTAACCTTGTTTGTCTCAGTTTCTTAATCTGTAAAATGAGCTGGAGAAAGAAATGGCAAACCGCTCCAGTATCTTTGCCAAGAAAACCCATGGACAGTATGGTCCACAGGGTCATGAAGAGTCAGACACTACTAAATGACTGAATAACAATAACAACAAAATGCATAGGGGGGAGGGGGAGTGTGTACCAGGCATGGAGGTTAGCCTTCATAAATGCACTTTATGCGTAGAAATCAGAGATAGATGTTGAGTTGGGGAAATAGCCAGAAGTTCAGTATGGCTCTCAGAACCTCAGTTTTATTATCTGTAAAATAGAGTCAAAAATACTTCGTGCTACCTATTACATAGGGTTGTTGTGAGAATAACACTTTGTTTAAAAGACGTATAAAGAACTAGAGAATTGTCCTAACTCTAAGACAAAACAAGTCAACAAACAATTTATTAAGAGCTTGCCAAGTGCTAAGGGCTGGGGAGATAAAGAAAAAAAACCACCCAAAATGTTAAGTGATATGGAACACTGAGCCTTCTCCATGTATCCTATGAGACACCACTCCTTCCCTCCTCTGAGACTGAGACCACCTATTCTAAGGCATGTACCATTTTGCTATAGTGCAAGTGAATCTTGGGGGTCTAGTGTGTACCTCATGGTGAGTTACAGAGATATAGTTTTCCCTTACTCAGGAATCTTGCTACATTTAAAACATTAAATCTTTTCTAGCCATCTTCTCTTTTCATATCAGAGTCCCTAAATTGTCCCCAACTTTTGGCATTACTAATTTTTCTTGATAAATTACTCCCTTAAAATCCCTGGCCTAACCTGAAGTCTCTCTCAGGTACTTTGGGCTCTAGAGAATCAGAATTCTTTTTGTCTGGGCAACAGAGCTAATCCTGGATGGATGGATGGATGGATGGATGGATGGATGGATGGATGGATAGCTGGCTAGATAGACAGCTTCTAGATAGATACTAGATAGATAAATAGATAGGTAGATGGATGGATAAAGAATGCTTTCTTTGTTCTAGGCATTGTACTAAGAGCTTGGAATAAAAATAGAAACAAGAAAGAATATAGTCCCTGTTCTCAAAGAGCCTACATTTTAATGAGGGAATTCAATACGCATAGAGGTGCTAGAAGTCAGATGAGCTGAGGGAGAGAAGAAGGGTGCCCTATGGGGGTCAAGGCAGCAAGTGAGAAGGGTGTGGAATCTGATGAGAGTAGAAGCGAGAGTGAGAGAAAGGTTCTTCCTAAATGGTGGTCTTAAGAAGGGAGTAACCAAGGAGGAGAGGGGGAATCTAAGTGGTAACTGCTCTCTTTTCGACTTGTGAACCCCAAATAAGTGATCTCTCCTGTATTCTGTCAACAGAATTTCCCTCCAGTAGACTTTCCTTAGTGCAGGATTTAAATGAAGCTTCTGATTCCTCTCAGCCCCTTGTAATATCAATCAAGGCATCCTGGGTTCTCAAATCTCTTTGGATCATGGGCTTTTAGACTTGAAATGGATATGAAAGATGATATATTTCAACTTCTTTATTTTACAAATAAAGAACCTGGGGAGAATATGGTAAATTGACTTTGCCCAAATTCACATGAGTAGGAAATGATAAAGCTGGGATTTGATTCCAGGGAGGATGATGAGGAAGGAAGAAGGATCAGGACCAGAGCTAGGTGAGAGAAAGGGAAGATATCCCATGCTTCCTGGTATAAAGTCATGGGGAAGAAATCCACCCTGTATTTTGGTGCCATGGAGTGAGGAAAAACACTCTTTCTCCATGTCAGTTCTCTGAGGCAAACTCCTAGTCACCCTGGGGCAAATATCTGGTCATCCTGGTTTAGTTGTAACTCTGTCAAGTGATAGATATACATACATCTATATCTGTATCTATATCTATATCTATCCATCTATCTATCTATCTATCTATCTATCTATCTACCATCTATCTATCTGTCTGTCTGTCTGTCTATTATCTATCTATCTATCTATCTATCTATCTATCTATCTATCTGTCGTCTGTCTGTCTGTCTATCTACCATCTATCTATCTATCTATCTATCTATGTATCCATCTATCTACCATCTATCTATCTATCTATCTATCTATCTATCTATCTATCTATCTATCTGTCGTCTGTCTGTCTGTCTATCTACCATCTATCTATCTATCTATCTATCTATCTATCTATCTATCTATCTATCCATCTATCTATTTATCATCTTCCACTGGATCACTTCTATTTAAGCAGAGGGGAGCAAATCTCCAGTTTCTTCTTTGGTTCTTCAGTCCCTCCCATAAAGGGTCTATGGTCATGGAGCAAAGAAAGAGTCCCAGAATTCTGGAGGGAGGCATTTGTTCCTTGGCTTTCCTACAATGTATCTTGTTTCTAGTTAGTTCAGACCAGCTCTCAAGAGTCCATTGTTAAAATTTCAGCATGAGCCTTTACACCTCAGAATTCACTACAAACCAGTGCTTAATTTATTGTTTTGTTGATGTCTAGACTTAAGAAAGTGTTAATAATGCAAATTAAACTTAAAAGTGTGTGTGCATGCGTCTTCCCCCCCAGAGAGCTGGGATGTTCAACATTTAACCAGCACACCGCTGCTTCCTTCTAATACTAGAAACAGAGAGTCTGGGAAGGAAGAACTGCAATGATTGAAAATATAAAAGCATCCCTGAAACTCTGTTCTCCTCTCAGTTTAGGTGGTGTTCACCCCATGGCTATTTCACAAACAGTTATCCCAGGTTGTGGCGAGCCAAGTTTAGCTTCCAGGGATTGCAATCATCTGTCTTCAATGCGGAATAATTTTTTTTTTTTTAGTAATGCAGCAACTTTTCCTTATCATCAAACAATGGAAATTGGAGTAATAGTTCGTTTGTCTGAGAGGCCACCAGATGGCAGTGTTTCCTTTACTATTGTGTGGGTATTAAATTCAGGGGCTCAAATCAGTTACAGTGATTTGGGATCCTGCCTCGACTCTTCCTTGGGATCCCAACCACTCCACTAATGTCATTAGACATTCAAGGGGACCCCTGAGGGCTGTCAGGAGGAGAGGAGAGGACTTTTTAAATCAGTTGGGATAGCTCAACATTTTTTATCTGATTTTTGGTAAGTACAAATAAATGAATCGAGGCATATTCATGCCATTCCAGGTCTGATCAGCCATTAATTTGTTTAGGGTGGAATGTCCAATAAATCCATTTAAGTCCATCAACCAATCCCATGATGTCCATCATCAATCACCCAATTGTGAATCCTGCCAGTCACTAAGTTCCTTTGTGACCTAGGGCAAGTCATTTCCCCTCTATGGGCATCAATTTCCTTCTCTATAAATTATGAGAATTGGAGTACATGATTTTTAAGGTTTCTTCTGCTCTAATGTCCTACGATTTGTTCATATTTCTGCTTTTGGCCTAATATCTTTCAATGTCCCAATGAGAGGATTTCGTATCATTATTATTATCAATAATAAACATAATAATTTAAGGTTCATAAAGTATTTTTCCCATGGTACATGGTTTACAAAGTATTCTCCTGTGAAGTCGGCAAGAATACTAGAAAAAGCTTGTCTTATTTCTTTAGCACTTAATGATTGACAAAGTCTTTATCTCACAGCCAATCTATGAGTTAGGCAATATAAACCTTATGCCCATGTTACTGATAAAGGAACTGAGACTCGAAGTCATGACTACCCTGTCATTATCCTGCTAGCAAACTTCTAGACTAGTGTTCAAACCTAGGTCCCTCGACTCTAAGATAAATTAGTCATCAGCTCTGAATAATTAACCAAGTGCAGGGCCTTACGTATAAGGGATCTTCAATATCTCTTTGTGCTTTTGTTCTCATTTATTAATCTACCAAGTTATCACTTTCCTGACTTCACAGCTACCATCTGATGTGCTAAGAGCCCCTAATGGAATGAACTCTCCACTATCATTCTTATTAAGGATGATCAATAATACTAGCCCTTCTAATAAATATAAACAGTTGCAACTATTATTACTTATAATCCTTTTACAATGGGAAAATGCTGAATGATCACAAAGCCCTGTCACTTCATGTTAGCTTATTTGGTTTTTAGAATAAATCTATGAGGTGAGAATTATTTTACATGTGAGGAAATGGAGACTCAGAAAATTTAAGTGACTGGCCAAAGGTTATCACTAATTAGAGAGAGGTGTAAATGGGACATGAACCTTCATCTTCTATCTCTACTGCTCTTCCTTTTTCTCCTGCATCAAGTCTTAACACATGATTTGCTAATCCTTGATGGACAGTAGCCAGTTAATGAACTTTAGCCACAATAGAAAGGCTGTGTGGTTCACTGAAATAAACTGCATGTGCAATATTTAAATATGTATGCATATTTATATATTTAAATATAACACATGCATTGATGCATACATGCTGTACATATGTACACATAGAATGAACTGTGATTGTCTTTTCTGGAATCAGACAATTCTTGGTCCATTTTTCTTTGTCTCTTCCCCCATGCAGACTTTTTTTCTCAGTCACATTCATGGAAGACATCATGCTGGTTGGAATTTATCGCATTTATACCCGTGTATATAAGTAAGTGAATGTATTTCCGAGCATTTCATACTACAAATCACCATAGTATTACTTACGATTATGAAATGAACTCCTTCAGAAAGAAGTGAGCAGCTTAGAGCGTAAAGAAAACTCGACCCTAAGACACCACTTTCCTGATAGGTGATGATGCCCTCGATAAATCTCCATTTCAGGAGGGGCCTGAGTCACGCTCAGTTCGTTCTCTGCTTGATTCACTCTCCAGACATTTTCTCCACCCCCTTGCCAGTTGCCTTGCTCCTATTGGGGGTAATCTTGGAATTCCTCCCCCATCCCTCTAAATTCCCTTTATGTGTTGTCTTTCCCATTAAAATCTAAACTTCTTGAGGGTGGAAACTGCCTTATTTGTATCTTTAGCTTATCACAGTGCTTACCACATAGTCTTCCTTCCTTCCTTCCTTCCTTCCTTCCTTCCTTCCTTCCTTCCTTTCTTCCTTCCTTCCTTCCTTCCTTCCTTCCTTCCTTCCTTCCTTCCTTCCTTCCTCTCTCTCTTTTTCTCTTTCCTCTTCTATTTTATTTTTTCTCTCTCTGTCTCTCTCTTTTTGTTTCTCTGTCTCTGTCTTTCTTTCTCTCTGACTTGGAGCTAAAAGAATCCTCAATAATTCAGTCCAACCTCCTCATTTTACAGAGAAGGAAACAGACTAGAGATGAGGTTTTACTTGTCCAGAGTCACACAGCTAGCTGGTGGCAGAACATCAATTAAAACTCAGTTCTTCTGACTCCAAATCCAGACTCTTTTCCCTTTCTCCATGATGATAAGGGTGGATAAAGGGAAGCAGGAAGCACATGGCAAAAATCTTACTAATAGAATTCCAGACATTGTTAGAGGGTACACCTAAGTGGTACAGTGGACAGAGGGCCTGGCTTGGAGTCAGGAAGACCTGAGTTCAAATCTGGTCTCAGACACTTGCTTAACTGGATGGCCCTGGGCAAGTCAATTAACCCAGTTTGCCTTAGTTCTTCATCTGTAAAATGAGCTGGAGACGAAAGTGGAAAAGCACTCCAGTACCCCAAATGGGGTCATGAAGAGTCAGACATGACTGAAATGACTGAATATAAATTATAAGTATACTAGTATGTGGGAGAAGAGCTGGTTCCCCAGTGTCCTATGGTAGAGCAATACCCCTATGTGCTGATGGGCCTGACTCTAGACAGAAGGGAAACGTGGAAAAAGTGATGAATTGGTATCCAGAAGACTTGGGTTCGAATTCAGCCCTGCCACTTATTATCTGGTGACCTCAGGCATCACCTCTCCTCTATCGTGTTTCATCTTTCATCTATAAAACAAAGGAATTGGACTAGATGAACAGAGTTCCTTTCTAGTCTTAAATCTATGGTCTTTTAATCCTGTGAGCCTATTAAATATGGAGTCACTGACACCAGCTAGCAACAAATACTTAACACAGTAGAATAAGGACTCAGAAAAGGAATAGGACGAGAGACAAAACCAAATCAAATCCTGTCATGTGGAAGAAGATTAAATGTGTTCTGCTTGGCCTGAGAGGTCAGAATTTGGGCAATGAGTAGAAGCCGCTGAGAGGCAAACTTTACACTTGATGTAAGGAAACATTCCTAGCAATTAGAACTGTCCCAAAATGGCATGGGCTGCCTTGGGAGGTATTGGGAGAGTCCTCACTGGAGGTCTTCTAGAAGGGCTAGATGACCATTTGTTGGGTTCATTGTCAAAGGGATTCTTGACCAGCTATGGACTGGACTCCATGGCACGTGAGAGCCCTTCCAACTCAGAGATTCTACAATTTTCACTTTTGATAGTCTCTGTTCTACTGCTCATGAAATATGAGAGAGTAGGGGATGTACAACATAGATATGGATAAATAAATCCAGAGAGAGAGAGAGAGAGAGAGAGAGAGAGAGAGAGAGAGAGAGAGAACTGATGACTGGGACAGAGGGAGGTTGGGGAAGGAGGTAGCATTCAAACTGAGCCTTGAAGGAAAAGAAGAATTGTTGTGAGAGGTGGACATGAGGAAGGAGAATAATTAGACATAGGAAATGGGTGCTTTGTGAAAAGGCACAGAGATGAGATCTTGAATATTGTGTTCACAGTGCTCCATTTCTGATGGAATAGAGAGTGCCTAAAGGAGAAGGAAGATGAGTTAGAGGCACACTGCAGTTGGAGGGTTTGTATATTTCATTTTTGAAGGTGAAAAAAGGAGGGAGCCAGTGAAAATTTGAATAGAGGAGTGGTTTAATTAGAACTCTGGTTCTGATCTTCAGTTTCCCATTTGTAAAACTGGGTTAAATGTACTTAAGTCAGATCTCTAGACAAAGTTCTTCCCCTTGTCATATTTGGATCATTTCCCCTTTGAGAATTTTAATTTAACAAAATAAGCATTTAGTAAGTACCTGTTGTATGCCAGGCAAATGCTAGAGTCTGAGGATATAAAATAAAAACAAAACTACCCCTGCCCTTAAAAACAAGATATTCTATTGAGCAGAAACAACATGTATACATGTAATTAAATACAAAATATATACAAGGTGATTTCCAAGGAGAGGATATAGGTCTAATGCAAAGGACAGTTTGTCAACAATAAAACCAGGATTTCAGAGGGCACAATGGAAAAATAAGGAAGAGTGTGGTAAGGATGTCAGAGAAATAGGACATACTTGGATGGGTCAGAGGGAGGCAGGAGTGGGGATCATGGCAGGAATATTTGGTCTGGGCAGCCTATGATTCAGAACCACAGAGTCAAAGAGCAGTAGATGTCACATGCTTTAGAGGGAAATTGTTTCCCTACAGTAGGTGTCACATGGACCACAGAAGAAAGACAATAATGAGGAATGGTGCCATGTAGACTTAGAAGCTCTAACAGTCAAAGGTTCTAAGTCACGCCCAGCGTGCTTGGAGAAGTCTATACTGAAGCCTGCTGTCCTTGGCAGGAAGAAGTCAGTATAGGATGGAGATCCAAAATATTCGGGTAACATGACGCTGTATTTCCCACACAGGTGAAAACAAAGAGACTAGCACAGTAAGGAACCATAGGCAAGGAAGACAATACGTAGCCAAGATATAAAAGAGCAAACCAGAACCTTAACCTTCCCTGATACTGTGAGTGATGTGAACTGTGTAGGGCACTGGGGGAAATGGAACCCACCAGATGGGAGAGTTTTCTGATACCCTCTGGAAAGGGGAATTTTTTTCTTGACCATTGACAGATCTGAGTATGAGCTCTTTCTGTGTTTGTGGTTCAATTAAATAAAACCTGTTCCATAAAAAATGCCAAATAATGGCTTATCTCTGCCTTCACCTCTACTCATTGAATATTGTCCCCTATTCTCTGACATCCCTACATTCTTCTAAATATTCTACCACACTCAACTGCTTCCTCCATCCACTAATCTATCTCTCAGCCCACTAGCTTCAGGGTGCCATAATTTTCTGAGCCTTTGTAACTCTTTTAGGGGCTTCATTTCTACAAATTTGCTATACACAGCCCATGGAATATATGAGGCCCATTAGGATGCATATTATCACATATGTTAGGTACTAATCGTACAGTCTTTGCTAAAGACTAGACATGACTACATGAGTTTGTTACTATCTCTAGGATTCATTTTCCCCATCTGACAAATAAGTAGATAGTCTATGTTTCTATGACTGTGACTTTCCTACGTAGTTTAAAGGATGAATCATGAGGACGAAAAGAGAAGAAAGAGAAAGGAACTTGAGAGAGTGATGCTTAAATGCAGAAGGATCTAACTGCTGGTCCCTACAGAGGTGTCCATCCTGTGTAGAGCCTGCGTGGGAAGGGAAGGGAGAGTGTATGCAGTCAGGCAGAGCATGGGGTTAAATGCAGCAACTGAACCTTGAAAGAGGCAGAGTGGCCCAGGGAGAGGTCAGGCTGTGAGCTGGCCAAATATCTCACCTTGGGGACCACATTTCACATCAGCTTTGTTGTTTTGCCTGCAAAGAACACAAGTTACTGCCATCCATCAAAGGAAAAGGACAGAACTGGTCTCTTTCCTAAGGAAAATAAAGCCCTGTCTGCTCAGTTTTGGACAGACTGGGCGGATTCTTGAATTGCGTCTCAAAGCACAACGAAAAATTAAGACAGTGCAAAGTGGCTTTTGCTTGAACGTTTGATCTGGGGGTGCATTTGATAACTGTTTTTGGAGCCCAGACTGCAAATGAATCCTACAATTCTCTCTCCAGATGTAGAGGGCATTTCTTATTTGCAGCACGTCTCCTTCCCCAATTAATCATCGTGATTTCCTCACACTATGCATATGTCCTTTGCCTCTCAGTCTGAAGACTTTATCAGTATTTATCTTGTAGAGTTTAATAAATCATTTGTTGATTGCATGTAATACAGGGCCCTTCAACTGAGTATTAGAGTCTCCGATAGCTGCCTCATTACTTTCCTTTGCTGTTTTCATTCTTGCTTAGGAATGTAACCCCACCGTGGCAGGAAGATCTGGAGGGACGGAGAGAAGACTTCTTTCCATTTGTTTCTGTTGTAAGCATTCTGTGACAATGGAGGCAGAACCCTGACCTTGGAGCCGCAAGACTGCATCTGAGTACCGCATCTTACCTCAGACAATCCTTTCCCTTTCTAGCCTGCAACAAGATGAGGGGTGAAATGAGATTAGATGAGCTGTTCTTTTCTTTTCTTTTTTTTTTTTTTTGGTTAGGCAATGGGGTTAAGTGACTTGCCCAGGGTCACACAGCTAGTAAGTGTTATGTGTCTGAGGCCAGATTTGAACTCAGATCCTCCTGACTCCAAGGCTGGAGCTCTATCCACTGCATCACCTAGCTGCTCCTTAGATGAGCTATTCTTAAAGAGTGGTCCAGAAACCTGTAGGAGTCCCTGGGATACTTTCAGGGGTTCTTCAAGTTAAAGCTTTTCACAATAATATTAAGACATTTGGTGGTGTACTGGCTAGAGCACAGGCTTGGAGTCAGGAAGACCTGAGTTCAAATCCAGCTGCAGGCACTTACTAATTGCATGAGTCTGGACAAGT
Organism: Phascolarctos cinereus; assembly: GCF_003287225.1. Lineage (NCBI taxonomy): Eukaryota > Metazoa > Chordata > Mammalia > Diprotodontia > Phascolarctidae > Phascolarctos > Phascolarctos cinereus. The sequence goes on along the minus strand of NW_027555625.1, from coordinate 80,413,638 downwards.
CACTTAACCTCTGTTTGTTTCAGTTTCCTCATCTGTAAAATGAATACAATAACACCTGCATCCTAGGGTTGTTGTGAGGATTAAATGAGATAATAATTGTGAAGTGCTTCACAGTCCCTGGCACATAGTAGGTGCTATATAAGTATTAGCTATTATTAGATTGGCAGGCCCACAGTCAGGAAGACCTTGGAGTTCAAATGCAGCCCTTGGATACTAGCTGTGAGACTCTGGGCAAGTCACTTGACCTGTTTGCCTCAGTTTCTTCATCTGTTACAGGGGAATTATCATAGGACTTACTTCCCAAGGTTGTTGTGAGGATAAAATGAAATAGTATTTGGAAAGTACTTAGCACATGCCTGGCATATAGAAATGCTACATTAAATGTTAGTGGGTTATTATTGTTGTTATTATTATTATTATTATTATTAATTTCTAATATAGTAAATATCAATAAGTGTAACCCACATAACCTTTGGAGTCCTACATAATTTTTAGGTCCTGAAACCCTAAAATTGGAGAACACTGGACTAGATAAGCCTTAAGTTCCTTTAGGCTCTAGTATTCCACGGCCTGGGTTCCAGTTCTAACTTTCCCACTTAAAAGCTCTGTGACTTTAGGCCTTTCCCTCCACTTTCTGAGCATCAGGGTTTTTGTTTTTTTTGTTTGTTAATCTATGAACTAAGAATAATAGAATTTGACTTACAGGAATGTGGTAAGCATTGAATGATATTTTTATAAAGCATTTGATAAGCATAATTGCTATAGAAATGTGAATATTATTGTTATTATTATCTACTTAATTAGCATTTTTAGATGAGGGAAGCCAAGTTTAAACCTAATGAAAATATGGGGCAAAACAAGGTAATACCTTTAGTTCTGGAATGGTGAGACATTCCCTGGCTGTCTAGGATTGATGGTAGCCTTCTGGACACCATCCCTGACGTCTCCCTGGCTTGATGCTCTCAAAATCCAGTTTTCATACAATGTCAGTGTAAGGAATCTAGGCTTCATTTAACCTAACACTAAACCAAATAAAGACTGAGGTCTAAACATTGGTTGGATGTGGCTATTGGGAGGTGGTTTGGGAACAGGGAAAGAGCCAGGTTATTCAGTATCAATGAATTCCAAGAATTTGATGTAGAAAGGGGATTAATTGAATCAATCAATCAATAATCCCGCATTTAGAGTTACTAGCAAGAAGCTATGTGCCCTGATGCTTTTATGGGTGAGAACATCTCTATTGAATCAATCAACAAATCAATCAAAGGTATAAAACTGGGTGCAAAGATATCCTTAATCAATTTGGAAGGAGCAAAATGCTTCTTGTTGTCATTAGATAATATACATAGCACTTTAAAGTCTGTAAAACTCTTTACATTTGTCCTCTCCTTTGATCCTCAAAATAAACTTCTGAAGAAAGTGCTATTATTATCCCCACTTTGTAGATAAAGCAACAGGCAGGCAGAAGTTAAGTGACTTGCTTAGGGTCATACAACTAATAAATGCCTGAGGCAAGATTTGGACTCAGGCCTTCCTGATTCCAAGTTCAATGGTCTATGCCTTGTAGCACCTATTTGCCTCTGAGATGAAATGAGACCACACAACAATTGCATTGGGATCAGGTGAAGAGATACAGTCATGTCAGTGCCTGACACCTAGTGAGTACTTAATAAATGTTTATTGGCTTGTATAAAATAGAAAGTAGATAGGAATCTGGAAAGCTGAGTAGTAGACCAGCATATTGGTGGAACCAGTTCCAGACAAGTTCCTAAGAAAGAATCACTTGTAGGGGCAGGATAGGCCTCTGACTCCTCCCTTTTCTCTTTGATCAGAGGATAACCTTTTGGACTTCTCAAGGTCAGATAGTTTTGGACCTTCCATGGACCTCCTAGCAGTGTCCCCATCCTTGGAGTCAAAGACAAAGTTCTTTTTATTGTTCATCCTATGTTTTTGAAGAGGACCAATGACATCAGAGGGTGATGTCTTGACTTGTGTGTGAATCGGATTTAAGTGAGGCAGAGTTGCACAAAATTGTTAGCGTCATTCTCTCTTCCAGAGTCATCGAAGTCCAGTGGTAAGATAAAAGTCAAGACAACTGGTGATGTCCAAGGATGACCTTAGTATTTTTGATGTCTGACCAAGCTCTAATCACTCCATAGCGCCTGCTTCAGCTGCCTTCATGGCTAGTCTCATATGCCCACTCCATTGGAGGAGAAGTCTTCATGTGCTTGGGTTAGACATTTCCCAACTTGCTAATGGGTTTGAGGCCTGTCAGTTACCCTCAACCTGGTTTAGCCCATTTACTGAGACTGTTTTACCAAAGTGTAGCCACTGAACATGCTACGGCTTCTTGGAGCCACAGGTGAGAGTTGGGTGAAGGTAGACATCAAAGGTGGATGAGCAGCTCTGGAAAGGGTTTAGCAAACCCTCACACCAGGGGTACTAGTCCTCCCCATAAACCCCAGGACACCCCAGACACATTGAGGAAAGAGAGCTTTGGGACTTCATAAGGAGCCCAGTAGAAGCTAACATGATGACTCAGGGGAACTTCATGAACAACCCCCCAAAGCTGAGAAAAGGCCTTGCAGAAGCTAGGATCTGTGCACTACTCCTTTTCTATATGTCTTCTCTATGTCTGAGTCTACTTTCCCCAGACTTTGTATATACTTGGGGGGGGGGAAGAGTGTTCCCTCAGTTTAGGAGGGATATTTTGTACCAACTGTTCTTACTCTATAGCCATAGTAAAAATCTATTTCTAGGGGCTGATTAACTTTGACTGATTAATTGATATCAACTGTTAATTAATGGAAAAAGTATACCAGTGAGAATTCATGAACTATAGTAGTATAAGAAAATACCTCAATCAATCAGGGCTACCCCAATAGCCCTGGAGGGAAAAATAGCCAAACTTTGGGACCTAACCAGCTAGTCCTGGAGGGGGTTGGAAGAGTGAACCCAGCTATAATCCAAATGCTGAAGTATTACTGGGGAAAGATGTTGAGGACACCATACCAAAGAAGACTCCAACAACAGATGTTGGGATCACCAAGCCAAAGGAGGCATGAAGAACAGATGTCAAGAACACCAGGATGGATATGGAGAGTGCTGAGCAAATGGAGTCATAATAAATCGTTGTGGGCAACATCAAAGCTGGGTCAAAGAAAGGCTGGATCTGAGCAGTTAGTGATGCCAAAGAGTTCAGAAGAACCCGGCCCAAGTCAAGGCAGAAAATGACCAAATACCTTATGTACTTGCCACACAGTTAGTGTTTAATAAAGGCTGACTGTTATCTCCCTCAGTAGAGTAATATCCCCTTCATTTTTGGCTTTTTACCCTCTCCCCCAGTGCATAGCATAGTACCTGGCATGTAGTAGGTACTCAATAAATGCATGTCCTAATTCTGCTTTTCACCACACCAGGAATGAGGTTCTATTCTATGAGCCCATTGCTTTTGAGGAAGGTTTCATCCTCTTGATGTAAGTTCTGGGGCTGAAGGTTTGGCCCAAAAGGAAAAGTGTCCTGCTTGTTTAAACACTTTAATCTCATTTCAAAGGGATTAAATATTTGACCTTCAGAATTGTGAATAACCAAGCCGAATTATTTTTCTGAGCTGACTATGTGGTGTATTATCAGAAATTTGAAGTAATTCAGATGATAGGCTCTGGATCTGGATGGTACTTTAGAAATTATCTAGTCTCGGGGCAGCTAGGTGGCACAGTGAATAAGAGCAATGGCTCTGGATTCAGGAGGACCTGAGTTCAAATCTGGCCTCAGACACATAACAATTACTAGCTGTGTGACCCTGGGCAAGTCAATTAACCCCATTGCCTACCCCCCCCCAAAAAAAAAGATCTAGTCTACCAAACTCATTTTACAGATGAGGAGACTGAGGATGATTGAGAAGGACCATTTCTGGCATCACCTTCTTGTACAAATCCTGAGAGAAGAAGGGACCCCATTATCATATCCAATGTCTGCTTTGAGCTCAGGTTTTTATGTGTACCTCAGAGATGGCAAGGCCTCCTTCTGTTCCTACTATATTATGTTCTTCAAGGGGCTCATCTTCACAGGGAAGGGATGGCAGGGAGTTGATAGTTACTTAATTTTAAAAGTCCTCTTTTCTCTGATATTCCACCCTAGGATCACAATCCTAAAGTAGGGAAAGAACAAGATTAAGTCTCATTCAAAAATAGGTTTGCATTTTCAATCAATTATCACTAGTAGTGATAGTAGTACTGAGCACCAAAGCACCCTACCACCAAAAGGAGGTAGAAAACATCTTATAGATCTTCTATTCCAAATACTTCCCTCCCCTCCAAACCACACCCATTTTACAGATGTGGAAACTGAGCCTTAGGGAAAATGACTCTTTAAAGTTCACATGATATTCTGGCTTCTGGAAGCCAAGATGGTGGAGTAAGAAGTAAGTTGCTCTTACCCTCCCTTATTAACCTCTGAAAGCCCAGAAAATATCACCCTAGGAAAAACCCTGGAATGGCTGAACCAGAAGAAAGATGGGGTGCAGCAGTTCAGTAGCCCAGGTAGCAGTACTGAACAGGAGGTGTCCCAGCAGGCTAGCAGAAAGCCCCACCTCAACATACCAGGAGGAGATCCTGAAACCCAGGTAGTGGAGCACCAATACGTGGGCTCCCGCATGCCTCAGTGAGGGCTGGGGAACCAGTGGAAACCAGCTTGGAAAACCACCAGGTGCCTCAGCATTCTACAGCAACTGGCTTTCCCAGTACCTCAATAAAACTAAGGGAAGCAGTGCTCCAAGGGGACCCAGGTGGATAAACACCCAACAACATCCATATGAAAGGAGCTGAAGAAAGTGAAAGGAAGGAAAGGCCCTGGTGAGTAGGAAATCTCCAGGAGCCACACTACCCAATCCTGCCCCTAGAGTTCCAGTGTTGCTGATTCTAGCCAAACACGAGGTAAGTTGCCAGAACCCTACAGCCTCCAACTGCCAACATCGGAAGCCCCAGCATGCAAAGCCAGCAACCAGGCCCTGGGCTCCCAACACAAGAAGCTTGGGTCAAATGCCCTTTTCTCCCCAGCATGAGAGCTCAAGCTCTTTAAAGGCCAGGAAATAAGCAAACACTATGAGCAAAAATAAATGTACGATAGATTCTTATTATGGGAAGAATGAAGATCAAGGCAGAAATTCTGAAGAGGACAACATTGTCAATGAACCCACATCTGGAACCTCAAAAGGGAATATGAACTGGTCTGAAGCCCAGTTAGAAGAGCTCAAGAAGGATTTTAAAAGTCAAATAAAAGAGGTAGAAGAAAAAATGGGAAAAGAAATGAGAGGTATGCAAGAGAGAGTTAATAGCTTGGAAAAGGAAGGATGAAAATTAACTGTAGAAAACAAGTCCTTAAAAAAAATACAATTGGCCAACTGGAAAAAAGTACACTGAAGAAGACAAGTCCCTAAAAAATAAAATTGGCCAAATGGCGAAGGAGGTACAAAATCTAATAGAAGAAAACAATTTGTTAAAAATTAGAATTGGGCAAATGGAAGCTAATGACTTTATAGGAGAGCAAGAATCAGTCAAACAAAAACAAAAGAATGAAAAAATAGATGAAAGTGTAAAATACCTCATGGGTAAAACAACTGACCTGGAAAATCAATCCAGGAGAGACAACTTAAAAATTATTGGTCTACCTGAAAAGCGTGATGGAAAAAAGAGCCTGTACAGTGTGTTTCAGGAAATCATTAAGGAAAACTTCCAAGGTCCTAGAACCACAGCCATAGAAAGAATCCACCAATCACTTCCTGAAAGAGATCCCAAATTGAAAATGCAAAGGAATATAATAACCAAACTCCAAAATTACCAGTTCAAAGAGAAAATACTGCAAGCAGCAGAAAAACACAAACAAACAATTTAAATATCATGGAACCACAGTCAAGATTATACAGGACCCTGCAGCTTCTACATTAGAAGACCGAAGGCATGGAATGATATTCTATAAGGCAAAGTAGCTTGGATTACAACCAAGGATCAACTACCCAGCAAAAATGAGCATGATCTTTCAGGGGAGGAGATGGATATTTAATGAAATAGGGGACTTCCAAACCTTCCTGATGAAAACACCAGAGCTCCACAGAAAAATGATCTTCAAATAGAAGACTCGAGAGAGACATAAAAAGGTAAATGGGACAGAAAGAGACATGTTATTAATAAGGGCAAACTGTTTACATCCCTACAAGAGAAGAGGACACTTGTAATCCTTAAGAACTGTATTGTTATTACACCAAACCATTAAAAGGGTATACATAAAGGGGGTGGGTATAAATCCGACTTTGATGTAACGATTAAAAAAAAAACAATCAAGTGGGTTAAATGGATCCAAGTAAGTGGATTAATCTGATCTAACTAAGAAAATGTACTGAGAGAAAAGGAAAGGAGGAGTCAGACAAAGGTAAATTACATTACAGGAAAAGGCACAAAAACCTATTATAGCAGAGGGAAAGAAGAGAGGGAGATGGGCATTGTGCCCCATACTGTGTCCTAAGTTCTGAGAATACATAGAAAAAACCCCAAACCATTCTTATCTTTAGAAGTTTACATTCTGCTAGGATGGTATGTGTTTGGGGAAGAGGAACGGCAATAAGCAGATAATAAACATACAAAGCTTATAACCAGTCAAGCAGGAAGCATTTCTTAAGAGACTGCTACCCAAGCACTGTACTGCACTGGGCACTCAGGACACAAAGACTAAAGTGAGATAGATGATTCCTGTGTTTACATTCTAATGGAGGAGTCAACATATGGCACTGGCCGTATACCTGGAGTCACAAGTCCTGGGTTCGAAAGATGCTGCTGCTACTCACTACCTATGTGACCCTGGAAAAACTGCTAAACCTCTCTGGACCTCAGTGTCCTCATCTGTAAACTAAAGAGATTGGACTAGATGGCCTCAAAGTTCATTTCAAGGTCTAGATCTATGGTCCTGTGTTCACATATAATTCTGTAGAGAATATATATATATTCTCTACAGAATTATATGTGAACTTGTATACCATATATATATATGCATATATATACACAAATATACAGGTAGATAGATATACACATATATGCATTCATATATAATTATGTAAAACATAGGAATATCCACATATACATAACACACACGAAAATATGCATACACATATGTTCTCCACATAAATATGTGTGAACACATACATGTACATATTAACACATACAAACATATATGCAAGTAGCTAGATACACATGGCTGTGTTTGCATATGATTATATAGAAAGTATATGTACATGCACATGTATATATTCTATATGCAGTATATAATAATATACATATTATATACTGTATATGTTGTATATATACATATATAATTATATATGAACACACACATACATATATACACACATATATGCAGATAGATAGATAGATAGATAGATAGATAGATAGATAGATAGATAGATGCTGAATACATGATAGTCCAGGTAGGGAGGTCACTAGCCCTGGTATCAATCAGCCAAGTCTTCCTTGAGTCCAGCATTGAGCTCAGCATTGCCTCATGACTGGAACTCTCTTCTCCTCATCTCCACCTCCTGGCTTTCCTGGCTTCCTTCTAGTAGCCCCAGCTAAAATCCTACCTTCTATAGGAAGCCTTTCCAGATTCCTCTTAATTCTAGTGCCTTCTCTCTGTTGACTATTTCCTACTTATCTTATTCCTACTTAATTTTACTTAACTTGTATATAACTTATTTGTGCATAGTTATCTACCTGTTGTCTACCTTATTGGATTTGAGCTCCTCCTCTGGGATGGGGATTGTCTTTGGCCTTTATTTGTATCCTCAGAGTTTAGCTCTGTGACTGGTAATTGGTAGGTGCTTAATAGATGTTTATTGACTGGCTTCAGCAAACTAAATGTTCCATTCTTGAGGTAATGGACAGGCAAAGATAAAGTATGATTACATTCCTACTTTGTTTTTGAGTTACAAAGAGCAAATTCCCCCCCCCCCACCTCCCCAATTCATAGAGGGCTGAAATAGCCCTGGGTCTTATTTTTTACATTCTGGTTTCAAGTCCAGCGCCTGATGCTTTCATTGTGTTTGTAATGGGAATACTGACAGGCCCAGATATTGGTGCAAACGGCCCAGCTATAATAAAGATCTACCTTGCTGCATTTCTGCCAGCACTGATACTCTTCCATTTTCCAATTGAAAACATACTTAGGATGGACAGATTTTTGGCAGGGGAAAGGTATTCACCAGGTTAAAGTCATTATGTAGAAAAAAGGAAGAGTCAATGTTCGTGTTGAAATAGCTGAGTCCTGCTTCCTCTGGAAGGGGCGCCTGCCTCCACCTCCATCCACTTGTCTCTGAGGACCTAATTCTCTCGGAACCAAAAGTCATATCTTTATCACACTCAAATGTTTGTTAGACCACTCTGTGGGATGGGTGGGATGAAATCCTTGTGAGAAGCAGTGGGTTTCTCCACCCAGCTTCCTCCTCAAGAATATAGTTTTCCATTTTAGAGTCTGTGTTATGAAGGAACATTTCGCCTTTTAGGCAGTTATGTTAATTAAGCCTCTTCATGATCCAGCTTTCTTACAGAAATGTTCTTTGGCTGGGCTTATAGACAAATAGAATGGAGCTCTGAATTGATTATTGGGGTAATTCAGATTTCTAAGCACTTCTGTCTGAAATGTCCAGAGGTGTAAGTGGATCCCATAGGGTCAGAAATGGAATAGAAATCATTGTATGAGAGAATGGGGGGTGGCCAAGGGATTCTAAGACCTGGAGGGGGAAGGTTTCCCCTAAGGTCTCATGAAAGGTTTTGGCAGAACTGAAATTGGAACACATACCTCTTGATTCCTAGGCATGAGGTCTGGGGGGTTCTATTCCCTTTGAGTACCTTGTATGTGTCTTGAAATATCCATCAGCTCAGTCTAGTCCAGATGCAATCACTTTTATCCAATTTTTCCTGATCTACCCCCAGCTTGAAGTGAACTCTCGCTTCTGTACAGAGGGAAAAAAAGTAGGACCAAATCTCACCAGCTATGTGACTGTGGGCAAAACAAAACAAAACAAAAACAAAAAACCAAAAAACCAAAAACACCTTTCTCTGTGATTCAACTGGTTGGGTTAAAGCTGTTCTCTGAGGTTCCTTCCATCTCTAAATCTACAAATGTATAGCTCTTTATACTTCCTTCATGCTTTTAGGATTCTAGAATTTAGAGCTACCCATTTGACTTGCCCAGATTCATACAGGCAGAGATAGGATTTGGACTCAGGTCCTTCAACTCTAGATTAAGTGTTCATTCCACCACACCTTATTTTGTGTCAGTTATTTTCTTATGCATCTTATCTACCCTGATGGATTGGTCAAAAGTAATCTTGTTGACAGGGTCCATATCTTCTTTATCATAGTATCTTTCCCAACAACTAGCATATGGTAGGCACTTAATATATGTTTCCTCATTCCTAAAGTGATTGGAAATAAATACTTACAGAAAACATTTTTCCCCTCCATACGTGAGAGATGAACTACAATTTACCAGCTCCAAATGAAAACAAATTTTAAACTAATGGCATCCTTATCAGTGAATATTTATTGTACTTGGTAAATTTTACCTCCCTAGACATTTCCCTTTCATTTAGAGATGTAAAATTTTAGGTATTTGAAAAGCATGGGGGGAAAATTGTTTTGGAGAAGAAACTAGAAGATTGGGAGCAAATTCTATTCCAAAAATACTTGTGTGTGAGGTCTGCTAAGGATAGGAAATGACTCTGTTGTTCAGTGTATCACCATTGCCTCAGCTTGACCATGCAGATCTTCGTGAAGACGTTGCCGTAACTCCTGAAATGGAGCCTAGTGATGCCACTGAGAATGTCGAGGCCACAAAGAGAATGACAATAATGAGACAACATGCCAAAATTTATGGCTTGCAGCCAAAGTAGCTCTTAGGGGAACTTCTATATAACTAAATGAATAAAATAGAGAAAGAGGAGATCAATGGATTGGGCATGCAACTAAAAAGGTTAGAAAAAGAACAAATTGAAAATCCTCCATTAAATGCCAAACTAGAAATTCTGAAAATCAAAAGAGAGATCACTAAAATTGAAAGAAAACTATTGAAATAATAAATAAAACTAAGAGCTGGTTCTATGAAAAAACCCCCAACAAAACAGATAAACCTTTGGTTAATTTGATTAAAAAAAGAAGAAAACCAAATTATCAGTATCAAAATTGAAAAGGGTGAATTCATCACCCATGACAAGAAAATTAAAGCAACAATTAGTAGCTATTTTGCCCAACTGTATGCCAATAAATCTGACAATCTAAGAGAATGTCAAGGCCAAACAAGGAAGGCATCCTTTCAGAGTAGCAGAGATTGATCTTTGCTGGGAAGCAGCTGGAAGGTGGGAAAACCTCATCTTACTGCAACATCCAGATAGAATCCACCCTGCACTTGGCCCTCTGATTAAAAGGAGGTGTCTAAATTCCCTCGAGTTTCTTCCAAGCTTTTGAGCAATTTCACTGTACTTTTCTTTCAACAAAATTGTTGTAGTACTCACCTACCCTCCTCCCCACCAAAAAAAAGTCTTTATACTATGGTGGGCCCTAGAAACATGGGGAAAAATGTAAATACACAAAATGTTACCACTGGATCCTGCAGTCATTTCATAGAAAAAGAGGCGGTGAAGCATGGTGGATAAAGTTAGGGCTATTAAAACACCCAAAGACCTGGGTTTGGATCTCAATTCATGCACTTACTGGCTGTGTGACCTAGCTAGTGACCCTGGAAGTTATAACTTCTCCAGCTTTAATTTCCTCAACTGTAAAATGGGGATAATAATAGTACCTACTTCACTTATTGTGAGGTTATTGTGAAGATCCGATGAGATTATCCATCTATCTATTTCTCCATCATCTGCCATCTGTCCCTGTCTACATATTTATATCTACATAACAGACTCTATATCTATATCTAATCTTATCTGATCCTCACAATATAGATAACAATATCTATTCAGCTCTGTAGTTACATCAGTATCTCTATATAGATATAGCTATACATAGAGATTATATATATATTTGTATAAATATGTGTGCATGTATGTATATATTTGCATATATATATTTATATCATTTTAAAAGTACTAAATATATATTTTATTTGTTGTTATTGTTCAATTGTTTTCCAGTCATGTCTGACTCTTAGTGACCCAATTTGGGGTTTTCTTGGCAAAGATACTGAAGTGGTTTGCTGTTTCCTTCCCCAGCTCATTTTACAGATGAAGAAACTGAGGCAGAGAGCTAGTTAAGTGACTTGCCCCAGATCATACAGGTAGTGTCTGAGGCCAGATTTGAACTCAGGAAGATGAATCTTCCTGACTCTAGGCCCAGCCCTCTACCTGGCTGTACTGTACCACCTAGTTATTATTATTAAAGTATTCTTAAGGCACAGTTTTTATTTTTTTCATGTATTTATATGCTTAAAAATTTTATTGATTTTTTTTGTTTTTTATGCAAGTACATAGCAGTCACTTCCCAATATGTCTTTCTCTTCACACAGAATCCTCCTTTGAAACAAATTAAAACAGTGAAACAAAACCATTTGACGTGGCAGTATAAAGAACGTTCCGCACTTGTAGGGCACCACCCTTCTACTGGAAGAAGGGGAGTTGGTTTCATCTGTTCCCTTGGTGCTTATCAGTGCTTGGCACATAGAAGGTGCTTAAGAAATAATTGTTGAATGGCTGATTTAACTTCTGTGCCCTGGGACCAGGATTGGTTATTGCATTCAATCTGAATTCAGATGCTCTTTAGTGTTATTTGCATGCATAGCATTGTAGTTATTATGGACATTATAGTCTTGGCTCTGCCCATGGTAGAGTTTTAAGAACTCACATCTGGAAGCAAAGGCCAAGCAGTCATATGTGGAAACTTTTTCCTAATTGTTGAATTCATCATTACATATACATTTTAAAGTCAGTTCAAATTTTAGTTTTCTACTTTTTCAGTGTGGGTTGGATCAGGGTGGGGATAAGCTTTTGAAAATCTCCCAAACTAAATTTTTTACTGATTTATGAAAAAAAAAATCCAGGCACTGGTGTTTTTCTGTTGTACTATCAGGGCATCAATGTAGATGAGGTGAATTTCCATTTGCCACATAGTATTCCCAGTGCTATAGTTAGCAGCCTTCCATGTCTGGGAACAGATGCATAGCATGACTCTACTGAAGACTTCTTGGGCTGTGCTTTCCTCCTGTGTGGCAGATGCTGATGGCCTTATCCCCCCAAAAAACAATCCTGAGACACACAGCTGGCTGGAATTAAGAGGGGACGTCATCTTGTTCTGGAGAAGTAGTGGGGACCAAGTCAGAAGAAACCATCAATTTCCCCATCATTGTATAACATTGGGGCTACAGATGCAGCCTTCAAAAGGTTTATCTATTCTTCGACACATGGGCAGTTTTGGTGTGGTGTTCCCAGGTGGTAGTAGGTACATCAATCTCAAGTGCTCGCTTTGTCTGTCAAACAGTTCTCAACTATGATGCATCAGATTTTATTTGTAAGATTCCAAACTTTTACACATATGAACATGGCAAATGTTAAATATTAAAATAGATAATTTTATGCCACAAGCTTTTAAAATAATAGACATACCTTGATATGACATGGTACCTTTATTAGCAACCCTTAACTCTTACCAGTCGCAACTTAATTTAAACAGACTCTTGAAATCAGAAGCATGTGTTGTTCTAACTTACCCAGCATCTTATAACGAAGTCAAATTCCTTCCAGGGCTATTGGTTGATTTTTTCAGCAGCTTTTATTTTTTTTTCTTTCTGAACTAAGGGTTGGGTATCCATCCTGTTTCTTCTGTTAGGTAGAATTAGTGAGAGACAGCCTTAATTGATAAGATCAGTAGTAATAATAATAAGCATTTATATAATACTTTAAGATCTTCAAAACTTTTTATAAACATTATCACATTTGATCCTCACAATAATCCTGGGAGTCAGGTGCTATTATTATCCCCATTTTGTAGATGAGGAAACTGAGGAAGGTGGCAATGAAATGACTTGCTAAGGATCACGTAGCTGGTAGGTGTCTGAGGCTGGATTTGAACTCCTCTTTCCTAACATTTAAGTAGAGTTCTCTGAGCCTAATTTAAAATGTTTCCAAAGTAGGAATACTGAAATTGTTGTCATCTTTAATGAAGGCCCAAGCCCTTAGGTATCAGTGATGTCAGTCAATATTTTTAAGCATCTAATATGTGCCAAGTCACCAGGCTAAATACCAGAAATGGAAATAAAAGCAGAAAGGAAGAGAGTCCCTGCCCTCAAGGAGCTTCCATTCTAATGGGGGAAGATAATACATAAAATGGAGCTGAAAATTATGGAGAAAGGGGAGGTAGGAGAATGTCACCTATACAGGTGACAAAGGATCTCTCCATTCCTTATGGATGATTTCAACCTGTAAGCATAACAAATAACATAAGGTCACCTCTCCACTTTACAAAGGAGAAAATTGAGGCAAAGAAATGTTAAGGTGCCTTGCTCAGGGGCACTTAGCCCTTGTCCTGAAAGCTGGGGTGTGAGCCTATCTCTTGACTCCTACTCCATTGTAAGACCAAAACAGCATTCTGTGTCTTCACTTCTCAGACTCCTAGTCAAACTTTCAGATGACATTTTTTCCCCATGATCTCACACTCAATTGAGTAAGCACTCTAGATTCCTAGCCTTCCCCCTCATAAAAAACTCACAATAACTACATCAAAGATCATGGTGATAACCTGCTCTGGCATGAGCCTGGATCTCTCTGCACCCTATAGATTAATTCTATGGCTTTGTAGAACCCAATCACAGAGATGATGGCCATAAATTCTGACTATTAAGGATATTATCCATCTTTTTATTATAAATACATTTATTAATACCAATAATAGAAACCCACAATAAATCTGCACAAGCTGAAGTGCAGCATTCAGTTGCAGCCAATGTATATTAATTCGTAATTGGGTCATTTTTCTTGCACCACGGGCTTGACAGTAGCCACTGTAAGTGTCCCAGAGTAAAGAGAATTGTAGCAAAAGGTGGGAGAGGTGATCAGATGGCACCAGGCTCTGTTCATGGTTCTCTCCAAATTTAATTTTCTGTTTGAACCAATGTTAGTTTTTTGATGATACTTAGCATCCTCTTAAATTTGTAAAGAGCTTTACAATTGACAAAGTGATTTTCTGGAGACAATCTTCTTAGGTAATGGTGATTTCTAGAATGCTGCTGAAGCTAGAGTTGTCTCTTTCAATAGATCTCGATAAAAACTAAACCAAACCAAACCAAATCAAAACAAAACACCATTGACCAATAACTCACATCAAAGCTTAGATCTTTCTAGAGCATAGTGGTCAGAAGAGCGTTTGTCACCTGAAGAAGGAGGGAGGGAATGTTTTGTGTGTGTGCATGCATGTGTGTGTGCATGTGCATGTGTGCATGTGTATTCATGAGTGCCTGTGTATGCATTATGGTGTGCACAACTGATGAATTCAGTATTCAGCCTACTGATTGATTTTCTTTGGGATCAGTCCACCAGCATCTGCCACGCATGATGAGAGCAAAGCCTGGAAAGCCTTTATCATTGTAGTAATATGTCTGTGTATATGCGCTATTGATATATATGGCTGATGTGTTTATATGATCTATCTATCTATCTATCTATCTATCTATCTATCATCTATCCATCCATTTATCCATCCATCCATCCATCCATCCATCTTTTATATCTATATAGGTATACATATATATACTATATACATACATATGTGAATATTAATCATATGTCTGTGTCTGTGCTTTATGTGTCTTTTTTCATGTCTGTGTTGTATCTACATACCTGTCCATCTATTTAAGTGTTGTACAGGTTTATGCCATATTTCTACGAGTGTGCTGTGCTATGCATAAATGGCTGTGTGTCTCATGTGCTATATATGTACTTGTGTGCATATGCATGCACCTTCATTGCATGTCTCCTGCATATGATTGTGTCTCTTTGTGTATTTACATGCACACATGTTTATGCATGTTTATGTCTCTCTATGTTGTGCATATATATTTGTGTCTTATATATTATGCTGTATATGCACATCTATGAATGTCCGGGTGGGTGGGTTATTGTGTTTATGTTTGTATGCCTGTCTCTGTACCATAGCCTGTCTGTGTTCTGTGTTTGATGAGAAATACAAATTAGGTTAGGGAAAAAGATGCCCCTTTAAAGCATCCCTCCCTGCTATTAAGATTTCCCTTGCAACTTGGTCTTTTTCAAACTCCCACCGTGTGCACACTCCCTTCTAATCTAATGCCTCAGCGTACATATCTAAACATGATCAGTGACAGTTTTTGCTGCAGGCTGAGGCTTTCAGTGACAAGGGCAGTGAGCTTAGATTTGAGACCAGTCATTGCAAGTGACTTCAGCTGTCTCTTCAAGTGACATCCAGCTACTGGAGACACAAGGGATGACGAAAGTTCTTTGGACAGAAAACTTTCCCTGACAAGAAGGTGACAGGTCTTTGCACAGCTGGTCTCTGATATGCCTTGGAAGGAGCCCACATAGTTACTAATTTAAGCTTTGCGGTGGCTAGAAGGGAGAATGGAACAAACTCTCTCTCGTGGCAGCGACAGGCACCTGCCAGAGTGACGGTGCTCTAGGAAAACTGAGCTTGAGAGCTTCAGCAGATGGGAAGCCAGATGGAGGGAGGCAGTGTGGTTAGTGGGAAGAGTTTCTGACTTGAAGATAGATGGCTTGGATTCAAGTCCTCACTCTGTCCCTTCCTAGCTGTTTGTGCACAAGTCACTTAACCTCTTTCCTAATCTGTATAATGGGTATCATAATACTCTCACTACTACCTCAAGGAGTTGTGAAGAAAGCACTTTGTAAATTTCAAAGTGCTATAAAAATGGGAGTTATCAGGAGCTATCCAAAGGGAAGAAGACTGTGAAACCTTGGGCAATTTTCCTCCCTTCCGTCCAGGGTCTGTCATATATTCAGCCAAGTCCTTGTCACCTTGGTGGTTTCAGAAGCATGAGGCAGAGTGCCATCCCTGATGCAGTCAGCAATCCAGTTGGGCACCCAAGATCAGCCCACATAAAATTTAGTCCAAATGTATAAATATTTATTTAGTGGTGAATATTAGCACAAGAAAGCACTTGGAGGAAGGGGGATAACAAGATGAAAGGGGATATTTTCCTTTCCCCTTAAGAAGCCCCTAGTAAAGGGATGAGTTGTGTCCACTTTTCTTTCTTTTAAAGATATATAATTTCACCAGCATGAGGACTTTACTAAAAGAGACGACACGTCTGTCTATGCCTTAATGGACAGTTTCGTGCATTATCATGGCTCAAACAATTTATCCTCTGTGAGCCAACTTGTTGCTCCATAAACCTGGGAAGATTAGCCCTCATCCCACAGACACAGAGCCTGAAACTGCCATTTTCAGCTTGGAAAGACCAGCCAGAGCTTGTATGTTGATGACAAAGTATTTAAGGACCTAGGGCTGCCTCCACACACATGATGATGCGGTATCACAGGAGGACTTAAGTAGAGATTGACACATACACAAAAGGTTAGAATCTATAGATTAGTATATGTGTGCCATAGAGAAGTTCCGACCAGTAGCCATGGGAGATCCCAGGTGAGAAAGCTCACTTGAGGAAGGAGAACAGGGAAAATTTCATGAATCGAAATAAGAAAACATTGCAAGATTATGGATAGGTGCTAGTTTATTTTATTTTTAAATGAAACTAAAATTTTCAATTAACAAAGATTGATTTTCTCTCCTCTTCTCAATATTGAAAAAAAGCAAAATCTTTATGACAACTATGCATAATAAAACAAAAACAAATTCCCATATTGATCATGTCCAAAATACTACCATCACCATCACTAGGATCACTGCTACTGCTACCACTACCACTACCACTACTCCTCCTCCTCCTACTCCTGCTACTACTACAACTGCTGTTGCTGCTGCTGCTGCTGCTGCTATTAGCTACTAGCTACTTAGCTAGCTAGCATTTCTATATCATTTTAAGGTTTGCAAAGAGCTTTATGAATATTATTCCATTTTATCCTCATAATAATATTGGAGGATAAGGGCTATTATTATCTTCATTTTACAAAAGAAGAGACTGAGTCAGACATTAAGTGGCTTGCTTACGTTACACGGATAGTAAGTGTCTGAGGCCAGATTCATACTCAGGTCTTCCTAATTCCTAGATCTATCTACTGTACCACATTATCTGCCTCACACAAAAAGGTGTGTCTCATTCTGCACCCTGGGTCCATCTCCTGTATGTCAGAAGAGGGGTTGCATTCTTCATCATCCTTGGTCCTCTAAAATCATAGTTGCTTATTACACTGATCAGTTCTTAAGTCTTTCGAAGTTGTTTGTTTGTTAATGTGCGCTGATTTGTGAGATCCGCAATGACTGCAGGCTTCCAAAGAAATTGTTCAGAGACAAGGAAAGCTTTATGGGTGCTCAAGGTGGGTACTAGATCTGGGCCTCAAAGACAGAGACAGGATTTGGGGAGGTGGGGGAAAGAGCCCTGGACTTATCATCCAGGGACCTGGTTATGAAGCCCAGCTCCGTTAATTAAGGAAGGACTAAAATTTATTAATAAATAATAGTTAGCTGGGGTAGCGTGGATGTTGCGCTCTCTCAGAGGCAGGACAACTTGGGTCTCAGTCTTGCGTCTGATCACCTTGTTTCTGTGACCATGGGCAAGCAAATTAACTTCCTCCTACACCCAGAACTCTCTAAAATTTTAAGTGTCAGAGCAGCACCGGCTTGGAAATCTCCTCATGAAGAGTTCCCTATGCCAGTGAAATCATAGGACTAATTAATAATGATAATAATTTCTGATTTTTTATATAGTTCTCTAAAGTCTGCAGAGTCCTTATTATTTAAGCCTCATGACAACCCTATGAAGTAGATACTTCAGGTATTATTATCTTTATTTAAGGGAGAAAGAATCTGAGGCTCGAGAGGTTCAATGAGTTGCTAAGCTAAATAATGAGTTGTTACAAGCTAAATAAAGCTTTTAAGAGTTGGAGACAGGATTTGAACTTAGATCTTCCTGACTCCAGGTCCAAAACCATTCCAAACCCACCTCTTCCTTCCTTCCTTCCTTCCTTCCTTCCTTCCTTCCTTCCTTCCTTCCTTCCTTCCTTCTTTCCTTCCTTCCCTTTCTTCTTCTTCTTCTTCTTCTTCTTCTTCTTCTTCTTCTTCCTTTCTTTCAGGCAGGGTTAAGTGACTTGCCCAGGGTCACACAGCTAGTAAATGTCTGAGGCTGGATTTGAAATCAGGTCCTCCTGATTCCAGGGCCATTATTCACTGTACTACCTAGTTGCCCTGGATCTTTCAGATCCATAAACTTATCTCTTCCAAATTTATGTAATTGCTCAGAAATATTTATACCTGCCTTGGTGTATAGCAAAGTCATCCCCTGTCAAGGGGCACTTCTACTTCTTCCTGATTTACTGCCCTTGTTCACTAACCTTTAAGGTGACTATAATATGATAGACTCTCTTTGGAGTCTAGCCTCCCTTTTTTGTCCTAGTAATACCTAAGGTTCTTCATCATTATCAGCCTTTTACAAGCCTCCATTATAACCCTTTCTTTGATATGTATAGGATATTCATAGAGGACTGAGCTTGCTGAGTTCTTTTCAAGGCTACTCATCCCCCACTGGTCTCTACCTGGTGCTCAACTCTCACCTGTAGCACCAAGAGGCTGTAGCATCTGCAGCAGCCACACCCTGGTAAAACCAAATTGGCAAACAGGTTAAACCAGGTTGAGGGTAACCCATGGGCTTCAAAAACCTTGGTGAGTTAGGGGGATGTGTAGCCCAAATACATGAAAACTTCTCCTGGCTGGAAGGGGCAGAAGGGACAATTTATTCTAATGGCCATGAAAGTGGCTGGAGCAGGTGCTATGGAGCGCTTCGAGCTTGGTCAGACATTGATGATGCCAACGTCATCCACGGCATCCTGGGCCATTGCCAGTCATCCTGACTTTTGTCTTGCCATTAGACTTGGATGATTCTGAAAGAGAGAGTGAAGCTGATAATTTTGCCCAGCTCTACCTCGCTTAAATCCAATTCATACAGGAGTCAAGGAATTGCCCTGGGGTGTCATTGGTTCTTTCCAAAACAAAGGACAAAACAACAACATAACCCTTTCTTTAACAGACTGGTTTGTTCTTCTCCCATACAACCCAACTGAAAGCTAAGGAGGGAAATGGGGAACAGTCCATTTACCAGACGTGTGATGTGATTCTATATTCTTGAGCCTGAGCTGGTTCTTTCCCATGCCACCCCAGGCATCTGACCACTTTTCCTTTTTGGATACTAAATAATGTTTGCCAAATCTGCCATGCCATCCTACCTCACAGATCTATCATGAGAATCAGAGTTGAGAAAGCCATATCCACATGGAGGTGTTATTATTTACACATCCCCACCTCCCATTATATGGGGAAAATGCTGAAGGCTTGGGGGACAGAGAATCACAATGATTAGACTTCCCTGCATGAGCCATGCCATTTTGTTCTATCTTTCAAGTCAGGCCTCACTTTCTGACACCTGACAAAAATATCTGCTTGGTACGGAAGCTCAGGGGGCAAGAGGGTTACATCGTCTTCTACTTCTTGGGCTTACATATTTGTCCTGCCAAAATCTACAACCTTTGTGGCCTGACAGCCAAAATCTTGTCTTCAGATAAACACATTTTTCTTGTGGGCAAGTCTGGAATTCTTGTCACTTTGTCCCAGCTCAGAATAGTCAGCAGAATGTTCTAACTGCTGCTGTCCAGAGAAAAGAGGGTTTGAGTTGTTTTTCCTTCTTTTTAATCACCCAGATATCACAGACAAGCAGGAATGAACTCTCACTGATGACTGTGCCGGCCTCCAGAACTCGAGCATCCTGGGGAAAGATCTTTCTGCCTCAATGCTTAGGAACAGCAGAAGGGCCTATGGGACATCCTCATTGTCTTGCTTCCTATGAGGCAGCAGCAGAGGAGGAGGGAGAGGCACAGCCCAATGAAATATTAAATAAGGACAATAATGTGTGAATAAACCTGATTCTGCAGCTTAATCCAGGTACATTTTAAAATCATTTCTTGTTCCATTGCAAAGCACTGCATAAATGTGATGTCAAAGCTGCGGCTTGGCTGGGTTATTTAAAAGCCCGAGTACCCCATTACAGGTACTTTGTTGACAGTTAAAAATGACATATCTATTATTCATGGGGAGCAGCCTGACACACGCGATGCTGCTCTACCTCTCGGGCGGTAAATGAAGACAGAGGAAAGTAATAGCGTTTGTGGAAGTACTCCTGGGTGTTTAAAGTAGTATCATGTCATTTCTAAAACCGAATGCTGTAATTTTCATATAAAGGGAGACATGCTATCTGCATACACAGCATCCAAGAACGTTAGAATGCCAGCAATTCACAAAGCATGGCCCTTAATAAACTTTGTGGGCCTCTGGAAGTGTGGATCTGCTCCCATGCTTAGGAGAAGCCTCATTTAGGCTTATGCTTTTCCAGGGCTGTTCCCCAGCAAAGTGAATGAAAGATGAGCAAGGCAAGGGATGGCATAATCACTCTACATTATGTACAGTGTCAGAGGAAACTGGATGCCTAAAATAAGCATCAACAGGTTTTGCTTGTGTGACAATGGGATATAAAGCTTTGCTTAGCTCTGGTACCTACCCTTTCTGTATTATGCAGGAGCATGGGGGCCCAGGAAAAGCATTCTCTTTGTTAAAACAAAACAAAACAAAACAAAAAAAACAACCCAGTAAACTCCCCATGATGAGGGGGTAAGGGACATATAAGTAAGAAGTCTATTGTTCCTTCTCAAATTCCAAGCATCCTCTTGTATAGTTCCCAATGGCCAGTCTTCAGAAGGGAAAGCATTTAAAGACCAGTCGAGTATGATGCTTTACTGACTCTGTGGCCCTGGGTAAGGGCCTAACTTTCCTCATCTGTAACATGAGGGAGTTAGACAAGATGGCAGCTAGGTGGTGGGATGGATAGAGCACCATGGTGGCTTGGAACCAAAAAGACCTGAGTTCAAATCTGGCCTCAGGTGCTTACTGACTCTGTGACTCTGGACAAGTAACTCAGTCTTTGGTTGCCTCAGTTCCTCACCTATAAAATAGGTATTATAATAGCATCTACTTCTTGGGGTTGTCATGAAGATCAAATGAGACACTTGTAAAGTCCTTGGCACGTGGCATTAGCTATTATTGTTAGCTATTTGAGGTCCCTTCTGCCTCTAGATCTATGATCTTTTTGTTTCTTGTTGTCCAATGGGGTTCTATTTTTTGCTACTCTGGATTCAGATGGGGGATTGATGAGGATGACTATGAGAATTTCAGTCCTTTTGAGTGTGGGTGATTCTTACCCTGATCTTCTTGACTATCTTTTTTCCCTGTCTTCTGTTTCTCCTTTTGTGGGAATCTCCCTTCTCATAATACTTCCAGCTTCTCCTAGATCCCCTCCATTTGCTCAATGGGAACACAGTATATCATATATTAGAATATTGGGGAACGGTGATATATTGGGAAGGAAGGAAATAAGCATTTATCAAGCACCTACTACGTGCCAGGGACTTCAATAAGTGCTTTATAAATATTAGCTCACTCAGTCCTCACAACAACTCTGTTAAGTAGGTGCTATTATTATCCTCATTTTACAGTTGAGGAAACTGAGGCAGACAGAGAGTAATAGACATATCTACTAAGTGTCTGAAGCTGGAGTGAAACTTAGGTCTTCTTGACTCTAGGTTCTATCTACTATGACACTTATCAGTCTCAAATGTGAAGACGTGTGTGCACCTGTGTGTATAAATGTGTGTAGGTGTTTGGGGTGGATGATGATGAAGGATCCATTGTGTCTCCCCAATCAATTTGATGAGATTCTCTTGAGATTTCCATCTCCTTCCCTCCCCTGCTGGGAGAGAAAGCCCTGGAAAAGAGTCAAAGAGAGAGAAAACTAGAGCAATTTCTCTTCATTTCCCTCTCCAGAGTACCAAAAAGGGAATCAGAAGTCTGTCCCTTCTGAAATTCAATCACCAGTACTATTTGAGGCAATCCCAGTAACTGGTGGTGTTCATTGTTTAATCTCATCAAGGCTCATGTCTCCCATGAGGGGACCATGGTACACATCCATCTCTTTGAGAGGCACTCTCTTCCAAAAGTCCAGCTCCTATAATTTTGTCAAGTGGATAACAGGACTCAATGGATCAGGGGAAACCCCAATCAAATCTCCCACCCTCAGATGCACACAATAGTTAGGAACATGAATCTATGGACCTCCCAGGGTGGTTGCAGATTTTTATTTCCATAAAACTTTGTGGTTACGGAGTGTTTTCCTCCTAAAACAACTGTGAAGAAGGTAGAAGTATTGTTTTCCTCATTTTACATATGAGGAAACTGAGGCTGAGAAATGAGGAGTGAATTGCTCATAGTGATATTGCAAGGAAGTATCTGAAGCAGCATTCAAACCCGGGTCTTATGATTACAAGCTGAATGTTCTTTCTACTTGATTACCTTGGAAATCAATCAATCAGCCATCATTTATTAAGGGCTAACTAGGTGCCAGGTATTGTATTATGGGTGGGGGATACAGGGACAAAGATGACAGACATTTTGCCACTGAATTAAATATTGAATCTCACTCTTGTCCTCCTGTGGTGGGTGACAGGTGTTTGGGTTGAAGTTTCCTGTGAAGAAATAATGAAGCCTCCTCGCTGGTCCCATAGTCTGCGGCTCAGACTGAGTGACCTAGTTACAGGATCAGATGGAAGAGATGGGGGAAGGAAGGGCCATTTTCAAATGTGGGATTAGACCATGAAAATAACCATAGTCATCCCCACAAATCCCCTCTCTAGGACCCACCTTGGAAAAGGCAACTTGTCATCACCCTCTTTTAAGTAAAGCATGGATAGGCTGCATTTCCTCTGGGTTAGCAGAAAGGACACTTCAGTGACTCAGAGCCAGGGGAGGCGGCTTCACATTCCTGCTCTATCTCTTACTTTATAACTGGATAAGTGATTTCATGTCTCCGGTCTTCAATTTCTCCATTCATAAAATGAATCTGTTGTATTTACTGAACGCTATGCTCTGCCAGTGCAGTGGATAGAGTGCTGGCCATGGAGTCAGGAGGACCCATGTTCAAAGTTGGTTTCAGACCCTTACTAGCTTGTGACCCTGGGCAAGTCACTTAACCCCTATTTGTTTCAGTTCCTCTTCTGTAAAATGGGAACACAATGGAGAAGGAAATGGCAAATCACTCCAGCATCTTTGCCAAGAAAACTCCATGGAGATGCCCATGGAATCACAAAGAGTTGGACATGACTGAACCACTGAGTAAGGACAACAAATCCCCTCCCAACCTGAATATTTTATTATCTTATGGTCTTGGGCAACTACCAAAGGAAGCAATTTCTGGACCCTAGAGATCTGGGACAACACTCAGCTTCTGATGAGAACATCTCTTAAGAGATAGATTCCCCAGCTCATGCTAAATGTCATCACAAAACAGTGCTAGAATACCTGGGAAGGCCTAGGGGATGATATATTTTGTACCCGCAGGTCCTAGATGGCTTTGAGGAGGAGGGGATTTGTAAGGATAACTGTGATAATGTCTACGTGGGCCATTTCTTTAGAGTGAAAGACCTTACTCTTGTCTGCCTACTTTTCATGCCCTTTTTATATCTCTTCCTCCTTTCTCTTCTAGTAGAGATCTCCAGTTTCCTAGGGATGTTTTTTAAAAAGAAAAATTAATTAGCACATTTCTTCCCATGTTTGAAATCATCCTTAAAAGGAAGCTGAGAATTTCTGGTGCCATAGTCATCCTTGGAGAAAGGTGGAAGGCCCAGCTCTGATTGACCTTAGTGATTTGTATTAGCAAAGATCTCCCTGGTCATGCTGACACCATACAAGATTGATAGGGAAGCAGACAAGGAGTTAGCAGACCTGAGTTCCAGTATCAGTTTTGCCAGTATTTGTGACTTTGTGGTAAGTCCTTATGTCTCTCTGAGTCTCAGTTTCTTCATCTGGAAAAGAGTTCTGAAGGAGTTGAGTTAGAGGGTCTCTGTGGTTTCTCCTTGCCCTGAAATTCCACAATTCTATTATTTAATTAGTACTTATAAAGAGATACATTATTCCTGTGGACCATCCACATGCACTCAGAAAGAGAAAAAAAAAAGTGTCATCCAGAATCCTTCTTTTTTCTGACAAATGACCTCATTAAGGATGACCAGAAAACTAGGTGGGGCAGCCCCCACAGTGCAATAAAAGGATAACAGGGTCAGTCTGAGTGCAGCCCTAGTAAATGTAGAATGTTAGAAAAGGAGGAAGAGGAATTCCTTCAGTGGGACAAGGAGTTCCTTGATGAGGCATTTATGGGAGGACATTGACAAGACCCTCACCAGGATTGAAAGGCCAGTCTTAGTTGTGATCTCAACTAGTAAAGGAAATAGTCCAATTAAGAAGAACAAAACAAAACAGAACAAAAAACCACAGAGTAATGTCGACCATTAATAAGAGTATATATTTGAGTCTATAGCCATGGAAAATTATTTCTAGAATTGAGTTCATTTTTACAAAATTCCAATAAAAATGTTAATTGGCCTGAGCTCCCAGAAAATGTGCTTTATATTTATATATGTATTATTCTCTGAATTTGATTAAACTATGTTCATTTAAATTGTGTCTTTAAGTGCCTGTAAGGCCAAACTCGGCTTACCACATACTGTCTTCATATGTGAGTTGCTGCTTCTGCTTTCATTTCTGTGGATGTTAGTGGAAAATATTGAATGACTTAATAAGAAGTATTTTAGTAAGCCCTTACTATGTGCTAGACACTGCTGGGAATACAGATACAAGCAAAAAGAAAGCCTTGCCCTTAAGGAGCTTACATTGTAATGGGAGGAAATAAGATATTAAAGGAGACTGAAAAGACAGGTAAGTAGTGAGGAGAGAAGATACATGGAATGGTGTGGGGGACATGATGGAGAAGTGGATGGAGGGCTTGGAGTCAAGAAAGAACTGCCTCAGACACTTACTAGTTGTGTGACCTTGGATAAATCATTTTACCTCTCTTTGCCTCAGTTTCTTCATCTGTAAAATGAGGATCATAATAGCACCATCCTTTTTGCCTCAGTTTCCTCATGTGTAAATTGAACTGGAGAAGAAAATGTCAAGCTAGCTCCAATGTGTTTGCCAAGAAAACCCTAAATGGGGTCACAAAGAATCGGACACTACTGAAACAACTGAACAACATAACCAGCAATTCTTAAGTGCAGAGAAGTGCAGCTCGATTGAAAAGGAAGAGGACTCAGGAAAGATGCAGTTGGTAAAGTCAGCAGAAAGTTTCATATACAGTAGAATTCAGGGAATAGAAGGAAATTTCTGGAGAGAAGAAAGCAGAAGTCGCCTTTTTTTAAAATCAAGATTGTGATCTCAAGGTTTAGCAAAGGAAAATCCCCTCTATGACTGAACATTAATTTATCATGTTAGATATTTTTCTGAAGTTAAATAGCTTGTCCATGGTCACACGGATAATGTTAAAAGCAGGATTTGAATCCAGATCTCTTCAGAGGCTATCTAACTGATCTTTGAAAGCTTTATTTACTATTTGACCAGAAAAAAATGAGAAAGGAAAATCCTTTTTTCAAATCAGTAAGTGAAGCAGGAATCATTCAGATGTGGATGCATGGGGAATGCCTTGGCAAATCTGCATTTTAAAAGGCAGGTACAGAAGATGGGAAAAAAGGCCAGGTCACTGAGTGCAAAACTGTGAAATGTTAAGAGTGGCATCAGGAGAGCTAAAGTTCATGCTAAGCTTACGGTGGTAATGCACGCTGAAGGAATTTTTTAAAACCATAATGGGGATGAGATGGATCAACTCTTTTCCTATTGGCAAGTTGTTCTTGTAGCCTCCATTTTGTGAAGTGGTCCAGGCTGGCCCACTTTTATTCCCTTCCCAGCCTTGTCCCTGACCTTCTGGCCTTCAATATCATGCCCCTACTAGAACTTCCCTCAGCCCCTAGGGTCTCCCCACCATGGAACATTCTCTCACCTTTGAGTCCTGTTCACCATAGACTCTCCCTCTCCAAAACCCATTAGTGAGTCCTTCCTGTAGCCTCCATTTTGTGAAGAGGCCCAGGCTAGCATGCCTTCATTCCTCTTCTGGCTCTAGTCCTGACTTTCTGGACTTGGAATCTTGTTCCTCAGTATCTCAATTTCTTCCTCACTCTCTTCCCCCACCTCATTTTTCAGCTCCTTTTGTGTGTTATTTTCCCCCCACTAGAATGTAGACTTCTTGAGGTAAGAGCCTGTCTTTGTTTTTTTCCTTTATTTGTACCTTTAGCACTTAGCACAGTGCCTGCTGGCACACAGTAAGTACATAATAGATGCAGGTCCCCTTTCCGTATTTCCTTCAAAACAGGGTAAGTATTCCTTCTCAATGTACATGAAATAATGCTAATATATGATGGAGAAAAGGGAGAGTTCTCCAGGTTTTATTTCTTTTTTTTCTCTAGCAAAGGAAATGATCTTTGGACTAGAAAGTACAGAATAAAAATACCCAGAGGGAAGTCAATATGCAAGATGTATAAGGAAGTAGCAAGGGAGGTCCTCAATGCTTTTGATGAATTCTAGTCACCAGGCCTAGTGCAATTCATTTCCAGAATGCTAAAAGAACAGGCAGATGTGATGACTGAGATGTTGTCACTTGGAGAGATGGAAATGGAGAAGGGCAAAACAAGCCCACTTTCAAAACAGGGAAGCATGGGATCTGCAAGCAACTATAGGTTAGTGACTCCTGACAATATTTTGGGATGTGTTAATAAGACATTAAGAGAAGCATTATTATATATCATAATATGCACATGTTATATTATGTCACATTATATCACATTATATCATATATATAATATCATATCATATCATATAATGTAATGTAACATAATGTGATATAATATAATATAATGTAATATGATATATAATATAATATAATATGATATAATATAATATGATATGATGTGATATGATATGATATGATATGATGTGATGTGATATGATATAATATAATATAATATAATATAATATAATATAATATAATATAATATAATATAATATAATATAATATAATATAATATAATATAATATAATATAATATAATATAATATAATATAATATAATATAATATAATATAATATAATATAATATAATATAATATAATATAATATAATATAATATAATATAATATAATATAATATAATATAATATAATATAATATAATATAATATAATATAATATATCATATTACATTATATTATATTACATCACATTATATTACATTAGATTATATGATATTATATGCTATGATATATTATATCATATTATACTATATCATACCATATCATATCATATCATATCATATCATATTATATTATATTATACATTGAGAGAAGCATTATACATTAACAGGAGCAGAGCACTCAAAAGTGGAGAAATGATAGTCCTGCTATTAGTTTGCCCTGGCCAGATAGTTTAGAGAAGTAGGTGATCTGGAGAATACCCAGAGGTTGACAGGTAGATAGAGACAATTAGAGAAGAGACAAGAGATAGATTGATAAGAGTTAAATAGATATGAGATAGATGGATAAGAGATAAGTAGATAGAGATAGATAAGAATTAGGTATAGATAGTTTGGTAAGAGTTTAATAGATGTGAGATATTAATCAATCAATCAATACTATATGCTAAGAATATAATACATAGATGAGAAAGAAGTAGTGGTAGATAAAAGGCAGCTAGATGAGAGAGACAGCAATAGATATGTAAGGGACAGATGTATAGATAGATTGCTAAAAGAAAGATAACTAGATAAGAAATAGATGGTAGATAGATTGAACATTTATTCATCTCTTACTATGCACCAGGCACTATATAAACATTAGGGATACAAATAAAAGCAAGATTGCTGCTGCCCTCAAGAAGCTTACATTCTACCAGGGGAAGACAGCACATAAAGGGGAGCTGCAAAGAGGGAGGCAGTATAAGCGTGGGCCAGGAAGGGGTGGAGAGGCTGGACCCTGGAAACCTATGGCAGAAGTTGACCTATCAGAAGTAAAGTATCCAGGGACAGAGTCCAAGTTACTAGTAGGGAAGAGGTAGAGGTAATGGTCCAAGTAGAGGTGGCATGAATGGCAACCAGAATTGTGAAAAGATTGGATGAAGGCATTGAGGAGGAGAAGACCATGGCCATCTTGAGGTATTTTAAGCATTACCAAGTATAATGGGAATTAGACTTATTTTATTTGGTTCTAGAGGAAAGATATAGAAACAATGAGGGGTAAGTCACAAAGGACCAAATGAGATTTGATCCCATGTCTTAACTTTCTGACAGATAAAGCTATTTGAAAGTAGAACATGCTGCTTTGAATGGTTGTGAGTCTTTCCTCACTGGACATCTTCAAGCAAAAGCTAGTTGATCACTTGCCAGGAATGTTCTAGAGAAGATTCTTGTTCAGGTACCATTGGATCAGATGTGTTTGACCAGGTGGCTTCTGGGGCCCTTTCCCACTTTAAGAACCACTAGGATGATGAGGACACTCGTGACCACACTATGTGGGGATTGATTGAAGGAGCTGGGATTGGAGAATGGAAGACTTGGGGCTAGGGTGGAGGGCAGCAGGCATGATAACTATCTTCAGGCATTGCTACATGGAAAAGCAATTAGACTGGTTCTGTTTGGCCCCAACTGGCAGGACTGGGAGCAATATGTAGATATTGTAGATTAAAACTACAGGTACTGTAAGAAAAAAGAAAATTCTAATAATGGGAGTCTATACCAAAGTGGAATGGGCTGCCTGGGGAAGTAGTGACCTTTCCCTCACTATGTGTTATGGATAATTAATTCTCTTTCCATGTCTTACTGTTGACTCATTTTGAGCTTGCAGTCCACTAAGGCCCCCAGATATTTTTCACAGGGACTTGTTTCTAATCAATTTCTCATGAACTCGTCTAGGCAATCCCAGTCCTTTTTCTACCAGCCTAATCAGGGGCCCCCTGCTTTCCACCTACCCATTTGTGGGTAGTCACGGAACACCAATTTAAGCCAGAGTGAAATGTCATCAAAAGAAAGTGAAGTCTACAATAAAATATATTATGCAGTACGTTTCCAGCCCCAGAGGAAATAATTTTTGGATTCCCTCTTCCCTACTTCCTTTTGAATTGTGTGTCAACTGAGAATTGTTGCCCCTTGGCTCAGACTCAGGATTTCAGGATTAACTCATTGATTTATTGTTAGGTGACATTGATAAATGAAGCATTTATCAAGTGCTTACTTTGTACCAGACACTGTGGATATGAATAAAAACCAACAAGATAATCTCTGCCCTCAAGGTGTTTGCATTCTGATAGAGGAAATTAACATATAAAGAGTAATGGAATAGGGAGAGGGGAGAGATGAGGATACCTACAGCTGCTGATGAGAAAGAGGGAGAGAAATCCCCATGGCTGGGTCAGACACCCCTGCAGAAACAGTGAGCAGTGACTTGTCCAGTCCCATAGTGTTGTGAAGCTGAGACTAAAATCTAGACCTTCTGAGTCCCAGTCCGGGAGGATTTCTATGACCTCCATT
Source organism: Phascolarctos cinereus (assembly GCF_003287225.1). Taxonomy (NCBI): domain Eukaryota; kingdom Metazoa; phylum Chordata; class Mammalia; order Diprotodontia; family Phascolarctidae; genus Phascolarctos; species Phascolarctos cinereus. The sequence continues at coordinate 80,383,938 of NW_027555625.1, read as the reverse complement.
GCCTTCTATGTTTACACAAAAGGTGTCCCTAAACTGTAGCTTAAGAAAGAAAAAAAAGGCTAATAACATGAAAGCAGCTTCCTGGATCAAATAAGGAGGGAAGGAAGGCCCTTTCTCTAAGCTCTCCGAACAAGCAGGCATCACCTGCTGTCCTAGCTGAGCCCTGCCTCCTGTGGCCCTAAGCGGGATGTGGAGTGATGTGAGTTGAGGTACCTAGAGTCCTGAGGTGTAAATAAATCCATAGAGATAAATCTCAATAGCAAGACAGAGTAGAGAAAGTGTGACTGCACTATACCAAAGCCTGCATTTCTCTTGGAGAGTCCTGGGCAGCAGTGACTTCAGTAGCTTGCCCACAAGGCCAGTCTGAGCTACTCTCCAGGCACCCCTGCGTCTGGAACAGAGCTGGCCCTAATGTCTCCTTAGGGACTCTAGGAGAAACAGTGCTGCGTGGAGGGCCCTGGCACTTGCAAAGCTAGTGGTCCCAGGCTGAGTCCTTTCAGCAAGAACAGAATCCAGGAGGTAAGAAGTGATGCTTTCCTTCTGGGGATGATTTTACCTTTTCCTCCTTTGTATTTACTCATGACTCAAATTATTAGGGAACAGTATATGAGTTACTCATGAAAAAGAAAGATTGGTTTTTTTTAACTTGGGGGTGGGGGCGTTATTCATTGCCATCAGCAGATACTTTGTCAGGCACTATGTCTTCCTTGGATTTTAAATCAGGGAAAATCCCTCCTCCTCACAGGATCTCACAGTTTCCTGATTTGTGAATTAGACAGTTTGATATAGATCAGGGGTTCTTTAACCTTGTTGTGTCATGGACCTCGCTGTCAACCTGGTGAAAACTATGGACCCCTTGTCATGCTAAGGTTTCATAATTGAAGGAAATGATCAATTTTAGCTAGAAGTTAGTGAAATACACACACACACACACACACACACACACACACACATATATTTCCTCCTCCCTCCCCCCTTTCCAAGTTCACAGCCTCTCTGAAATCTTCCCAGAGAACCCTTGGAAAACCACGAACTCCTGGTTAAGAACTTCTGGATATGATAAACTTGAAGGTTCCTCCAAGTTCTGAGCCCTGTGTTCCTTTGGAAAATTGTCTCTGTTCTTGTGCCTTGAGAGAAGAGAGGATGGGTAACAATAAGGATTCACTTTCCTTTCTGAGAGAATCCAGACAGATTTCATCATGGGACTTGAGATTGTAAAATTTAGTAATGGCTAAGGTCATTGCAATTGTCAGTTGAGAGGAGGAAATGGGAAGATTGCACCCCTTTGTGCTTTGTCTCAGAGGGCTCCGCCAGGGGAGCTGGGATGCTCATGCTTTCCAAATTTAAAGTTAGCCTGCCCAGGAAGGCTGAGCAAACTTCATGCTCGTCCGCCAAAGCAAACATCTGCTCCGAATGGCCTCTCGCTCTTCCTGAGCAGGCGGTCTCTGTACGTCAGTACCCAGCCTTGTCTAATTTCATTAATGTGATCTTGTGTCCATCCCGTGGCAGCTTAATAGCCATTATTTGTGGCCTCCATCAAATAAAGCCTTGACCATAAATCCCCCTTCCCATAAATGAAGATATAAACGTCAATCTGCATTACTGTATAATATTTATTATTTTAATTAAAGGAAAGGGGAGTGACATTTATTAGCTCACAAGTTACTTGTTAATGGCAACGAATGACAAAAAAATGGCTTCTTTTTATGAGTAATTCTTAGAACTTTCCTCAATAATTATTCTGTTATGTTCCTAATGTGAGTACCCCTAACAATGTCATGGGCTCATTTCTGCAGCCTAAAGCTTGTTTGTTTAGACAGTAGTCTCTACTCAAACTCTTCCCTACCCCCAATTCCCTTCAAACACACACACACACACACACACACACACACACACACACACACACAGAGTCTACTATCTAACTTACTCTTAGAAAGTAGCTGAGAAAGGAGGATCCTGCTGGTGAGACCAGAGGCAATTCTTGCATCACCCTTCAGGTGTGGGCATGGAAGCTCCCTTGGATGTTTATCAGGGCTAAAATGGGAGAATTCCTCTGTTGAGGATGATTCAAAGAAGCAGAGATGTAGGTTTGCATTTTGACCTAGTGAGGAGGGATCTGCCCTGCAGGCAACACAGCCAATTCACAGAGGAAAGGGTGAGGAATGGGAGTGGGGATGCAGATTGGGGGAGGGTGGTAGCTTCCAGCAATGGTTTTTGATGACTGTACCTTCTCCATACAGAGGACCTCAGGCTCACTGTGGCGAGGCAGCCTTTGTGTTCAGTGGCATTAAGGGGACGATTTGTTACTGAAGTGGCTAATTAATCTTTATCAAGATGACTGTCAGGGCTCTTACCTTTCTTCCCTAAAACAGGGCTTGATGGGTATGTACAGGAAGCTGGACAGGGATGAAAGCCAAGGGCAGCTTGTCTTGCCTTGGCCTGGCATTATATAGACATAGTCTCTTGTGGTTTATGTTCAAATACCTTTGATCAGCATCCTTTGGGTAGAAGAATGTTTGATGTGGCTGGTTTTCTTTTCAATATGCCTATAGCTCCTTTGGTTTATAGATTCAGTGGGTGTGAGTGGGTGTTTGGGGAGGGCAGTGGGCAGATGAATGGACAAATGGACAATAGCTGGCTGAAGGTGAGATCCCCTGACAATGCAAGCGTAGATGCTAAAAGATATTTAGCAATAGGCACATCTCTGTGGAATAGCCCTTCCTTCTAGTTCTTCCCATGTTGTCTTTTACAAAGTCGTCTCCCTTTTCTGCCTTCCCTGTCCATAAATCCTTATCACTCTGCACAAACCTGAACTTAGTTGACAGGAATGGGCATGCCCGTGGACCTGAGCAGCCTTTACCAATTCTGACTATTTTGTCTATAGAGATCTTTGTGCTACAGGAGCCATAACCCTTGGAAAGTAGTGAATCTAAAACCTTTCCCTGAAAGACCTCCACTCCTCTCTCTGAAATCAGATACCTGCACAAGGGCAAACTTCTTTCAGACCTCATACAGATGTGAGCTTGGGCAAATAAAGTGAAATCAGAGTCTACTCAAGAAATTGTCCTTCCTTCCTTCCTTCCTTCCTTCCTTCCTTCCTTCCTTCCTTCCTTCTTTCTTTCTTTCTTTCTTGCTTTCTTTCTTTCTTTCTTTCTTCTTTCTTTCTTTCTTTCTTTCTCTTTCTTTTTTCTTTGTTTCTTTGTCTCTCCCCTTCTTTCTGTCTTCCCTCCTCCCCTGTCATGCCCCATTCATTATTTCAGGTGACCTACATGAGAGAGACAAGCAGTGAAGTTGTCAATACCCCCATTTTAGAGATGAGGAAACTGAATGAACTCCAGGGAGGGGTAGGAGCAGAGGCAAAATGTACATTTTGTATGTGTGCCCATGCCAAGCACCATAAACCTTGCCAAGGCAAGCACCCTTACTTAACCAAGGGAAAGAGTAAGATGTTACTTTGTGGTGGAGATATAGAGAACTTGGTACACCATGTCAAGGATATTGATGGAGAGGTTATGGTGAGGAAAAAGAGTAAGGAAAAACAGCGCAGGACAGAACAGGGTGAGGGAGGCACTCTTCTCAGCTCTCCATCTAGTAGCCTCCTATTTTAACAATCCATTTTTCTAACTTAGTGTTCAGCTCTGTTATTTCTGTACTGCTATAGGACTGCAGGTTTTGTCAGGTTCAGTATCCTTGTACCCTCTTTGCTCTACCTTAGCTATGCCTCTGCCAAAGAGGCTGATAGGCAAGGGGAAGGAAAGGCTACTGTATGCGGTCTGAGAGAAGTTTGCCCTTGTGCAGGTATCTGGCCTACTGGAGAGGGTAGGGTTTGCGGAGCCCCATGTTTTGGGTAGTGAGCAGCCAGATTCCTAGAATACCGGCCCTGGCAGCCTGAAGCTTGCTTGGCAAGGGAGAGGATCTCTGTAGACTGTCAGAGGACTTTCAGTTCCCTCCAAGTAGCCTTAGCAAACCTATCTCTGAGCTGATTCCAACAAAAGTCCTCCAGATTTATTTTGGGTCCCTGAGATTTCCCTGCTGTTAGCAAATTCCACTTTAATCACTTTGGCCCATTTAAGCAAATTATGCTCCAACTCCATTCCTGTGTTTTTAATGATAAGATACCTTCTCCATAGCCCAAAGATGAGGTGGAGAGGAGGACATGCATGTGAGCTTTTAGCCTTCTTTTCCTTCAGAATGTGTCATACCCCTGAGGTCTTCTTCTTACCTTCCTATTTTCAGCCAGATTTGGGGCTATGGAGGTGCCTCAGACTGTTACCACTGGACCGGAATTCTGAAGCTCAGGAGCAATAGTGAACCAGCAACATGTCGTGGGATCTACTTACTGAAGCTTCCCAAATTCCATAAACTGAAATGAGCTTATTTGCTCACTTTAGGAATGATCAGTACAAACAAGATTTCTGCCTTTCTGTGGCTATTAAAATGCTCATCTTCCCCAGCACCTTTGCACAGCCCTGTTCTTGATCCTGAACTCAACTCATTTTCAAAATGTATTAAACACTCACTGTATGTGGTTCTTCATGCTGGGAATTCTACTGATATAAAAGCAAATATTTCTTCTTAATTGTAATCACTATGAACTACGAATTGATTCATTTATTCATTAAGTGTCTTCTATGTACAGAATCCTGTGGTAGACTATCAAAGGGTATGGGGTGGGAGTAGAGCTAAAAAAGATGAATAGGACATGCTCACTGTCATTAAGGGATTTTATAATCTAATTGGGTTGCTCAGTGGATAAAGCACTGAGCTTGGAGTCAGGGAGACCTGAGTTCAAATCCAGCCTCAGATACCTACTAGCTGTGTGACCTTGGGCGAGTCACTTAACCTCTGTTTGCCTTAATCCACTGGAGAAGGAAATGGCAAACTACTCCAGTAGCTTTGCCAAGAAAACACCATGGATAGTATGGTCCACAGGGTCATGAAGAGTTGGACATGACTGAACAACAGGGAAAGGTAAGACATGACTACACCATGCAAAAGTGGAACAGGCTGCGATGAAGAGAGTGAAGTTTGTATCACTTGAGGTCCTCATACAGAGGATAGATTACTTCTTGCTGCGATTATTACTGAGGGGATTCCTGTTAAGGTACATAGATATCCATTACACCTTTGAAATTCTTTAATTCTGTATCGCAAAAACAAATAATTAGATAGCTTTATAGTAGAAAAGATGTACTTTTCATCTACTTATATTAGAAAGTGATATGAGATCAGATAAAGAACACCAACTTATATACAACTTTTCCTATAAAAGATTACCCCCGCCCCCTTTTTAATATTTTTTGAAGCAATTGGTGCTAAGTGACTCACTCAGGGTCACCACATCTGAGGTCAGATTTAAACTCAGGTCTTTCTGACTCCAGGACTGGTGCTGTATTCACTGCACCACCTAGCTGCCCCTCTGGAAAAGGTCTGAGTTCAAGTTGGGTCTTACGTTAATAGAAGTCATCAGTAGAGATGGCGATGGTGAAGAGGTGAGTGGAATCCAGGTATAGGGTATGAGGCTCACAGATTGTTGTTGTTACAGTCCTTTGTTCTCGAAGAGGACCGATGACATCACGAGGGCGATGTCTTGACTTGCAAGTGAATTGGATTGAAGTGAGACAGGGCTGTGTAAAGTCATTAGCCTCACTCTCTCCTCCAGACTCATCTGAGTCCAGTCAGGATGACTGGTGGTGGCCCCAGATGCAGAGGGAACATTGGCCTTCTTAAGCTAAGGTCTTTTTCAGGTCTCAGTTTGTCAGAGGCAACACCCATTCAGTGATTTAAGGGTAGGTAAGAAATAAGGCAAAAGATGGCCTAGTTTGCCTACTTCAAAAAAAGAAAGAAAGAAAGACAAAATCAAACTGGGAGGGGAAGATGCTCAGGGTATGAGGCACAAGCAAGGGAAAACATGGGACGCAGACAGCAAGTACGAAGGTAGGGTCATTGTTTTAAGCGAGAAGGGACTCTCTGTTACTTTCTTAAATCTAAACTATCAACCCAACAATAAAGCAAGCCTGGAATTGTAGTGTTTGCTGCTTGCTGATGCGTAAACGCTCACACAAAATATAATTGGCTTGTCTGAGTCAGTAGGAGCAGGGTTTCTGTTTCACATATGACAAAACTGAGGCCTAGAGGAGTTAAATGCCTTGCCCAAGGTTGTCAGAGAGAGAGTATGTAAGAAGGATTAGTGTGACATAAGCTTGGAACCAGACAGGTTGTAGAGAAGATAGATGGGGGCCACCCTGTGACATGCTTGAATGTCTAAGGGTTTTGCATTTTTTCCTCTAGGTAGGGAATATGAAAGCTTTTGAGTAGAGGCATGTCACAGGAGAGGTAGCAAGAACAGGGCGGACTGGGAGGGGAAGACTGAAGGCTGGGGATTTGTTTGGTGGCTCCCCTATGAGTTTCCTGCTCACCCCAAAGGCTCCCCCTGAAAAGACTCCACAAGACCCAAGTGAACTCCAAGGAGGGAGGAGTTTTCTGTCTGTGCTCGGAGGGATGAGCAGCAAACCCTCTTCCGGCTCAGGACACAGGGGCCCTTTTGGAGTGCCTGCTCATTAAACTCCCCATACCGCTGTGCTGGCAGAGTACAGTTCTTGATCCTATTTCTGCTCTGGTCTCTAAAGGCCCTGGTGGGATGTGCGATTTTACAGCATGAAAATTAGCAGATTGTTCACTGAGTGTGTGTATGTGGCCAGCAGCCTCTTTTCAGATTTTGGGAGACTTTCAATGTGATAGGGCAAGGAGTCAGCTTCCCCTGAAATGAAAGGTTCTTTCAAAAGGAAACCAAATTCATTATCTTTCACCCTAACTCCTTCCCCTTTCCAAACTTCCTTGTTCCTGTTAAAGGCACCACTAACCTCCTAGTCAACCAGGCTGACAATGCAGGTGTCATTCTTGACTTCTCATTCTCTCTCACTCCCCATGTCTGATCTTTTCCCAAATTCTCTTGATTTTTACCTTCACAACATCTTTCAAATCCACTTTCTCTTTTCTGATACTGTCAGTACCCTGGTGCAGGCCCTCATCTTACCCCAGGACTATTGTGATAACCTTCTGGTTGGTCTCCCTTCTTCAGATCTCTCCCCGATGCCAGTCTCTACCCATCAGTCAAATTAATCTTCCTAAGGTGCAGGTCTGACCATGTCACAATCCTACTCAATAAATCCCAGTGGCTTCCTATCATCTCCAGAACAAAATATAAAACCCTCTATTTGGCATTCAAAGCCCTTCATAACCTGCTTCTTCATCGCACCCCAGACCACCTTTCCAGTCTTCTTAAACTTACATCCACTCGAATACTTCTCAATCCCATGACACTGGACTCCTGACTGTTCTGTAAGCAATGATGTGCTCCATCTCCAAACTCAAGGCATTTTCACTGGCTAATCCATGTGTTTTGAATTCTTTTCCTCTTCTTCACTACCTCCTGAATTCCCTGGCTTCCTTCAAATCCTAGAGAAAATTCTGTCTTCTATAGGGAGTCTTTTCCAGGCTCTCTTAATTCTAATGCCTTCATTCTATTGATTATCTCTAATTAGTTCTTTCTGTATTTTGTTTGAACATGTGAGCTCCTTGTGAGCAGAGTCTGTCTTTTGCCTTTCTTTGTATCCCCAGTGTTTAGCATAGTTCTTGGCATATAGTAGGTGCTTAATAAATGTTTATTGATCAACTAATCAGAATTGAGAGGCAGTCAGGGTATACTGCTAACTGTTTTGCAACTGGCTTTCTGAAAAAAAAAAGTTCTGAGTGGGGAGGATGAATGCCCAACACACTTTTAAGTTTAATTTTTATTATTTTCTCCATCATTTTCTTACACCTAGATAGCCAACAAAAAGTAAACCAAACGCTGATTTGTATTTGATTTCCAAAATAGAATGCTTGCACTAAAAATTTAATAATTGGTTTGGGAGCTGGTTTGAGCCATTTCCAGCACACTCTTAAGTAGCTGTTCTCTCTGGAAGAGCCCACTCCTGTGAAGGCCTTTTTCTGTTGTTGTTGTTGTTCAGTCATTCAGTCATATCTGACTCTTCTTGGCCCCGTGGACATGCACACCAAGCTCTTCTAACCTCCACTGTCTCCTGAAGGCTGTCCAAGTTCATGTTCATTGCTTCCATCACACTATCTATGCATCTCATACTCTGCCATTCCCTTTTCCTTCCTGTCAATCTTTCCTAACATCAGAGTCATTTCCAATGAGTCCCATCTTCTCATTATGTGGCCAGAGCATTTAAGCGTCAGCTTCAGTATTTGACCTTCCAGTAAATAGCCTGAATCAATTTATTTAAGTATTGTCTGATTTGATCTCGTTGCTGTCAATGGGACTCTCAAAAGTCTTCTCCAACACCATCATTCAAAAGCATTGATTCTGTGATGATCAGCTTTCCTTATATCAGCTCTCACAGCCATATACATTGCTACTGGAAAAACCATAGCTTTGGCTATATGGACCTTTATTGGCAAGCTGATGGTTATGTTTTTTAGCCATCTGTCTAGATTTGCCATAGCTTTCCTTCCAAAGAGCAAGTGTCTTTTAATGTCATGGCTGCAGCCACCATCTGTAATGATCTTTGATTCCAAGAATGTAAAATACGACACTGCTTCCATTTCTTCTATTTGCCAGGAAGTCCCTGGATCATTTACCAAGATATCAGTTATTTTTTTACAGTAAGCTTCAAGTCAGCTTTTACATTCTCCTTTTTCACCCTCCTCAAGAGGCTTCTTAATTCTTCTTCACTTCCTTCCATCAGAGTGGTATCATCTACATAGCTGAGACTGTTGATATTTCTCTGGAAACCTTAATCCCAGCTTTTGATTCATTTAGCCTGGCATTTCACATGAAGGACTCTGCATATAAGTTAAATGTGGTGGCAATATACAGCTTTGTTGTACTCCTTTCTCAATCTTAAACCAGTCAGTAGTTTCATGTTCAATTCTAACTGTTGTTTCTTGGTGTGTATAAAGGTTCCTTGGGAGACAAGTATGATGATCTAGTACTGCCATCTCTTTGAGGAATTGCCACATTTTATTGTGACTGGCCTGGTCAAAGGCTTTTGTGTAGTCAATGAAGCAGCAGTAGATTTTTTCCCCCTGAAATTCTTTTGCTTTCTCCATAATCAAGCAGATGTTGGCAATTTGGACTCTAGAATCTCTGTCTCTTTGAAAGCCAGCCTGCTTTTCCGGTAATCTTCAGGTTACATATTGCTGAAGCCTGGGTTGCACAACCTATGACAGTATGTGAAATTGAGTACAATTTTTCTGTGATTTGAATATTCCTTGGCATTGACTTCCTTTAGGATTGGGATATAACTGACCTTTTCCAATCCAGTGGCCACTGTTGAGTTTTCTGAATTTGTTGGTATATTGAGTGCAACACTTTAACAGCATTATCTTGTAGGATTTAAATAGCTCAGCTGGAATTCTGTCCCCTTCACTAGTTTTATTGTTAGCAATGCTTCCTAAGGCCTACTTGACTTCATTCTCCAGAACGTCTGGCTCTAGATTAGTAACCACACCATCCTGGTTATCAGTAGTGTTGAGATCTTTCCTGTTTAGTTCTTCTGTATATTCTTGTCACTTCTTACTTACTTCTACTTCTTGCTAAGTCCTTACCATTTTTTGTCTTTTATCATGCCCATTTCTGCATAAAACATTCCCTTGATATCTCTAATTTTCTTGAAGAGATCTCTTGTCTTTCCCATTCTATTGTTTTCTTCTATTTCTTTGCATTGCTCATTTAAGAAAACATTTTTATATCTCCTTGCTGTTCTCTGGAATTGTGCATTCAGTTGGGTATATCTTTCCCTTTCTCCTTTCCCTTCCATTTTCCTTCTTTCCTTGGTTGTTTGTAAAGCCCCATCAGAAAGCTATTTTGCTTTCTTGATCTTTTTCTTTGGAATGTTTTTGGTTGCTGCCTCCTGTACAATATTGCAAACCTCTGTCCATGGTTCCTCACACACTATATCTACCAGATCAAATTCCTTAAATGTATTCATCACCTCCACTTCATATTCATAAGGAATTTTATTTAGGTCATTTCCATATGTTCTGATGGATTTTCCTTACTTTCTTCAATTTAAGTCTGAATTTTGCAATAAGAAGCTCATGATCTGAGCCACAGTCAGCTCCAGGTCTTGTTTTAGCTGACTGTATACACTTCTCCACCTTTGGCTGCAATGTATATAATTGATCTGATTTCTCTATTTACTGTCTGGTGATGTCCATTTGTAGAGTTGCCTTTTGGGTTGTTGAAAAAGAGAGTTTGCTATTACCAGTGAGTCATCTTGACAAAACTCTATTAGTCACTGCTCTGCTTCATTCTGCAGTCCAAGGCTAAACTTTCCTGTTATTCCAATTATCTTTTGATTTTCATTTATCCTCCCCATGATGAATGTGATGTCTTTTTGTGTTATTTCTGGAAGATGTTTTAGGTTTTTATAGAGCCAATCAACTTTGGCCTCTTTGGCATCAGTGGTTGGAACACAGACTTGTATTATGTTGATGTTGAATGGTTTGCCTTGAATTTAAACTGATATCATTCAGTCATTTTTGAGATTGTACCCAAGTACTGCTTTTCTCAGTTTTTATTGACTATGAGGGCTACTCCATTTCTTTTAAGGACTTCTTGCCTACAATAGTATATGTAGTGATCATTCACCCATTCCTATCCATTTAAGTTCACTGACACCCAAGATGTTGATGTTTAATCTGATGCATCTATAGCTGAGCTTCCTTTCAGTTTTGGCCAGCCACTTCATTAGTCTTAGAGCTAATTATAGTTGTCCTCCACTCTTCTCCAGTAACATATTGGACACCTTCTAACCTGAGGGGCTCATCTTTATTGTCGTCTCTTTTATCATTTTAGTACTGTCCATAGGGTTTTCTTAGCAAAGATACTAGAGTGGTTTGCCATTTCTTTCTCCGTTGAAACACCTTGTATAAGAACTCTCCACTATGACCTGTGTGTTGGGTAACCCTGCACAACATAGATCATAATTTCTTTGAGATACACAAGCTCCTCCACCACAACAAGGCAGTGGTCCAGAATCCCCCCTGTCCCAATTACTTCCCTACAACTCCAAAGTAGGCTTGACTTTTCTTGGCAGACTGATGAGTAAGGAGGTATAAATGTATTTCTCTCCTCTCTCTTCCCAAACAAAGGGAAAATAAAGAGGTATATATATATATATATATATATATATATATATATATATATATATATATATGTATGTATGTATGTATGTGTATATATATATAAATACACACACACACGCACACTATATAGAATGTTGAATTTGGAAGTTGGAATACCTGAGCTCTAATCCTGTTTCAGATACTTAGTAGCTATCTGATTCTGGGCGAATCAATTAACCTTTTTCAATCTCATTTTCCTCATCTGTAAAATGAGGACAATAATTGCACCTATACAACAGGTTATTAGGAGGATAAAATAATGTAATATGTAAAGTGCTTGGTAAACCAAAGGGCTATATAAATGTTAGCTGTTGTTGTTGATGATGATGATGATGATGATGATGATGATGATGATGATGATGATGACATTCCTTTAGGTCCCTCAAGAACTAACCCTCAATGAATTCCAACTAAATTGAGAAGTTCCCATCTTAATGTAGGAAATTTTTAAAAGCCTGAAAGCAGGGAAGATCCAGTGGAATAAATCTCCAGTGATGTAATTTTACATTCAGTGACAGATTAGAGACAGTGTTATTTTTGGACCCTTCTTAAAGGGGGATTTTAACCCACATTTTTTTTTTTTGTAAATTTACTGAATTTCAAAACTAGAAAGAGCCCTAAAGAAAACTAATCCTATTCCCTCAATTACAGGAATGAGCTATGTCTTAGAGAAGAGAAGAGACTTGGCTAAAATTAGAACTAAAATCCAGATCTCCTAATTCCCATTCCAGTGTGTTTATGTGGAGATCAAAGAATCATAGACTTTTACAAGTCATCTTTTGTCTGGATTATTATAATAAACTCTTAATTGGTCTCCCTCCCTTTATCCTCTCCCATCTTTTATCCATCCTCCTGTCAGCCACCAAACTGATATCCTAAAACACAGACGTGACAATATCATTGCTGCCCCCCAGCTCAAAGATCTTCAATGTGTCCTACTGACTCTAGGATAAAATGTGAACTCCCCAGCCTGGCATTTAAAGTCACCCAAATCTGTCCTCTGGCTACTTTCTAGACTTGTTTCATGATTCCCCAGCATTCACTCTTTGTTCTAGTCAAGTAAGCATGCTGGCAATTCCAGGTACCTGACACTCTGTCTTCCACTGCCATGCTTTGGCATATGTAGTCTGCTATATCTGAGGTATACTTCCTCTTCTTCATTTCTGTTTCCTAGATTCCCCAGCTTCCTTCAAGTATATCTCAGGCACTACCTTCTACTTATGACCTTTCCTAATCCCCCCATTTGTTTTTAGCATTCTCTCCCTCTTGAAATTATTTTGTATTATTTTGTACATATTTTGTATTTATTTGCCTATATATGTATATCCCTTCCCCCTGCAGAACGTAAGTTCCTTGAGGACAGAGAGATTATTTTCTTTGTGTTTTGCATCTCTAGTGCCTTGCACAGCACTTTGTATGTAGAGGTTTTAATAAAGATTGGTAGAATTTAATTGAATTTAGAGTTAGAGGTGGTTTTATAAGTGCACCAGCTCATTCCTCTCCCATCCCATCATTTGATGCATTAGGAAGCTGAAGATCAGAGAAATGAAAGTTCCTCAAAGATCATGTAGCTAATTAGTGGCAGAATGCATAATCGAACCTAAGGCTTTGATCCCAAAGTGATTCCAAAGCTTTTCACCATTCAGTGCTCTTCAAATAAACTATGAGCTCAGCCAGGATAAAGGGGAAGGGGGGAAGGAACAAGCATTTATTAATTGCCTGCTCCATGGCAAGTGTGTTGCAAATATTACCCCATTTGATCTTTGCAACATACCTGGAAGGTAGATTCTATTATTACCCCCATTTTGCAAATGAGGAAACTGAGGCAAACAGGGTTAAGTGACTCCCCAGGGTCACACAGCAATAAGTGTGTGACGTCAGATTTGAACTCAGGTCTTCCTGACTCTAGGCTCTGTGCTCTGTCCATTGTGTCACCTAGTTGTCTACAAAAAAATCATAACATTCATCTTGGTAGGAATAGTTCTCCCTTTCACCCATTTCTTCCTCCCTTCCTTCCTCCCTCCCTTCCTTCCTTCTTTCCTTCCTTCCTTCCTTCCTTCCTTTCCTTCCTTCTTCTTCCTTCCTTCCTTCCTTCCTTCCTTCCTTCCTTCCTTCCTTCCTTCCTTCCTTCCTTCCTTCCTTCCTTCCTTCCTTCCTTCCTTCCTTCCTTCCTTCCTTCCTCTCTTTCTTTCTCTTTCTTTCCCTTTTTGGCTTTGTTTATTTATTTTTATAATGTTCTTTTTTCTTTTTTTTTTTATTTTGGAGTTTCAAATTCTCTCCTTCCTTTCTGTCCCTCCCCAATACATTGAGAAACCAAGCAATATGATATAAATTATACAGGTGAAGTCATGCAAAACATATTTCCATATTAGCCATGCGGAAAAAAAAACCCAAGAAAAAACAAGAAACAAAGAAAACGAAAAGAGCATACTTCAATTTACGTTCATCATGGGTCCTTTGGAGTTGTGTTGGATTATTTTCTTGATTACAGTAGGTAAGTCTTTCACAGTTGATTATTGGTACAATGAAGTCACTGTGTACAATATTTTCCCTGGTTCTGCTCACTTCACTTTGCATCAGTTCATATAAGTCATCCCATGTGTTTTCTGAAACTATCCTGCTCATCATTTCTTATAGCAGAATAGAATTTCATCTATCAAATAGCACAGCCTGTTCAGCCATTTTCCAATGGATTGGAATCCCATCATTTTCCAGTTCTTTGCCTCCATAAAAAGAGCCGCTATAAATATTTTTGTATAGATAGGACCTTTTCTTTTTTCTTTGATCTCTTTGGGATACAGACCTAGAAGACCCTTGCTGGATCAAGGGTATGTGCAGTTTTATTGTCCTTTGGGCATAGTTCTAAATTTCTCTCCAGAATGGTTGGATCAGTTCACAACTTCACCAATAATGAATTAGTGTCCCAGTTTTTCCACATTCCCTCCAATATAGTTTTATGACACCTGGCCTAGATGAATGAATGAATGAATGAACGAATGAATAAATGAATGAATGAAATGTCAAGAACTGTGCTAAATGCTAGAAATAAAGTGAAAAAGTCCCTGTTTTCACTTTGGTGTTCCTCATACGAGACAATCCATCTCACACCAGGAATTTTCACTGGTTCATCACTGGTATGTTCTCTCTCATCTCCACCTTCCCACTTCCCTGGTTTTCATCAGGTATCAGCTAAAATCCCACCTTTTGCAGGAAGCCTTTTCAGGTCCTCCTCAGAGTCAGTGCTCCCTTTGTCCTCTGTTGTTTATCTCTAATTATATACATACCCATGTATATAAATATGTTTTGTCCTTCTTGATAGTGTGGACCATGATTTCTTTTCTTTGTTTCCCTAGCACTTAGCACACTGCCTGGTACATAACAGGTGCTTAATAAACATTTGTTGATCACAATGAGGGAGATATTACATATAGAGGAGTGATAGGGAAGAGAATTAAGATTTGAGAAGTCACAAAGATAGGGGATTGATAGTCAGGGGAAAGAATTATAGTTTGAGAAGCCACAAAGATGGTGGGTAGAACAATAAGAAAGTCAGTTAAAGCTCCCTTTCCAAAGATTGTAGTCATATAGCTTTGATTTCAGCTCTTAGAGCAAGAGGAAGAAAGGGAAGGTGTTGATACATTTGCGTTGGCAGATCTGAATATGGCTAGGTTGGAGACAAGGGCCAGTGGTCTCAGGGGGTGCATGTTCTGGTTGCTTAGCTCCTCCTGTGCCTGGCCTCTAGCGTCTTAAGGGCTAGTGCACCCTGTCACCATCTGCAAGTCATTATCTCTTCTGTTGGCTAATTAGTAAACATTTGATATCTGGTTGAGTAATTAGTAAAAGATGATAAAGATGACAAAATGACTGTGTTTTCTGGCTGTCACTCTCCTAAGCTCTGCTATTCCAATTAAGAGATTTTTGTCCTTGTAGAACTGTAATGACTGTGGAGTAGCAGGGGGCTTTGCCCCAGAAAAGGTGGATGAATTTTTCCCCCTCAGCCCCAGGAGTCTCAATAGCAAATGTTCCTCCTGTGCCTTATGGATGTCTGTTGGCTTATGTAGTATTCTACCGCCCTCCACCCCGTGGATAGAAAGGGGAGAACCCAAAAGTGGGCCAGGGAGTGGGGCTGTGGGCCAGAGCAGGCCAGGAAAGGAGAGAGAGGGGACAGGCTGGACTCCTAGCTCAGCTGTGCCCACGTTAGCATTGTGTCTCCCAGAACCCACCTGTACCATCTCTTTTCCCTAACTGACTTCATACTAGGAACAGGATTCCTAGATATGGCTTTGAAGTGAGTTACCTGTTTGTTTCCTCTCTTTTTTCCTATCACTCTCTTCTACCTCTTTGTTTCTTCATCTCTCTTATCTCTCTCTTTGCGTCTTTCTACTCTATCCAGTCCTATCTCTTCTCTTTGTCTCCATTTCTCTGTCTGTCTCTGTCTTCATGATTGAACATTCAAGGCTAAATTCCCTTTTCTGGCAATAAAGAGAGCTTGATGGGAGCGTGCCTTCTGACTTTTGAAGTGACAACATGACACTAATTTTAGGGGATATTCTATTTTTCTGCTGCCTTTGGGAGGCATGTGTGTGGATGCCCTGTGTGTGTGTGTGTGTGTGTGTGTGTGTGTGTGTGTGTGTGTGTACTTTTAGGACAGCACACAGTCTCCAACGGAAGGAGGCTGGTTCCCTCATCGCCCCTCACCACCCCCCACAAGCTTGACAGTTTTTCAAACATATTCACTGTCAGCCCTAACAACCTGTCAGTAGCTGCTAGGATGGGCAAACTGCAAAGCGCCCGGCGCCCTGTGACAGCCATGCCACAACGATGCATGTCTCACGCATGAAGGCTGAAACTTTTGAAAGGTACCCTGGCCCTTCGGTGGAAAAATGAACAATCAGATATTTGGAATAAAAAAAACAAGAAGACCAAAACAAAACCCACCAGCCTCTTGTCACAGCTGATATCTGTTTCTTTGCCCTGAAAATTGAGGTGTATGTGAAGGAATTAAACATAGCAGAGACAATTGCTACCCAGCCCCGAGTCCAGGAACTCATGTCCTGTTTGTGATTTGCCAACGCAGCAAAAAGCGACAACCCGTGGCATTTCTTGGGGCAGAGGTGCCAGCTGAGGCTTACTCTGTATCCCCCCACCTTTTTTGTCTCCCTCTGGGGCTAGCAGCCTTCAGTAAGGCAGATGGATGGAAGGGAGGAGGAGGATCGCAGACATTCTAACTGGAACTTGGAATCATAGAGTGAGAGAAAGCAGGCCTAGGGAGGGACTGGAGGAATCATCTAATTCAACTGCCTCCTTGGAAACATGAGAAAATAGAGGCTCAAAGGGGGAGGGGTAGGAAACAAGCATTTATTAAACACTTCCATGCATCAGGCACTTTAGAAATTTTATATTATTCAATCCTTACAACAGCCCTGTGGTAGGTACCATTATTATCCCCATTTTACAGTTGAGGGAATTGAAGCAAGTAGAGGTTAAGTGACTTGCCCAAGAGTCACATCACTTGTAAGTGCCTGAAGCTAGATTTGAACTCAGATCTTGATTCCAAGCCCAGCACTCCATCTGTAGTTAAGAACTGGAAGACACAGAATCATAGGACTATAGATTGAGAGCTATCTTCCCATATCTCTAGCTAGATTTGGGCATCTTGATCTAGATGTCCCATAGACATCTCAAACTTAATGTGTCCAAAACAGAATTTGTTATCTTTCCCTCAAGCCCTGTCCTCTTCCAAACTTCCTTATTTCTATTGAGGGTACTGCTATCCTCTCAACCACCTAGATTTCCTTTTTTAAAAGTTAATTAATTAATTTATTTTTACTTTTCAACATTCACTTTTATAAGATTTTGAATTCCAAATTTCTCCCTTCCTGCCCTTCCCCCATTCTCAAGACAACATGCAATCTGATACAGGCTATATATGTACAATCATATTAAACATATTTCCACATTAGTCATATTGTTAAAGAAGAATTAGAACAAAAGGCAAAAACCATGCAAAAGAGAAAATGAAAAAAAAAACAAAAACAAAAAAAAAAGGAAAGAGAAAATAGTATGCTTCAATCTGCATTCAGACTCCATAGTTTTTTTATCTGGATGTAGATAACATTTTCCATCATGAGTCTTTTAGAATTGTTTTAGATCAATGTGTTGCTGAGAAGGGCTACCTAATTTCACCGCATAATCATCACCACCGCATAATCTTTATACTTTGAGTTTTTGGTCCAAAAGTTGGTTTATAACTTTTCATTGTGTAATCATTGCATGGTATAATTGTGTTTGTCATGCCATTTGAAAGATAAACAGAGCAGCAATGTAGTCACCAGTGGCATATGGAAACGCATTTGTCTCTCGCCAATTGCTATCCCTGAGCCTAGAATTCTCAGCGCATATGCATTGTCAATATATTTCTGAAAGTTGACTTGTATGGTTTATTTAGAGAGCTGTAGTACTAACAGTACTGTCACTCAACCCGATAAAGAACCAGAGGCACAAGGGGACTGGGCAGGAGAAGCTGCTATGAGTAAATCATGTGATATGGTAAGATTTGTATCTTCCCAATTTTAACATATTGGGAAATTCCATGCATCCTAATCTTGCACCAAAGACAGTTAAGTGATAAGTGATTTTTAAGTAATACTAGCACAAATTTTTTAAAGCTTCACATAATAGTCTCACCTCCCTTTTTTGAAAAGAAATTTGGCATAAACTGTGATGATTATGCGGTGAAATGCAGTAAGCCTAAGATAGTTAATCATTGCACAATATTGCTGTTACTGTGTACAATGTTCGCCTGGTTCTACTCACTTCATTCAGCGTCAGTTCATATGAGTTTTTCTGGGTTTTTCTGAAATCTGCCAAGCACCTAGATTTCAACTTCAGTTTCATCCTTAATTCCCCACTGCACCTCACTCTACATATACAAACTATTGCTAAATCTTGTCATGTCTAACTTCAAAACATCCCTCCTTTATGTCCCCTTCTCTGTATGCAGCCACCACTCTGGTGCATGCTCTAATTATCCCATGTATTGACTACTGAAATAGCTCTCTTTTAAAAGATTATTGTTATTTTTTTGCTTTTACATCAACAGCATTTCTCCCAATATTGTGTAAGACTTCCATCATATACAACACAATATTTTAAAAGAAAAAAAAGCAAAAATCAGCAAAACAAATAAATACATTTAAAGAGTCTCAAAATAACATGCCATGTATTACACCCATGGATCTCCAATGTCAGAAAAGAAGTGGAGATGTCTTCTCATATCTCTTCTCTGGAGCCACGCTTCTTCTTGAAATTGTTCAATATTCACATTGATTTTTTTATGGTTGTTCTTTCTATTTACATTGTTATAGTCATTGTATATATTGTTTTCTTGGCTCTGTATTCATTCTTCATCAGTTCATGTAAATCTTTCCAAGCTTCTACGTATTCATCACTTTCATAATTTCCCAATCATAATTACATCCCATTACCTTCATGTACCACAATGTGTTTAGCCATTCCCTAATTAATGGACATCTACTTTATTTTCAATTCTCAGCTACCACAAGCTATAAATATTTTGGTGTACATGAGATCTTTCTTCTTATCATTGACATCCTTGTGATATAAACCCAGTAGTGGACTCTCTGGGTCAAAGGGTATGAACATTTCAGAAATTTTATTACTATAATTCCAAACCCCTTTCCAAAATAATTGTACTGATTCAAAACTCCACCAAAAATGCACTACAGTGACTATGTTCCCACAACTCCTCTGACATTTGGGTAGGTAGGCATCACAATGGATAGATTGATGAGCCTGGAGTCAGGAAGACCTGAGTTAAAATTTAGCCTCAGATGCTAACTAGCTGGTGACTCTGGCCAAGTCACTTAACCTTTTTGCCTCTGATTTCTCATCTGTAAAATGGACATAATAATAGCACCTACATCTCAGGATTGTTGTGAGGATCAAGTGAGAATATTTATAAAGGAGCTAGTACAATGCCTAGCACTAGTAGAAGCTATATAAATGATAGTTATCATTATTATTAGACTATCCTCTTTTTTTTTTGCTAATTTCAGAGGTGTGAGGTGAAACTTCAGGGTTGTTTTGATTGTAATTTTCTTATTATTAGAGACTTGGAGCATTCTTTGATATGGTTATTAATAGCTTGAAATTTTTCCTTGGACAACCATTTGTTCATATTCTTTGACCACTAGTCTATTGGAGAATGGCTCTTGGTGCAATAGATTTCTCATTAGACTCTCTGTCTCTCTTCCACAAAGCTGTCAAAGTGGAAGTGATTTTTCAAAAATGTCTGTCTGACCTGTTCAATAAACCAATGGCTCTTTATTACTTCCTGGATCAAATAGAAAGCCTTCTGTTTGGCATTTAAATCTCTTCCCAACCTGGTGCGTTCCTACCCTTTCTAGTCTTTTTTTATTTTCCTCCTCTCCACAGACTTTCTGATGTAGCCATACTCATTTACTTGCTCTTCCTCACACACATCATTGCATCCAAGTCTTTGCTCCTGCTGTCCCCAATGCCTGGATTGTTCTGATTCCCTGACTTTGACTCTTTCCTTGGATTTTTTCAAGATTCAGTTCAAATTTCACCTTATACAAGAGGCTTTCCCTGCTTCTCTCCATTTCTTGTGCCAGTCGGTCAATAAACATTTATTAAGCACCTATTATGGGGCAAGCATTGTGCTAAAGACTGAAAATATAAAAAGAGGCAAAATAGAGTTCCTGCCCTCAAGGAGCTTACAATCTAATGGGAGAGATAAGATGCAAACAAATACAAATATATATGCATACACACATACATGTCAGACATTATACAGAATGAATGTTGTTGTTTGTTCTTCATGCTCAAAGAGGACCTAAATGACATCACGATGATGGGGTCAATGGATAGTGTGTTCAGCTGTGGCTGCTCATACAAGCATGAGCTCAGAAGGCTCTACCAGAGGTTGGGCACAAATAGTTTGTATGACCATTTGGGAGGGAGATGTCTCTAAATTTGTGCATCTCATGTTTCTTTCGAGCTACTGCAATTCTGCTTTGCTCATAGAGCACATCACCTTCTTTGACTTGGGCATGACATGTTGGGTGGCCCTGAGCCAGTGTCTCCCATGTCTCATCATTGATACCAAAGTTCTTCATGAGAGTGTCCTTGCAGTGCTTCTTCTGGCCGCCATGTAAGCACCTGCCTTGTTTGAGTTCTCCATAAAATAGTCTTTTAGGCAAATGCACATTTGGCATTCAGACAACCTGGCTGTCCCATGGGAGCTGCATTCTCTTCAGCAGAATTTGAATGCTTGGCAGTTCAGCTCGAGAATGGACCTCAGAATCTGGAACCTTATATTGCCAGGTGATCTTCAGAATCTTCCTAAGACAAGTCACTTGGAAGTGGTTCAATTTTCTGGCATGGCACTGGTAGACTGTCCAGGTTTCAAAGGCATAGAACAATGAAGTTAGCACGACAGTTCTGTAGACCTTCAGTTTGGTGGGCAGTCTAATACTTCTTCTCTCCCACACTTTCTTTTGGAGCCTCCCAAACATTGAGCTAGCTCCAGCAATGCATGCGTCAATCTCATTATCTATATGTACATCCCTGAAAAGTATGCTGCCAAAGGGAACTTATCTATACATTAACTATTTCTCCATTTGCTGTAACCAGTGGTTCCACATATGGATGGTGTGGTGTTGGCTGGTGGAGAGAATCTCTGTTTTCTTGGTGTTAATTGTTAGGCCAAAATTGGTAGAAGAGGCAAAGAATTGACTCACATTTTATTGTATCTAAGCCTCAGAGGCTGTATTGAGCGTACAATTATTTATGAACAAAAAATTATGGGACAGGCATTGTGTTAAGCATTTGGGATATAAGAAGGAGGCAAAAGACAGCCCCTGACCTCAGTATATGTATATATGTATAATATATGTATAGGTATATATACACATTATACACATATGCTTATACATGCATATGTACTACATATAGTAATTTGCTTTTTGCTACCTCCATTAGAATATGAGCTTCTTGAGGACAGGGACTATGATTTTATTCTTCTTTATATTCCCAGTGCTTAGCACCATGCTTGACGCTTGGAAAGAGCTCAATTGTATATTGACTGACTGTTGACTAGAGCTAGAGAAGCCCTTGGAGGTCCTCAAGTCTAACCCTCTCATTTTACAGATGAGGAAACTGAGGCACAGAGAAGGCTAGTGATGTGTTGAGGTTCACACAGGGAGTGAATGTCTGAGGCATGATTTGAATCCATATCTTCCTGATTTCAAGTCCAGTGCCCTTTTCATGCAATAGAGAGGAGGCCCCTAGGCTTTCAAAGGCTTTAACAGTAGAGTGCGTCTGTCAGGACCCATCAATTTGGCAAGGCTTCTGACATTGGTCCCATGATGGCCTGTGCACCTTTGTAGGATTATTGAAACTAATGGGACCTTGGGCTACTTTAAGAAAGGATTATTGTCCAGAAAGAGGGAGAACCCCTGTATCCTGACCACATGCAGACCTTTGTGTTCAGTTCTGGGTACCGCATTTTATGAAACCCAGTGACTGATAAGCTAGGAACCATCCAAAGGTGGGCTACCAGGATGGTGGAGTGTGTCAAGATTTGCTAAATGGGTTGGACTGTAAGGCTTCTGAATTTCCTTCTACCTCTAAATTCCTGTGATTCTTTGAAAAGCAACTTAAATTCAACCAAGTACAAAGAGGCACCTTGGAAACTGTAGAACAAGATTCAAATACAGGTGAGAGACTATGCAATTATTCTTTTCCTACCAAAACTAATAGTGAGTGGCATATGTTGCTGAAGGCCCAGTGATGGTGTTGACCCAGATTTTATGTCCTATTTTCAATTTTATTGACAGTACCTCCCTTTACAGCCTTGTTCCTGCAAGTAGCTGATTTTTGCATCATTTTTTTTTGATGATGAGCTCAGCTTTTGATGGATATATTAGAATTTCCTTTGTCTATAAGCACAACTATGGGGGACAAAATCCGATTCTATATAATCCTGGTTCTTTTACTTCCTATATGACCATGGGCAAGTAATTTATCTTCTATGGGCCTCAGTTTACTTATTTATACAATGAAGTAGCTTGTCAAGATCTCTAATTTCCCTTTCAGAGTTATAGTTATGATAAAATCGTATATTATATTTGACGGACTTTAGACTTGAAAAAGGGTTATTAGTTATCAGAAATGAAGAAGAGAGTTAACAGGACTATCTCTTCCAGGTCAGGGGTCAGACACTGATTACCTGGTATAGGGGATAAGTAGGCATAATTAACCATAGTCTAAAGAAAAGCTTAACAGTGATAAAATGCAGGTATTAAATAGAACACAAATATCAAATACGGCAATGGGAGCCACATTGAAAACCAAATTAAAATGTAATTAGGAAACATTTAACTTAATAAATAGAAATACAATGGGTTATAAAAAATGTTAATAATTGACTTTCTAAATCAATTTACTGCCTTCGGGGAACTTTAAATATGGTTCAGTGTCCCCATTTCTGTAGAGCTTGGCACCACTACCCTAGGATAAACTCAACATTCTGCAACCCTAGGGTTAAAGCTGGAGTGAGGAAGACAGAGAGGGTTTGAAGTAGATTACTAAATCAGGGAACTACTGTCATCATATGGTTGGAGATTTCCAGTTCACTTTCGCTAATCTCTTTTCTATATTTTGCTACAGCCTCTGTGGACTGAGGAATGCCAATGAATAGCCCTAGGTAGAGGTTTCCTTAGAGAATGTCTTGCCTCTTTGGAGCTATTGGGAAATCAATGGGTCATGACAGGGAAAGAGCTAGACTTGGAGTCAGAAGAACCAGGTTCAAATTCTAACCCTGTTGTTTATTCCCTGTGTGATCCTGGGTGAGTCACTCTTTTCTGGGCTTCAGTTACTTCATCTATAAAATAATAGTAATAGCATTTTTATATGTTACTCTAAGGTTTGCAAAGTGCTTTATAAACATTGTCTCATTTTATCCTCACAAGAATCCTAGGAGGTAGCTTCTCATTTTACAGTTTAGGAAACTGAGATTAAGTTAGTTGCCCTAGGTCACTTGGATAAGTGTCTAAGGTCAAATTTGAACTCAAGACTTCCTTATTCAAGGTCCAGGGCTCTATCCACTGTGTCACCTCCAGGGGTTAAACCACATGATTTTTAATGTCCCTTTCAGTTCAATGCCATATGATCCTGGGTGTGAACATTGTGAGGATACAGGAAAGGGAAGCATAGAAGGGGAATGGGCCAATGATGTGATGAATTTCAGAAGACCCATGGATCCTCTGATTGTCTGGGGCTTGCTGCTCACGCCTGGCAATCCCTTGCCCTAAAGGATGTATGTTCCTCCCATTGGCTACACCCTCTATTACTCGGAGCCTGGATTTCACCTGAGGCTCAGCTGTTCAGAATTTTCCCGGGAGTACTTTCTCCTTAGCTCTAAGCCTCCTTTGTCCCTTCCTGCCTTGCTGCGGCAGAAGTTTTCAATGTTAAACTTTCCTTGTTGCATCTATTTGCCGTGACGCCCTTGGGAACCTCTTCTCACCTTGATTCCGGCCTCTAGCTTCTATTAACTCTAATGGGAGCTCGGCACATCACCCTCAATGTATTGAGATGAGATTATTTCCCGTCCAATTGTTTTAATGTTGTGGGTATTGGGTGAGTCTACACACATTTAACCTCAGGTTTCATTATGAGACTCAGAGCATACAGAGTGCAGAGAGATGATAAACCTGGACAGAGGTGCCAAGAAAAGATGTATTGGTGAGGACTTTGCAAGAGTTCAGTACAGGGAACAGTAGAAAAATAATTACATCTGTTTAAGAGGGGAGGTGATTTTTTTTTCCCCTTGCTTTAACTTTGAAGACTGGATGAATATTGCCAAGGTGTGTACAATTGTCTATCAGGAAATGCTATGAGAAGGAAGAAAAAACAACCCTGCTTGTTGGTTGTACAAATGCATGGTGGGGCTGTCTTTATTTTCTTCATCTGTTTAGAAGTCTCCTAAAGCCTCACTTGCACAGAAAGCATTATAGTTACAAAGAGTTTTCTCATCCAGTATCTGGTTTAATCCTCATAGTAACTATTTGAGGGAAGCAGGGCAGGAATTATTATCCCCATTTTACATTTGAGGTAACTGAGGCAGAGAGCAGTTAAATGACTTGTCCATGTCACAAAGGGAGTGAATAGCAGAAGGGGGCTTTGAAACGGGTCTCTTGCTTCTGAGTCCAGAGTTCTTTGCATGATGCTGTTTCTTCTCTTTCTCTTACCTTCAATCTTTTCCTAATTACCTAAGCATCTAGGTGGCTCTGTGGACAGAGCCCTGGACCTGCAGCCAGGAAGGCCTAAGTTTAAATTCAGTTTCAGGCACTATCTGTCTGACCCTGGGCAAGTCTCTTAACTGCTATCTGCCTCAGTTTCCTCAACTGTAAAATGGGAATAGGAAGAGTATCTACCTCCCAGCATTGTTGTGAGGCTCCGATGAGACAATATTTAAATAAAGTCCTTAGTGCCTGGAACATGGTAGGTGCTTTATATAAAAGTGTTTCTTTTCCTTAACCACAGGCTCATTTAATATGTATATATATATATATATATATATATATATATGTATGTATATATATATACATATATATATACATACACATATATGTGTACATATGTATATATATATGTATGTATATATATATACATATATATACATACACATATATGTGTACATATGTATATGTATACATATGTATGTATATATGTATGTATTTGTATAATAATGCATGTATGTGTATATACAGATACATGCATACATATATGTATATATACATCTACCTATTATTGTTGTTTAGTTATTTTTTTCAGTCATGTCCAACTCTTTGTGACCTCATTTGAGATTTTCTTGGGAAAGATACTGGAGTGGTTTGCCATTTCCTTCTCTAGCTCATTTTACAGATGAGGAAACTGAGTCAAACAGGGTTAAGTGATTTGTCCAGGAACACACATCTAGTAAGTGTCTGAGGCTGGATTTGAGCTCAGAAAGATGAATCTTCCTGACTCCAGGCCTGGCACTCTATCCGCTGCATGTGTCTCTGTGTTTATGCATGTATGTGTATGTATACACACAAATATGTGTATATATATAAATACATACACAGACATCTGTGTGTATATATCTCCCCTATCCTTAAAAAAACAAATGAAAACTTCCTTCAGTTGACCACACCACTCTCTCAAGCTATCACCCTTTATTTCTCATATCGTCCACTGCCAAATTCCCAGAAAATGTCGCTCCTACTCCCTGGCTCCCTGTGCTCATCTCTGACTTGTATTTCAGTTGATTCCAGTCTCACTTCTGATCCTCCCATTTGACTGAAGCTGCTAACTCCAGAGTTACCAACGATCTCATTACTCCTAAATCTCGTGGCTACGTTCTCAGCCCTTCTTGTGTCCTCTCTCTGTAGCTTTTGACCTCTCTAGTCTCAGTTTCCTCATCTATAAATAAAGAGGTTGAACCAAATGATCTCTAGAGTCATTGCTTTTAGGAAATGCCATGAGGAGGAAGAAAACCATGCCGGTGCTCACGACCACGCTCTCCACCATGCCGTCCCTGTGGACGCTGTCGCCCTCCTTGGATTCTGTGACACTGCTCATGTTTGCGGTTCTCCAACTGCCTTTTGTCTCCTCTTCAGTTTATCAACATTTTCCTTCTACTCAATAAGTGTGGGCCTGCCTTTTCATGGGCCTTCTGTTCTCTCTTTACATTTTCTCCTTTGGTGATTTCATCTGCTCCTATAGGTTTAACTATTTTGTAAACAAACAAACAAACAAAAAATAAAAACAAAAACAAGAGAGACTGTGTGCCCATGACTGGAAAAGGGCCAGTGTTGTCCTACTTTTTTTTAAAGGAAAATTTGAAATACTGTGTGCCTGATTGCATTTTATCTTCAGAGTGTAGGTCCTGCAGGTTACCTGTGACCACAGCTCAGTTTCCTTTTCCTCCTGTCAGCATCCTAATGAGCTTAGGGTCACAGAAATAATTCAGCCATTGAGGCTCAAGAACATCCTCTTCATGGCTAAGGCCAAGCTGTCCATAGCTACTTGTACCCTGGAGACAAAAGAAAACTATGATTGGAAAAAGTGGGCGCACACCTGGAATGTCTGCACATCTGTCCCCCTGTGTGTAAGCACCACACATATACACTTCCACCCTGTACTTGGTAGCCTGGGAAGGACTGTCAGAGCCTCTCCCCAGCCTTGTAATGGCTTTTAGATCCCCACTTAGGAAGATAGGACACCTCTCTTTTCCTCCATATCCTACAGTCCCCACAGACTTCCACTGATGCCCCATTAGCTAATACTGGGGAGGTCAAGAATCAGGAAGGCTGGCTGCTCTTGGTATATAGCAAAGCCAGAATTTGAACTGAGCACCTCTGACTCCAAATTTAATCTTTCCTTGGATCTGGTGCTGTCCTGAAAGCCATTTTTAAATACCACACAAATTCTGACTCTGATTAAACCACCCCCAAAGACTCCAGCTTGAGGTCTGCTTCCTCAGGAAGGTTTCTTGGACACTGAAGCTCACACTGGTCTCTCCCTATCTACTTCCTACCTCGTTTATACCCTTCAGGGACTGCTTTTCAAATCAATCAATAAGCATTGACCTTTCCCTTTTCAAGTGCCAGTCACTTTGTCAAGCAGGGGGAGAGAGGGATACAAAAAGAAAAGTGAAACAATGTCTGACCTCAAGGAGCTTATATTCTATAACACAATGTGGTCGTAAATAGATATATACAAAGTAGACACTATGTGTGGTAACTTTGGAGGAGAAGGCTTTAGTCAATCCTCAACTTTCACAGGGTAACATTCCTAGAAAATGGCAGCAGGAAAGTAAAAAATGTAAATGTTGATAGATTGAAACTATGAGAAATAAGGGTTTAGGTTCCTGGAACTACCCAAAACTGTAATCTTTCACTAGAGACTGCTGAAAATACACTTTTCTGCATACATTTCTTCATTAAAAAAACAAACAAACAAACATTAATTCTGATAATGTACACTTTTCCTAACACAGTAACCATGAAATAACCCATAAAATTCAGGGGAGAGGAGAGGCAATGCCAGATGGGACAGGGAGGGGCAGGGAATGTCAGAACAACCCCAAAGTAAAAAAGGGAAAGGACAATCTTGCCATCTCTAATCTCACATTCTGCTCCGTGGGTGAACTGTTCTCTGATGAAAAGCACATGCCTTAGGGCGAGTCCAGGCCCATATCAGAGCCTGGAAGTCCTCCATGGGATTCCCATCATGGGACTCCTCCATGAGGCAGCTCAGTTACTGCACCTGGTGAGCTCTTCCCAGGCAACATCTGGCCCCCTACACAGATAGCAGGGGCAGCTAGATACTCCCTGGGCTACCTGAGTGCCTGTGAGGGGCAGGGAGTGACCACCATTTCATTTACCCACAATCTTAGTGGCCTTTCCATTTTTTTTTTCAGTTTCCTCATTGTACACTCGAGAGGTTACTTTAGCACTTTCCAGAATCGATTCATGAACATTTTTGCAAATACTTTCTTCCTTTTTTGCAGATAAAATGAATCGTAGATTCATTAACACCAAACTCAGGTTGGCAGCTGTTGTAGATGTTCTAAAGTTTATCTAATGCCTTAAAGTTTCTAATATTATCTAATACTTTTATTTTTAAGCCACATCACTGACTTTGCACACTTGGATTTAGAGCCCAAAGGACTTGTACTATGCTTTGGGGACATAACTGCAACACAAAACTTGGGTTCTAAAGGCAAACAATGAAAATAAGCAATGAATGCATGGGGGTGGATAGTGGGGCTCTTTATAATGATAGGGTGAACAAGACCAGTGAAGCTCTTCTTAGGAGACCAGTCACACCACAAATTTGCACACATTTCACCTCTTATTTTTTTTTCTCTACTGCTCACAGTCACGGATGTGCATTCAGAAGTGAAAATGAAGTTACTAATAAAATCACAGGAATGTTTGAAGTGTTAAAATCACAAATGCTGAGGAATGTGTATTAGCAACTGGGATTGGAGGGTGAAGGATGGAGACAGGAAAGGCCTCTCTCAGAAGGTTGCCACTTAAGCTGAATCTTGAAGGGTGCCAAAGATGCTGAGAGACGGAAGTGAGGAAGGAGGGCATTCCAATGTGATGGTTAAAAAGGTTTGAGAGACATAGTTTATGGGTAATCATTTTACTAATAAGGCCAGCAGGTTATTAATAAAAGGATGGTCATTTGGCCATCTCTCTCAGACCAAAGACTCTTAATGGTGGTGGCGCCATAGTTTATATGCCCTTCGAAGAGGAGGTATTCCTGAGGGATGCCTAATCACCTCTGATTGGCTAACACAATGAGAGGTGAGCTATCTTGGGTTTGTGACTTAGGCCATTCAAATCTTGGTCAAAAAGATATCAATTTTCATATTGCCTGTCTTGATAATAGGGAGAATCAACGTTTCCCCCCAGACCTGTCTGAGCAAACACAATGAGCAGGAATACACCCATTAGCCCAAACTTAGAATTTATTTTATTGTCTGATTAGATCTTGGCCTGGGTAAATCTTTAAGAGAGATTTCCCATGCTGGTTGATATCTGGATAAGAAAGTAGAAAAGGGGAAAAAAACCTCGGTCCTAATGCAATAGTTATTAAATATAAGAGAGAAATATTCATGTCTCACATCAGGCAGGGCAAGAGAGGCATGGCCAGTGGAAAGTCATGGAGTGAAGAACAGCAGTCAGACCTGGACCTAGAGTGCCAGGAGTTGAGTCATGTGGAAGAAAAGTAAAGTGGTAGGAAAGGGACACATTGTCAAGAATTTTACATGCCAGACAGAGAGATCATAGTATTTCATCCTACAGGTAATAGAGAGCCACAGGAGTCTTTAGGCAGTAGGCTGCCATTAGTGCTGCTTTTTCAATGTTATATTCACCTTACCTGTGTGACTGCAAACTCCAGGTTCAGGCTCTGGGACTTGTACTTCTGCTCCTCCCTTGGCTTCATTGATATTTGTCAACATTTGTTTAATTGAATAAGGCAAAACATGAGTGATCCTCTCCTTCTGGCTTGTTCCCTAGGGCCAGGCCTTCTCCCCCTAGCCATCTGTTGGCCCTGGGATTTAAAAGTCTTAGAAGAGCTAGGTGGTGCAGTGGATACAGCTCTGGCCTTAGAATCAGGAGGACCTGAGTTCAAATTTGGCCTCAGACAGTTGATACTAGCTGTGTGACCCTGGGCAAGTCACTTAAGCCCAATTGCCTCACCAAGAAAAAAAAATCTGAGAAGAGTAAGAGACCAAGATTTTGGGATATTTAAAATAGCTTTCAGAACAGAAACAGCTCAGTGGAAAATGTGTTAAATTTAGAATGACAGGCACTGGGTTCAAATTCTGGCTGTAATGCTTATTACAAATTAATCAATAATTTGAACTTTGGACAAATCACTTCACCTTTTCAGGTCTCAGTTTTCCCATCTACAAAATTTCCTATGTAGCTAAGTACTTCGGTAACTAATTAGCTGTGTACCTTGAAGTATATGGGCAGGGTAGAGAGGACTAGCACCTCTGATGCTAATTTTCGGGGCTGCTCATCCGCCTTTGGTGTCCCCCTTTCACCCAACTCTCACCTGGGGCTCCAAGAAGCTCTAGCATGCATAGTGGCTGCATCCCAGTAAAACCATTTTGGCACATGGGCTAAACCAGGCTGAGGGTAATTGACAAGCCTCAACCTCGTTCGTGAGTTACGGGGACGTCTACCCCAAGCACGTGAAGAATTCTTCCATTGGGATAATTTGTTCCAACAGCTATGAAGTCAGCTGAAGGAGGTATTGTGGGGTGCTTAGAGCTCGGTCAAACACTGAAGATGGTAAGGTCATCCACCTCATCCTGGGCCATTGCTAGTCTTCATCCTGACTCTTGTCTTGTCACTGGACTTTATGGACTCTGGAAGAAAGTGTGGCTGATGATTCTGTGCAACTCCACCTCACTTAAATCCAATTTATGGCCAAGTCAAGACATCACCCCATGACGGCATTAGACCTCTTTAAAATGGAGAAGAAACAACGTCAGCTGAGTACCCAGTTACCTAAGAACGTAGGTAATAATGTACCTAAATAACTAAGCACCTAGTTATTTAAGTGTTGTATACCTAAAAAAAAACAACCCGAAACTAAGAACCTCAGTGCCACAGTTTGCTTAGATATTTGACAAAGTATGTTATACCATTCTTTTGAAGAAGATAGAGACATTGATTAGACGATGAGACAGCTTGATGACTTAAGAAGTCTGGACTCAAAGAAGAAGTAATAGCAATTTATTCAGTGACAACAAGGTGGGAGATCTCCAGTGGAGTATCACAAGGAATGGCACTCAGTCTTGAGCTGTTGATGCCTTGGATGAAGGTGTAGGTGGTAACTCATAAGATACATATGCTTGTTCATAGTTAACCCACTGGATGAAACATAGGTAACACCTAGGATTCTTTTTGTGTGTGGTTTGGACTAGGCGGTCCCTGACATTGCTTCTAGTTCTTAAATTCTGTGATTCTGGGTCAGAGTCAAGATTCACAAGCCTTTTGATAGGCTAGAGTACTGGGTTGAAGTGAATAAGATAGAATTCAATAGGGATAAAGTGAAGTCTTGCTCTTGAGTACAAAAATCAACTTCATAACCATAAGATGGGGAGGGGATATGGATAGAAAGTAGTTGTTCTAAAAAAAGAACGATCTAGGGGCCTTAGTAGACTACAAGCTCTGTTTAGAATATGATCAGTACAAAAGGGAAGAGTAATGTATGTTGTGCTATCCGATAAGGGGAGATCATTTCTAGGAGGGGAGGTCACATGAAGGATGTGGCATTGAAGCTGGGGTTTGACGGGTGTTGAGAATGTCACCAAGCTGAAATGGATGATAGGGCATCTTAGCTTTAGGAACTATATGCATAGTAATGCTTTGGAGGCATGGGAAGAAGGAGGCATGTTTGAAGGATGGTGAGTAGTCCTTTGGCTAGAACACAGGGCACATTAACAGGGAGATGGCTTTTGTACTGGGACATAAGAAATAAATGGGTTGGGGAGGGAAGAGATGAGGCATACATAGGGAAAAACGTAAGAACAGGCAGAAAGAAAAGGTCCTCCAAATTCAGCAGAAGCATAGCAGTGATGGTGGGGAATGATGTCAAGTAAGTATGGAAAGGGGAAGGTAGTGCTACGTTACAGTGGGCTTTGACTCTCAAAATTACAGAAATTACGGAGTTGAAAGAGATGCCAGTGTCCATATGGTCCATATGATCTAATCCACACTTGAAAAAGAATCCGTTCTTCCATACACCCAATAAGTGGTCATCCAGCCATAGCTTGATCTACAATGAGGGGTTACCCCGTAGCTTCAGAGGTAGCCTATTGCATTTTGGGATAGCTGTAATTGTTAGGAAATATTTTCCACCCAGCCTAAATTTTCCTCTTAGTAACTTTTTATCCATTACACCTAATTCAACCTTCTGAGCCCCAGGCTGGGGAGCTTAAATTCTATTTGGTCAATGATGGGGAGCCTTTGGAGGATTTCTAGCACGGGAAGGATGTTATCAGCATTATGCTTTGGGAAGATCAATCTGTCACTTGGAGGTGACCAAACGAGAAAAGAATTATGAAAGTTAACTATTTTAAAAAACCTTTTAAAAAAAATTAGCTAGAGAGTTGACTTTCTGTGCATTTAGAGTGTAACAGAAATTGTGAACATTTCTGTATAAATTCAATACGCCCTGTTGATATTTATAATCACTCCTTATCTGCCATCTGTTCTGGCTTTTTTCCACAGCAGTGAGTTATACATTGGAAAGGGCAGAGGTCTCACTCCGGCTTCCTGGTGTGGCTGGGGGTGGTGGTGGTGTCATCAAGGCTGACTAATTGCAGGTTGAATCTGAGCTGTAATCACTGTCTAATTGCTGTTTATCATGCTTAGGACAGAGCATGGCAGCCTGTGGCAGGATGGGGATCATGGTAATGCCTCTAAAACCTGCCAGAACTGGGTGTCTGAGCCTGCTACAGGAAGCTTTATCTTTGTACTCAGAGACACCATTGTTCTCATTAACAAGATCATCGCTCAGGTAATGCCATTTCCCCAGTCACCCAGGCTTGTCTTTGTGAAACAGAGAACTTCCTGCCCAGTGATAATGTCAGCTCCTGTATCTCATCGTATGGACTGTGATCAATCAGAGGTTGGGAACCTCATTTACAAACCTTCTTCCTTCCTCCTACCTGCAGCCAGTAGTGGGAGGGATTCTCTGAGCACTATCTCTGCGCTCTGCTGGCTTAGATGGGCTAGCTCAAGGAGGCCTGAAGATTACAGCTGTGTTTTCAAGGGTCTGAGCTGGGACTACTTCTTAACCGGGAAGCTGGCTGACAAATTAATAATTCCTCAGGCAAATGGAGTTGTTGGCCTGTTCCCTGCCTCCTTGGGTCAGTGAGAACAGAAGGTTCCCTCAAAAAACTGTGCTTTATTTTTTTCTCAGCCAGAGAACTCAGTGCAATTCAACAGCAGACATTGATTAAGTGACTATATTCTCTGTGTTTCTGGGCATACAATGCTAAGATTAGCCACAGGTCCTGTTTTCATGGAGTTCACAGTCAAGTCGGTGCAACGGGAAAGAATGCAGCATCTAGAGACACAGGACCTAGGTCTTATATTCTCCTTGGGTGACCTTGAACAAGTCATTTAACCACTTTGGGTCTCTGTTTCCTCATCTGTAAAATGAAGAGGCTGGCCTAGTTCAAGGGAGGGGGTCTATGGACCCTTTAAAAGACCATGAATTTGAATGGAAAAAAAAAAGAATTTACATCTTCATTTCAATATAATTGCTTTCCTTTGTAATCTAATGTATTTTATTTTATTCATTTAAAAATATTATTTTGAGAAGGGGCCCGTAAGCTTCAACAGAAGTCAAAGGGGTCCAGGACACCACAAATGCCCTAAAATATTGTTCAGTCATGTCTGACTCTGTGTGTGACCCCATTTGGAGTTTTCTTGGCAAAGATACTGGAGTGGTTTGCTGTTTCCCTCTCTGACTCATTTTTCAGATGAGTAAACTAAGGCAAAAAGGGCAAAGTGACTTGCCCAAGGTCACACAGCTAGTGAGTGTCTGAGGCTACATTTGACTCACGAAGATGAGTATTCCTGACTCCAGGGCCAGAGCTCTATCCAGTGCACCTCTTAGCTGCCCCAAAAGGCCCCTTATCTGGATCTGTTTGATGTAAGTTCCCTTCCATTTCTAAGTCTATGGCCCTGTGACTGTAGAGAGATAACTTTACTTGAATACTCCAGGGGTCCATAACTGGGACAGTGAGAACCCTTTCTTCATTTACCTAGAATACAACTCTTTCACTTGTTTTTCTGAGTTTTTATGGCAGAAAAAAATTATCCCTTGGAGGTCAGACCCTTGATGAATGGCCTCTGAACTTTGTTGTTCAAGGAACAGCCTGGCTAATACACAAAAGGTCTGTCACTGAATCGATAAGAGGAGCTGTCCACTTTGGGGGTATTTGACGCAGCTTGCATTCAGCTCGCATTCAGCCTTTGAGAAGTCAAGCTATATGGTTCGTGAATCTGGTCTCTGTCTCTTACTATCTACGATACTTTGGGTCTAACTTAAAATACTTTAACCTCTCTGGGCCTCAATTTCCTCATCTGTTAAATGAATTGTGTTGGATTAGATGACTTCTTGATTAGGTTCTTGCCAGCTTTAGAGCTGTGATTTTATGATCCTATGACCTACAGGTCATGATGAGGCATTGGAGACAAACTTTAATAATGATTGCAACATATGTGATTGTGGGAGAAATATGTCAGACATTTACATTGAAATGTTAAGTGAGGTCCAAGGGGGTATGTTATGACTGATGGGATGATTGAAGAAAGCATCCTGGAAGAGATAGCATTTGAATTGGTCTTTAAAAGGACGGGTAAGAAAGTGAAGAGGAAGATGAAGGGAGGAAATCACAGTAGGGAATGAATCTAGAAAAATCACAGACGATAGAGAACAGGGCAGATTCAGGGGCACAAAGTAGTCTGATTTAACTAAGGCATACGTCGTATTGATGAGAGTAATTTGGCAAATGGTAAAATACATAAGGAAAGGCAACCGGGACAGGGAAGGGCCTTGAGATTATGCCATGTGAGTATCAGTTAAATTAACTGGAGACTTAGCCAGAGAAAATGTCCAGAGATGAGAAATGGAATGTCCTATTTGGGGAACCATGAGGAGGCAAGTGCCAATGGGTTGATGAAGATATGGTAGGGAATTAGGTTTAAGAAGACTGGAAAGGTAGAGCGGAGGCTAGATTATGAAGGGCTCTGAATGGCAAATAGAGGATTTTATATTTGATCCTGGACGTGATAGGCAGCCACTGGTCTTTATTGGGAAGGGAGGGATATGGTTGGAACCCTTGTGCTATGCTATAAGCTGCCTGAGGCCTTAAGCATGGAGTAAATAAAAAGACTATACAGTATTAACCCTGAATCACAAGGTCAACAACAGCTACAGCCTTGATGATACTCTCCAAGCCTTTCACTTTTTTTGTGTGTGATCTAGTCCCAGAGGTTGAGAAACTATGACATTCTGTATACTCCTAATTGTGCTTGTGGTCAGCTATGGCATCTGAAGCTTTGTCTCCTCCAGGTGTGCTTAGTCAGTTATCTTTGGGGCTGTGATACTGCTGAACCCCCCCCCCCCAAGTGACTATCTTGCATTTGTCACTATAAAGTTGTACCTTATTTTTGTGGGACCATTTTCCCCAGTTGATCTAAGTCATTATGAATTTAAATCCTACCCTCCACAGAATTAGCAATACCGCCTGACTTAGGATCATCTGCACATTTAATGAGCATATTATCAGATTCATTTGTGCAGGCCATCAATAATGCTATTGAAGAGGATGCCACCCTGTGGGACTTTCTGCCCCCCTTGGCTGACACCCAGCCATTGACGCTAGGTCAGAATTAGTCATTGCAAATCAATATCTGGTTATTTGTAGAGGATTCACCAGCCCAGAAGGGAAGGTTGAAAGGAAGATAGAGGGGGGAGGGGATGCTGGAGAGGTAGGTAGGTGGGTGGAAAGACAAATACAAAGTGAATAGTAATGACATTGGCATTAAAAATACATGCTGACCTGTTGACTTGGAGGAGGCCATCTCCTTCTTTCAATTCACAAAAAAGGCAAAAATCCCAGAACTCTCTGGGCTGCTTTTCTCAGACAATGGGCCTTTGATAACAACAAAACTGTGTCACCTTTTTGGTCTCCTTCGATTACTGATGAGGATACAAGGATGGCAGGAGCCCAGCTCCTAGAAGGGACACTATTTATCCTGGCCAAGCATAAGAGCGCTTTCTTGTTTTTTTGTTTGTTTGCTTTGGTCTGGGTCTTTTGGACTGAACTTCTCATGACCTTAGAAATGAGAATATCATTCTGCAAACTGGAAAGAGCCTTCTCAATTAATTTAATTATAAGCATACTGATTAAGCCCATGATGTCCACAAAGCTGCAGGCCAGGCAATGGGGAAAATACAAAATTTAGGTAAGATCAGGCATCTGCCTATAGGAGTGCCCAATCTACTAGGGGAATAAGATACTAACACATATAATATAATAAAATAATATATAATATATTACATATTATGATATAATAAAATAATATAACAAATTATGTTATAATATAATAATATATCACATTATATTATAATATATCACGTATTATAATATAATAAAATAATATAATAAAAATAAAAGCTAACATTTCTATAGCACTTTAAGGTTTACAAAGCACTTTACAAATGCTATTACATAGTGTCCTCACAACCCTGGGAGGCAGGTGCCATGATTATCTCATTCTACAGATAAGGAAATTGAAGAAGGCAGAGGTTAAGTGACTTACCAGGAAGTATTTGAGGTGATATTTGAACACAGGTTTAACACTCTATCCATTGCCTAAAAATGAAAAGAGCCTCATTGTTCATGAGAGAGGGGCAAAGTGCTCTATGAGATGGTGGAAACATTTCCTTGTTTCTAGCCTTCTAGATTCTCCAGGCCCCTCCTCTTCTTCTTCCTCATTTGTTCAATATAAGGGAGTCAGACCAATTTAATCCAGTCCAGTTCAACAGATACCCATTAAGCACCTACTATATGACAGGCACTGATTTGGTGTGTAGGTAGTCTAATGAGAGGAGGGGTGCATGTTTATGTATTGCAAGGTAGAGAGTGATGGGGATTTAGGGAAGACCCAAAGTATTCCAAGAGAGAGGTATCCAACTTGCAAGACTGTTGCCAAACCCTATTAAAATTGTAAATGGGAAAAAATTGAACAATATCAATAAAAATACAATAAAGCATAGATAACATATTTTAAAACTAAGTCAATACTATGTTGGGATTAGGGCTGCCTTCATCTTTTCATCTGACTTTGGCACCACTGCTCTATGAGGAAGGGGATACAAGTTCAGCTGGGTAGGATTAAGGGAAGTTTCCTAGAATGGATGACACCTGAGCTGGACCTAGGAATGGAAGGCTTTCAATAGGTGGAGATCAGATAGACCGTGTGTTCCAGGGAAGCAGGGATGTTACAGAAAAGAGGCAATGTTGGGTGAGTTTGGGGTACACCTGATAATTCTAGTTTGGTTATAACGTGGAATGAGCCATAATAATGAGACCAATGTTGAAACATCAGATTGGAGCCAGATTGTGAAAGGCCCAGGTAGTCAATCAATCAATAAACATTTATTAAGCTCCTATTATGTACCAGGCACTGTGCTAAGTGATGGGGCTACAAAAAGAGGCAAAATATGGTCCCTGTCCTCAAGGAGCTCACAATCTAATGAGTAAGAGAATCAAATAAATATGTACAAACAAGCTATATAAAGGATAAACAGGAGATAATTAAAAGAAGGAAGGGACAGAACTTAGAAGAGTTGAGAAAGGCTTCCTGTAGAATGTAATGAGTTTGCATTTAATTCTAGAGGAGAAAGGGAGCCATTGAAGGTTGTAGAAGAGCAGGGTGATGAGATCAGATGTGCATCTGGAAAATTATATTGGTAGTTATGTGAACAATAGCATGAAGAAGGGAGAGACTGGGACGAAGGAGCTTGTTGTAATGTTATCACAACAGCACACACAGGAAGGGTGGAGGACTGGAGTGTTAGAACCATAACTAGGAAGTCTTGTGCCCAGGACTGAGGTGGAGGGTGGACTTATTGTGGCACACAGGAATTCTGTCCCAGGTGTGTTTCACTAGGGAGAGGGATGAGTCTGTAACCCAGAGAGTATATCCTGTGCCTCTGGGGCTTAATTCAGAGTTGTCTTTCCCAAGCTGCCAGAAGGACTGGTAGTTGTGCTGCACTATGCTTTCTGAGGGGCTAACAGGGCTGAGGACTGAGTTTGGGACGTGCTGAGTTTGGGGGCTGTCCAGCAAGCAGTTGGACTGGTGTAAGACTGATGAAGTCAGAAGAAAGAACAGAACATAATATAACTACTGAGGATTCTTCTGGAGGGGAAAATTGGAATCATGGATAACATATAGGAGGGAAAAGAATCTAGGAACAAAAAGAGCAAAAGGGTAGAAAAGGAGGCCAGGATCAGAATCCTCCTTCTCTGTCACTTCCCATGGGGCCATGTTGTAGGAATTCTTCGCTTCTTGCTGTGAGTCGTATTGGTGACAGATTCTGTTGAATCCTGCCGTAGTGATGTTTCATTTCTATCCAGTCCAGGTAAGAGTTGTGTTAACACAACCCCCCCCCCCCAGTGCTTTGATGGAGTTGAAGCAAGGGCATTGCCTCAGTCTCAGTGATGGCAGGTACTCTGAAGAGCCCTGTAAAGTCTATATTGAAAACCAGGTTGACATTGTCCGAAAGAGATGTGGGGATTCTCTCTGGGTTTCTGGATCTTAGTTCCGCAGTATTGTGGGTCATTAGGAATCAGAACTGAAGAGAGCCAATAAAAGAAATCCAACCTTTTCATCTCATTTCAGGGAGGCATTTTGATAATGCCCTCTTCTCTGGACTTTATTTGCTCCCTGCTATTTGTCACAGGCAAAGTGATACATTCTGGTAAGTCAGAGTTGGTAAATCTGGTAAATCAGAGACAGACACTATCCTAATAATATGTAGCATTTAGATCACGCTTTAATGCTTTTAAAGCACTATGTGTTATTGATTCTCACAATTCATGGAACTAGATGCTATTCTTATTCCCATTTTACAGATGAGGGAACTGAGGAAAAGAGAGGTGAAGTTACTTGCCCAGTGTCACACAGCTGCTAAATTTCTGAGGGCAATGTTCTTCCTCAGGTCTTATTGACTCTAAATCCAATCATCTTTCTACCACCTTGTTTTCATCTAGGAAGGGATGCCAAAACAGAGTCAGTGGGAAAGGACGTTTGATTAAGTGTCCTGGAAATACTAATTCTGCCAAGTATCTAACGAGCATTAAGAACAGCAGCATAGAGAGGGACAGAGACCAGTCTGTTTGTAGATGGTTTGAAGGACATGGGCACGGTTAATGTGGAGAAAGTAAGACTTGGGTACTGAGGCAGGAGAAGGGATGCTTTTCATCTCTGAGAATTTGAGGGGCTCTCTGGTGAAAAAGGAGCTAGGTTGATCTGCTTGACCACAGAAGGTATACTAGGAATGATGGATGGAAATAATAAAGAGGTCAATTTTAGATTGATACAAGAGAAATCATCTTAATTTAGAACTGGTCTGATGTGGAGTTTATGAGTTCTCCATTACAGTTTCATGATCACTTGTCAGGGATCACAGACTCACACAATCATATAACCTCAGAGTTAGATGCTATGTAACCCAACCTAAGTATCAGTGATGACCTAAAACCCCATGTTTTAGGCTTATATGGACTGTACTCAATCTTAGTGGGGAGGGGAACAGTAAGTTGATAAAAATCACATCTTCTTGGCTTGTTTTGCCCCTATGTGGAGTTTCCTTTGGGAAACTCCAAATAGCACTCGCATCTAGGTCTTTATAGATGGTAGTAAAATGGCCCTGGGAAGGGAATAAGCATTTATAAAGCACCTACTATGTGCTAGGCACTGTGCTAAACAAATTTTACAAATATTATCTTATTTGAGGCTGCCATGCAATTACTCAAACTAATAATATCAGGTATAGACTAATCTTTATTTTGCCTCAGAGACACAAGGGGGAAAAAAAGTATAAAGGCTTCCTAGGCATCTGTAACAACCAAAGCCCTCTTCTTCCCTCCACTGTATCTCAGTTTCTGTCCCAGGGACCCATACAGGCTTCTAGGCTTAGAGTGTTAACCTTTGGGTCTGGACTTCCCTTAGATAGGAAACAAAATTGATGTTGTTCACATTTCAGAACGTCCAACCAAGAGATCTATACAGATCACCAGACATACAAGGTTATACTAAGGATTTGCTCTGGAAAAGAAATGAAGTGAGAGTTCTTAAAGAGGCAATCTTGGGCAGCCAGGTGGCACAGTGGATAGAGCACCGACCCTGGATTCAGGAGGACCTGAGTTCAAATCTGGCCTCAGAAACATAACACTTACTAACTGTGTGACCCTGGGCAAGTCACTAACCCCATTGCTTAACCAAAAAAAAAAAAAAAGAGGCAATCCCCCTCTCCCATAAAGTTACACCACTGGAATAATTCACAGTAGTCATGGAGGGCAAAGTTCAGATTTTATTCCATAAATGGGCCAAGCCAAACAAATAATTTCTCATTGCTGATGAGATGTGAATTTCACAAACTGGAAGTGACTAGACCAAGGTCCTACAGCCAGCAAGTAAGGGGTGCAAGATTTGATCCCAAGTCCCCTAACTATAAATAATGCTTTTTCATATTTCAGCTCTGTTTTCTTATGGGAACATAAGATTCGAAGCTAGAAGAGATCGGCTCTTCCTTTGACAGTAGTCAAGCCTCTTCATTTAGCATGAGGAAACTATTGATAAATGTTGCAGCACATTTTATTAAGGTGTATAAGCAGGGATTTTTTTTAAATTTTCTAAAGATGACCATGTATAGAATACTCAATCATAAAGGATATTTCCTCTCATCAAACTAAAGCAAGCAACGTATTACTAAGCTTATTTTTAAATAATAACTAAACTTATTTTAAAACACAGGCACACTTTGCAAAGTCAAACCCTTCCATTTGCCCTAAAATAGAGAAGCATCTTTGCAGCTTGATCTTCTTAGCTAAAGAACCACCTTTCCAACTGGGCCTTGCCTCTTTTAGTTACATCCTTATAGTATTTTAAAATGTCAGTTATTTTTTTGCTTCCTTTGACTGTACTAATCAGAGTTTCATGGCATAGAGTCAAAGTGGGGACAAATGTCCAGCTGACTTTTCCCTGACTTGGCTTCAGCTTGCTGGCATCCCTGGAATGGAGTGAGGGTCTTCTAGGAGCAGAAAGCCCATTTGACCTAGACAGGGAACAAGAACTGGGCTGGTGCATCAGAAACATCACCTGACCAGGTGTGGCAGGATTTCTGAGAATGTCTGGTAGAGGCAGCTTGGTCCAGGCCACGGATCAAGGCATTAGATGGACCTCATTCTTTCTCTTGCACCAGCGCCTGGAGGAAGTAACTAAGGAGGTGAGTGGGGAGAGTGGGAAGGATGCAGGATGAGTGGGACTTGTTGTTAATCCTTCATTCTCCAAGAGGATCAATGACAACACTAGGGTGATGACTTGCAAGAGAGTTGGATTTAAATGAGGCAGAGCTGCCAAAAGTCTTCAGGCTCGCTCTCTCCTCCAGAGTCATTGAAGTCCAGTGGCAAGGCAAGAGTCCAGAGTGGGAGTAGCCACTGAGGTAAAGTGGAGGAGGGCTCTCCAGAGATTGAGGAAACCATCCCATGCTCCTGGAAGCTCTAGATCCCAGGCAGCCCCACCACAAAGAGAATGCTGATGGCATATTTGGGCATTCCTGGGTACCCCTGTCTTGCCCCTTATGCATGCCTATGGAAGAAACTGAGGCCCTAAGATGTGAAATGGGATTCTTTGTTCAGGTAGGGCCTGTACTGGTTCAGGAGTTCTCATCCTTTTTTATATCCTGGACCCATTTGCCAGTCTGGTGAAGCCCACAGACCCTCCTCAGAATAACAGTTTTAAATGTGTAAAATAAAATACATGGGATTACAAAAGAAGCCAGTTATGTCAAAATTCATTTGAATGAATGAATGAAGCATCTACTAGGTGCTTACTGTGTACAAAGCCCTCATGCTAAGCACCGAGTACAAATAGAAAAGTCAGACAATCCCATCTCTCAAGAAGCTCACATTCTTTTTTTTTAGATTTTATTAATTAATTTTGATTTATCAACAATCACTTCCACATGCTTTTGAGTTGAAAATTTTTCTCCCCCTTCCTCCCCCCCCCAACCTCCTCAAGATAGCGCACAATCTAATATAGGCTTTACATTTACATACCCATTAAACATATTTTCACATTAGTGAAGTTGTAAGTAAAAACTAAAACCAATAGGAGGAACCATCAAAAAGATGAAACAAAACTCAACAGAAGGTAAAAATAAGTGATAGTGATTCGACTTCCCT
Organism: Phascolarctos cinereus; assembly: GCF_003287225.1. Classification (NCBI taxonomy): domain Eukaryota; kingdom Metazoa; phylum Chordata; class Mammalia; order Diprotodontia; family Phascolarctidae; genus Phascolarctos; species Phascolarctos cinereus. The sequence goes on along the minus strand of NW_027555625.1, from coordinate 80,342,126 downwards.
AGTTCTTTCTTTGGATGTGGACAGCATTTTCCATCCCGAGGCTTCTGGAGATGTCTTAGATCCTTGTAATGCTGAGAAGGGTTCAGTTTAACAATCTTAGTCATTGCATAACGTGGCTGTTATTGTGTACAAAGTCCTCTTGGTTCTGCTCACTTCACTCAGCATCAGACCATATAAGTCTTTCCAAGTTTTTCTGAAGTCAGCCTGTTCATCATTTCTTATAGCACAATAGTATTCCATTACATTCATATACCACAACTTGCTCAGCCATTCCCCAATTGATGGGCACCCTCTCAATTTCCAATTCTTTGCCACCACAAAAAGAGCTGCTATGAATATTCTTGTACATGTGGGTCCCCTTTCCATTTGTTTGATCTCTTTGGGAAGAAGCTCACATTCTAATGGGGAAGACAACACAAGAGGTTTCTGGGGCAAGTTGGATGGAAAGGTTCCATGGTCCTTAAGGTATGGCAACAAAACACATGGTAATGCCTCTTTTTTAATGTCATTTCTACCGATAAAATGATAGAAGTTTCTGATGTGGAAACACTTTATAATGACAGCTTTCCTTTCTGGGTCCTCCACAGCTGTGGCTGCAGCACCTGCAGAACCAGTAAAGAGGCTCCATGTCTGCAGGGGTTGCTTCTCAGGATGATGGCAGTTATCCATTTTTTTAGGTTAATTAGCCCCAGAGTAAGAACCCTTGGGCTAGCTTGTCTCTTAGGTCCCTTCTAACTCAGAGATTTTCTAGGACCCAAGGGCTGTCAGATTATAGATAAGAATCATAGCTAGAGGGATGGTCATTTGTAGCAATCTCTGTGGTGTTTCTCATGTCTAGAAATCATCTTTATTTTATTTCTGTGGTTGGCCAGACTATGAGAGGAAAGGAAAGACCAAAGTGAAGGAACAAATATTTAATATTCATTAAGCACCTACCATGTGGTAGACACTGCACTACATGCTTTATAAATATTATCTCAGTTGATTCTGCAAGCAGCACTTTGAGGTAGGTGTTATTACTATCCTCATTTTGCATTTGAGGAAACTGAGGTAGACAGAGGTAAAATGACTTGCCCAAGGTCAAACAGCTAGTAAATGTCTAAGGTAAGATTTGAACTCAAGGCCCAGCACACTATCCATTGTGTCACCTAATGTGAATATCCTTCCAACCCTGGACACTATGTGGGATAAGTGATTAAAAAAATGCTGTGAGGGGCAGCTAGGTGGCACAGTGATAGAGTACCGGCTCTGAAGTCAGGAGGACTTGAGTTCAAGGCCTCAGACCAAACACTTGACACTTACTAGCTGTGTGACCCTGGGCAAGTCATTAACCCCAATTGCCTAAAAATAAAAAAAAAATAAAAAATGCTGTGGAACATTTAATACCATGAGAAGAAACTGGAGGAATTATGTTCAATGCACTGAAAATATTTTAGCAGTATTCAGAGTTCTTAGAGAAATTTTTGTGAATCCTTAGTATGAAAAGAATAGATACCTTAATATATTTGTTGAATTGAATTGAATGGTTCAGTTACGGAAAAAAAGATTTCCCTATAAATCAGCCTCAAAATTTGATAGTATTCTCAGGAAGCTGGCATGAGAAGATAGAAACTCATTTTTGGTAACACAGTCACTTTGGGTGGGGGAGGGAAGGATTGTGATTTCATCAAATGTGGGGAATTTCCAATGTGGATTTCAAGAGACATTCAACTCATTCAGGACAAGGATGGTTTTATTTTTGTCTTTATGTTCCCTCCTACTTAACACAGGAGCTGGCACACAGGTGGTGCTTAATAGATACTTGTTGAATGATTGGAAATGTCCTTCACTGATGTAGATAGGAAGTTGCTCTATAATTTGTAGTTTCAAAAAGTTAACTTGGGGGGCAGCTAGGTGGTGCAGTGGATAGAGCTCTGGCCTTGGAGTCAGGAGGATGTGAGTTCAAATCCAGTCTCAAACACATGATACTAGCTGTGTGATCCTATGTCACTTAACCCTGATTGCCTCACCAAAAAAGCAAAAAAAAAAAAAGTTAACTTGGGACATAGAGAGGTGAAGTGACTTGTGCACAGAATAACATACATAGCATGTATCCAAAGCAGGCCTTGAACCCACGATTTTCTGACTCCAAGGCTGACTCTCCATTATCGACTATGCCAGTGGTGCTAAAGTGAAGGTCAAGGACACCTGCAGGTCCTGGAAATCCTTTTAAGGGTCCATGGAGTCAAAACTACTTCCATAATAATGACATTATTTGCTTATTAAAGTACTGTTCCCTTTTCCAACTACGTATGTGTGTGAGACTGGATTTTCTTTATATACTTTACCCAAGCAACATATCACCACAGATTGAATGCAGAAGCAGATATGAAAAATGCAGCTGTCTTTTATTAAGCCAGACACAAAAGAGATTTGCAAAAATATGTATAACCATGCTGTTCTTCTCACTATTTTTGTTTTGAGAAAAAAGTTATTTTTCATGAAAAATGTTATTTATATTAATGTACAATTGTATCACTACTTTTAAATGAATTAACAAATATTTTAAAATATATTAATTTTTTCCAGTATGTTAAATATCAATAGATATAACCCAGAGAATTAATACATATTTTTAAAATGTATTATTTTTCTAATATGTTAAATATCAATAGTTATAACCCAATTAGTAAATATTTAAGGAATATATTAGTTTTTTTCTTATATGCCAAATATTAAATATCAATAGATATAACCCAGATAAACAAAAGCTCTTTGAGGATCCCCAATAATTTTATGAATATAAGGGGGTCTTGAGACAAAAAATGTGATAACTGTTACCATGCTGCCTCTCAACATAATCGTTTAAGACTACAAACTAAAGGAAAGGCATTAAAAAATATGATAAATAGGAGTAAGCTGGGAATATAGTATAGTTAGTACCAAATGAATGCTCAGAACATGAGGAAATTTTGTTCATTCTGTTCCAGTATTTTGTTTCCTGGTCAAATGAGAGGTGATTTACATGAAAAATTGCCTTGGCATTTCCAGCCCTCTTCAGTGGCTTCCAGGGATAAATTGCTCCAGAGGGTAATGAGGCCTTTGGGGGGCAACTGGGACCTTCTGCATTTTTTCCTAGGTAAGAGGCATGTAGCATCTGGGATCTATTGTTTCTGAGGTCTCTCTCCAATGGCCTAGCAGAATAGGAATGTGGCCTAGCATCATGCTCTTAGGGAAGGTATTCTGATACAGATTGATTTTATAGGGAAATAACAAATTTGGTTTTGTCCAAGGTAAAAAAAAAAGTCTCTCTTTCTTCCTTTCTCCTTTCCTTCCTCCCTTCCCTTCTCTCTTCCCTCCTCTCTTCTCCTTCCTTCCTCCATTCTTCCTTCCCTCTCTTCTTTCCTTCCTCCTTCCCTCCCTCCCTCCTTCTTTCTTTCCTTCTTTTCTTTCCTCTCCTTCCTTTCTTCCTTCCTTGCCTTCCATTTCTTCCCTCCTTTCCTCTTTCCTTTCTTCTTTCCTTCCAACCTATCCTTTCCTTCCTTCCTTCCTTCCTTCCTTCCTTCCTTCCTTCCTTCCTTCTTCCTTCCTTCCTTCCTTCCTTCCTTCCTTCCTTCCTTCCTTCCTTCCTTCCTTCCTTCCTTCCTTTCTTCCTTTCTAATTTGGCTTTTCTTCAAGAACAAATTCATTGTGAATTAGTTGGTCATTAGTTCTTGTCCTAGCATTTGCTCACTTTGCTTCTGTTTGTTTTCATATATTTTTGGAATTAGGAAAGGAGCTCTAGTGGGGATACTAAAATGAAATGTTGAAAATTGAATCAGTGTTCATTACACCCTGATAGCTCTGTACCGATTGCCTTGGCATTAGGAAAAACAAAACGTTCATACTTGTGCCAGCTGTCAGTTTGGAAATCGATTCCTGGCTTTGACATTAGGAGAGTTCTGAGTTTGAATTCCACCTCCAGCACGTACTACCTTTGGAACCATGAGTGAGTCATTTAACCTTAATGTTCATCAGTTTCTTCATCTGTAAAATGGACATTCCTATAATAATGACCTCCCAGGTCATTGTGAGGATAAAATGAGATAAAGGATGCACAGAGATTTCTAAACATTAAACACTGCATTGATGCTATTATTATGTTTGTGTTATTATTGTTATAAATTGAGTGTTCTGAAGATTTTAGAGAATTGAGTTTTGAGTATAACCTGAAGGGAGTGTAACCTTGATGATCTTCTGCATCCAGTGATCTCCCTCCCCCCATACATTATTGCCAGCCTTTAGTTGAAACACATGGAAGAGTGGCACAACTCTCTCACCTTCTTAAATTTCTCAGGTTTGTGTTTAGTCAACCCATGGTCACAGAATTTACTAAGGGAGAAGTCCTTAGTTCCCCCGTGGAGGCACTAACCCTGTCGTTTATAACTCTATATTGCCTCTGCAGCCAAAAGACACTCAAAAGACAGGTCAAATGAATGGTTGACAAAAGAGAATAATCCATTGGCTTGATTCTATTTGATTTTGGTAGCAAACTGGATCTGTCCACATAAGCCTGTAAAGCAACTGTTTACATCATTGGTCAAATTCTCAGGCATGGAGGTAGGAGGAAGACATCTGAAGACAAACTTCATCAGCTTCAAAATTTTTCTGAGGCTGGTCCTAAACAGTCACAGGCCACTTTCCCTGGCAGAATGGGTGCATGAGAACAATTTATTCCAATGGCTATCAAGGTGGCTGAAGCATGCGCTTAGAGCTTGGTCAGACTTTGAAGATGCCAAGGTCATCCACTGTATCCTGGGCCTTCGCCAGTGGTCCTGACTTTTGTTTTACTTCTGGACTTTGATGACTCAGGAAGAGGAAGTGAGGCTGACGACTTTGCACAACTCTGCCTCTCTTAAATCCAAGTCATACGCAAGTGAAGGCACCATCCATGATGTCATTGATCCTCAGAGAAAAGAAGGTAACATGGAGCAACACGGGCCACAGCTATGCTAGTTGGCCCCCCTGGCTTCACTAAGGATAACTGTATTGTTTTGCTTTGTGAATGTTGTCTTTCTGTACCCTAGTGGATGATTTACCTATTTATCCATCCAAATAGGCAAATGGATGGATGGAATAAATATTTATTAAGCACCTACTGTCTTCCAGGCACTGTGGTAAGCACTTTAAAAATACTATCTCATTTGGTCCTCTTAACAACCCTGAGAGGTGAGTACTATTATTATCCCCATTTTACAGTTCAGGAAACTGAGCCAAATACAGGTGAAGTGACTTGCTCAGGGTCACACAGCTAGTAAGTATCTAAGGCTTGATTTGAACCCAGGCTGACTGGATTCCTGACTTCAGGCCCTGAGTTCTATCAACTTTTCTACCTATCTCTAGGCAGCCATTAACAGCTACTAAGATAGCTAAAAATATCCAGTCCTTCCAGTAATGCATAAAGATTTTGTTTGTTCCTTTTTCCACAATAGAGATGCAACAGTGCTATCAAATAATCAATAGTAACTTTGTTCTCTCAGCATCAGAATAAATCATAGAACCCAGTCGGTTCAATCCATACCCAAGAAGGAATCCCTTCTATATCTGGCCCTGTCCCCCTTAACATTTTTGTCCCAGACTTGGATAAAATCCTAGATGGCATGCTTATCAGATTTGCAGATTTATAGAGTGTAGCAGTGTCTAGCAATAGTAAGTGCTCAATAAATGATTGTTAACTGACTGACTGAGTGATATGTAGTTGGCACAAAGCAGGGAGGCCTCGCTAACATACTGAATAATAGAGTCAGGGTCCCAAAAGATCTGGGCAAGCCAAAGCACTGGGCTGAAACTAATAAGATGACAGTTAATCAGGATAAGTGTGAATTTTTTGTTAAAAAAAAATCAGCTTTACAAGTCAAGGACCGAGATGAATAGTTAGATAGTAATTTGTCTCAGAAGGATCTGGGGGTGAGGGGCTTAGTGGACAGTAAACTACGTGGACTTGGCTCTGATGTGGCAGCCAAAAAATGAATGTGATCTTGGGATTCATGAAGAGAGGTGCAGTTTCTAAGAATAAACACTGCCCTCCCTGATCAGAGCATGTCTGGATTCAGTTCTGAGTGCCATCAGGTTAGGAAGGACATTCATTAACTGGAGACCATCTAGGGAAGGGAAACCAGGAGGGTGATGGATTTGGTAGAAAGAAATAGAGATGTTCCTGGAAAAAAGAAGACTCAGGTCAGTGCACAGTAACTGTGTTCAACTGTTCAAAGGCATGTGATGTGTAAGGCCAAGGAGAGTTATCCTAGTTTGCCCCAGAGATTAGAAGGGAACAATTGGGAAAAATTGCAAAGAGGCATATTTAGACTTGGCTTAAGAAAAAACCTTCAAATGCTGAGAACTATGTAAAAAAGAAATGGGTTACTTCAGGAGGAATTTGGATACTCTTTACTGGAGGTCTTCAGATGGATGGCCACTAATCTGGTGTGTTGTAGTAGAAATTCCTTTTTCAAATGTGGGTTAGACCAGATGGCCTATGAATTCCCTTTCATCTCTACAAGTCCATAATTTTGTGATCACCAAGAGTGTTATCATTCATTTATGCTGACACTTTCAATGACAAGGAATTCATTACCTGCCATTACATTTTTAGCCAGCTCTTAATCGTCCAAAAGTTTCTCCTTACGCTGAGGTACCTTTTTCCTCTGAGTAAGTGCCTGGATTGGAGAAAGATTGTTAAGGAAGGGAATTACTCATGTTGAGAATTCGTGTATGTAAAATGCATCTGGTGAGAGATGAATAGAAAGAGACAACTTGGAATTAACAAATACAGGTGGTCCCCAAATTCTCAGAAATGAATAGCTTAAAACTGCATTAAGACTTTTGGAATGCTCTGAATAGTTAGTTATCAGCATATCTAGTTTCTTTAACAAGACCACCAATTATTGAAGAATTTTGTTTTGTTTTTCTTTTTCATTCAAACATTTGTTAAGCATCTATTAGGTGTAGAAAAGAAGATGATAAAGAAAACAGTTTCTCCCCAAAACACATTTATAATCTATAAGGAATCTATAAAATAGAGTGATAGGGCAAAGAGGAAAGATACATAAATTGTTCTAGGAAAAAATATTGTGAGGAGAAAGAACATTTTTAGTGGGAAAGGGAATCATGGAAGGCTTCATGAAGGAAGAAATGACTGAGCTGAGCTTTCAAATAGGAGAAATATTTCAAGAGGCTGTAAAGAAGAGGGATTGGATTTCAGAAGTGGAGATAGACTGGTGAGAATGAATGGTAGGAGACTGTAGATTAGGACCAGGAATAGCTAGAGTCCCGTTTGGCACAAAAAGAAAAACATTTTTTTCTGCAATTGGTTCAAAGTCGCTCAGCTCCTTCCTTTTGGTCACTGTTTCATGCTTGCTTGCTTGTCACACGCTGTTTCGTACATAGGAACTTCTGTCCTTACACTTACAAAATGGCGCTCAAATAATTAGTTGGGGAGGCAGGGTAGTCTGAGGTGACTTCCAGTATACCCACTTATTAATATCTCAATAAACAAAACAAAGAAAGACAGAAGAAACGAAAAGAACCTCTTTAGAAGGGACCAGACATCCCAATTGATCAATAGCTTAAAAAATGTTGGGCGTCCCAAAACTCACATTCTACCTCATCTACATATGCTGGGTACAAAAATATAAAGTAAAAAATACACACACATATACATACATGCATACATGCATATACATATGTGTGTGTGTATATATATGTCAACATCAAATTAGAACAACCAAAATATAGGATGGTTGACTTAGTAACTTGAGATAGTGTTGGGTAGTAGAAAAGTTATTGGACTTGTACTCTGAAGAAATGTATTTGGGTCCTGCCTCTGTCACTTATTCTCTGTGAGATCTTGGGAAAGTCACTTCCCTTTTCTATGACTCAGTTACCTCATCTGTAAAATGTTGTCACTAATGCTTATGCTACCTCCCTGACAAGGATATTATGTTGAAGATGTTTTAGTAACCAGAATGCCCCATAGAAATGTGAGCTATTATTTATTATCTTCGCATTCTTCCTGTATTACAAGGATTCTGCTATTCAGAAGAGAACTGTGGGCAAAGCGAATTTGCCAGCCGCTTAGGACACTTATTTTTCCCTTGAACCACCAAGGGCCCTTGTAAACTCTAGACAGACACCCCTGAGCCTGTCCCCATCTGCCCAGGGTGACCACACGCTCCGATTGTTCTGCCACACCATCAGCAAGAAAGAACAGCTGGTTATTGCTAAATTCTGGGATTTGCTTCTTGGAGAAAAAATAATTAACACTGGCAGGAGTTTGATTGCATTAATTCACAGAAAGCAACACCCAAATGATAAATCCATGGTGGGGGAACTGCCCATATGTTACACATTGGCTTAACATGGATGAGGCATTAACTACACCAAGTCTGAGCAAAAGCCTTTATCAGCTTTATTAGTACTGAACTCAGTATCTTCCACTGGGGCTGACACACTTAATTAAAGATGCTCTGGTCTAATTAGGTTGCGCATCAAATATACAAATACAAGCTGAAAAAAAAAAACCCAGTGACCTGAGCCTAAATTCCCTTTGATATGCATAGTTATCTCAAATCTTTTCCTCAGGAAGGGGAGCCCTGCTAGGAGTGTTGCTCCTGGTCTGAATGGCTTTGAGACAAGGTTGAACCCTAATACGCCTGAAAAAAATGGGCATTTGGGGTTGTGTCCCAGAGTAACAAGGAATAGCTCCCTGTGAGAAAATGAACTCATGCTTTACAACAATTTGGTTTATTACTCACATCACGGAGCTATTAGGAAGAAAGTGCTTTATAACCTGTAAAGGACTCAAAATGGAGGCTGCCAAGGTGGTGGTGAAAAAGCTGAACCTTTCTTGACAGAGTCCACCTCCAGTCCTTTTCTCCCATTGTGTCTCACACTCTGAGACCAAGGACATCAAAACCTGTAATCCAGAGTTGTGAGTTAAAGCACATGGGAATCCTTACTTATGTACCCCCACTCTCCTTCCCACCAGTATTATCCCTAAAATCTTGGAAGTATGAGTGGTAGCACCTTGAATGTAGCTGTGGTCAACTCTCCCCTGGGAAACTAATCAAATTTGCCAACAAGAATGCCTTGTCCCACATTCAGGCATTGGTCCTTGTTCTTCCCTATATATATATACAGAATTCCCTTCTCTTTTCTTTACCTTTCCATTAAAAACCACACAATTCAAATGCCACCTCCTCCATGTAGCTTTCCATGACTCCCTCCACCCCATCAGAAATGACCTTCTTCATCCCATAGTACTGTACTTTGTTTGCTCCACTCTGAGGGAACTATCAAGTGTATTGTAGAGACCTGTTTATTTGAATTAACTTCCTACTAATTCCATGACCGTTTGTTAGATAAACAGTGACTCTTCCAGTCTTTAATGCAAGACTCTGCACGTTGTAGGCACTTAATAAATGTTTATAGAACAAATGAACGATGATTTATGTTTTTTTAAAAATTATTTCATTTCTCTGCTCTGCCCTGTGTGAGAGACATAGCATCTACAATACTTCCATTTCCTTCTTACTTCTTCTATGGTCCTTACCACCTCTTGTACAAACTAATATAATGACCTCCTCTTTAGTTTGTCCCCCTCCGATTCATCTTGAACAGGTTGATATATTTACCTTATTGCTGTATGGGAATGATGACATAATTTTCTACTCACAAAACTTCATTGTTGCTTCATTGTCAATTGATTAATGCCCAGACTCCTCAGTCTGGCATTTAAGGTCCTTCGCACACTAGGTCCAATCTACCTTTTCAGCCTGAATCTCATTTGATTCCCCACCACATGTGCTATATTCCTCCCCGACTGAGATATTTGCCAGGGAGAGGCTGGTCAGCTTATAAAGCATAAAAGGAAGAGGAAAAGTCCTGGGGAAGGTTCAAACAGGGCAGATTGAGATGATACAATATATTGTTCCTTTATTATGTGTCTACTGAAAGGAACAGAAAAAAAAATGTTTACATGTAAGTCAGCATGAGACAAACCATAGACCATCAGATAAAAAGTGCTTGAGGAGAGGCATATACTGCCCCAAGAGGAGCAGTTTCTCAGAGAAAAAGGCCCTGACTAGAAGTGGTGATGGCTGCCTGGGATGGTTGTCCATCTGTTCCCTTACATATGATTGTTTTTAGGATTTTAAAAAATATACCCGAAAAAGTATAAATCATAGGGCTCTTTGTGGATTATGGGAAAATTTGTATATTGTCTTTCAAATCTGATAGATTTCAATTTTAGTTTAATTCAATTCAATTTGAGTTCAAGATGGTTCACTATTCCTGAGGAGTTGGAAACATTAGAATCCAAAGAAGACTAGATGATGATAAAAGCTGAAAAGCCAAGCAGGTTGGAGGAGAATCAGTGCATAAGAGCTTCTACTTGGACCTGAGTTATCTGAGAGTGATGATCGAAACCAGGCAGTCTGTATTATAGGAGAGTGCTGTAATTTCTTGAAGCAAAGTGGAGAAAGCAGAATCTTTCTGCTGAAGAGCTGGCTGGGTTTGTCAATATTGCTGTATAGCTATAGCTATATGACCTATGTTACCAATAACTACCCTTAAAAACAGAAAAGAAGGGAAAGGAGGAAGGAAAAGGCAGTTTTTATAGCTTTTTTTTTTTCTGGGAGCTGTACTGATACATTTTTCCCCTAAAAGAACATAACACTTTCTGAGCACCCTGACAAAGGTGGCTGTGTGCTAAAAGAGCTTGATATTGCTTTAGCAACCCAAAAGTAGAAGAGAAGTAGCTTTTCCAGGAGGGGAGCTGTGAAGACTAAAAGGGAACAAATAGAAGAGAAGCAATTTTGTTCAGGAGATGCATGGTGCAGACTGTTCTCTAAAGAGATCAAGGTCATCAAGACCTGAGGTTTAGAGTTGAGTGATAACTAGAAATGTCAACTTCCCTACTTTTATGCCTTCCTGCTATGCATCTAGATGTATGTGCCTACTCTCTCTCCTAACAGAATTACTACTAAGACTGAGAATTTGAGTAGTAGTCATTGCCATGGCCATTCCCCTCTACCCAACTCCTCAAATTTACCAGTGTGAATGCAGGTTGGAATGAGCAAGCCAGTCCAGAGAAAAAGAGGGGGGGGGTGATGTTGGTGGTGTATTGGATGTTTCACCTGTGCTACATTTATATGATGGCATGAGAGAGAGAAGCAATGAACAGTATGTATTCAAGTTGCCTGCCCCACAGCTGTCTGGAACCCAAATCTCTTTTTCCTTCCTTTTCAGCCAGCATCTGAGTTCATCCCCTCACCTCCTTCTACTCTGCTAAAGAAATGCATGTATTAAATTTTTGCATCCTCTAAATATTCCACCTAGGGACACAGCCCTGATGACTACCACTAGTTGCTTCTCTGTGTTATACTCTTGAAGGCCTAGGGTTTTCAAATGCTGGCTTGGATTATTAAACTTTCCAGTCTGGGAAATATACCTTATGCTAGCACTATTGTGAATGGGGAAAAAAAGAGAATGAGCTTCCCCAGTAGTGACCTGGATAAACTTTTGGAAAATACTTCATTTTTAAAACAGACTTTTGATTCCTCTGAGAGTCAGGTCCAGAAGAATAAAAGATGGTTTAATTGCTTGGTTTTTTTCCCTCCTGTCTAGAAAATTATGTTTGTTTAAAATAAATAATCAATAGACCAGAAAATAAGCACATTACTGTGAGGCCCTATAACTGATTGTATTATGTTTACTAGGAAAACTAGATCAGAAATGAGCCTAATTAGATCATATCACTCCTCTTCTCAAAAGTCTTCAGAGACTCTCTTTCATTGTCTCAAGGGAGTCCTAATATTGTTGCCTATTGTTTGAGATCTTCCACTATATATTTCTATGGTTATGTTATATTCCTACCTTCTAAGCTAGACTCCGGCCAAACTGGATTATTATCCATTCCCTGAATTCTAAATTCTCCATAACCTTACTTATATTATCCCCTTTACACATTGGTATGCTGGCTTGTATTGGGCTGTGAACAACAGGTGTTGAATTTTTAGTGTGAGCATTTGCACCTTGAAAATGGGCAAATGCTGCAAATTAGGGTTTGATTTATTGTTTTGTTGATTGTTTACACTTAAGAAGGTGATGTATAAAATGTTAATAATGAAGATTAAAGACAAAATTGTGTTATGTGTAGTTTTGGAAGGGAGGGCTGATTGTTAAACATTTACCAGCCCCCTTCTACCTATGCCTGAAATTTCTTCCCTATAATTCTTGGTTGTTGACTCACTGCCCAGCCTTGAAATCCCATCTCAAATGCCGTTTCCTCTAAAAATGCTTCCCTGATCTGCCCTTTCTGGAAATGGACTTTCCAAATAAGACTTCACATAGCACTTTATATTTTGTGTCACTGTATTATATTTATGGTATATACATATATAAGTGCATATATAAACACACACATATATACATATACACTTATGCATACATAAATATATGTACACATATGCATATATATATATATATATGTATACACATATATGCCTATGTATATATGCATGTATTACTCTTTTATGCATTGGTAGAAGTTCTCTCTTCTGATGAAATCAAGGAACCTTTAGTTAGTTATATGTAGATATCTTTCATCTCTATACTAGACTGTGAACTCACAAGGGCAGTAATACTATTTGAGTAAATGTTATATCTCCCCAGTACCTAGCCGGATGCACTGTATATAATAATTGGTGCTCCATAAATGGGGTTAAATTGAATTCTCCCCTGGGTAGGTAGAGCATCTTTCCATAGAAGTGTTTGCAGGTGGGGGGGAAGTGTATAGAAAAAGCAATATGGAGGGGATTATTGCATCTCCTGATTGATTGCATTAAGTTAGAAGCTAAGAAGGACTTCCATGACAATGATAATGTTGTTGTTATTGTTTATTCTTCCAGCTGTGTCAACTCTAGGAGACCCCATGAACTTTTGTCATGGCTTGGCAAAGATACTAGAGTGGTTTGCCATTTCCTTCTCCAATGTGTCCCCACTGAGGCAAATTTATATGCCATGAATATAATAGAGAGGTACAAAATAAAGTTCTATGTGAGGTCTTACTTGGAAGGTCATTTCTGGAAGGGGCAGGTCAGGGAAGGATTTTTAAAGGAGCTGACACTTAGGTTGGGATTTCAAGACTGGGAAGTGATTCAACAACAAAGAATCATTCAGAGGAGATTTCATGTATATGTAGTAGGAGGATGCTGGTAAATGTTTAACAATCAGCACCCCAAAAAAAAATTTTATGCGACTTACAGGATCACAGTGTCTGAGACTGGATTTGAACTCAGATCTTTTCAACTCCAGGTCCAGTGCTCTATCCACTGTACCACCTAGCTGCCCCAACAATGATATTACTAATCTCTAAAACAGTTTACTGATAGGTTACATTTCTCTGAACATCTTTACGAATCAGATGACTCTTTGCCTGTCTTGTTGAGATGCCATCTTGCCTGAAAATAAAGGGAAGGTTGAGGGAAATGATTCCCAAGGTTCCCATCTGCCTGCACCGTGGGAGAGTATGTAGTCTTGCAGTCTGGGAAATTGAACTCAGAAATAACTGGGGTGAGGGTATATCAACTTAGAGTCAATTATTTAAGGCCTTGGAAGAGGCACTGAGGAGGACAGTGGGGTTTGCAGATGCTAATACAGCTAACTGATGATACCACTAGATCTTGTACTGCAAATTCATGAGCTTTGCCCTCTCATCCCCAGGCTTGCTGTGGACTCTGGAGTACCTTCCCAATGTACAGTATCCTGATGCTATCGGTTTCTTGTCAGCAGCCACGTAAGCTCTGAGCAGGATTTTCAGCCAGGGACTCCTTGCATGGCCTTTGGACCTCCCCCTTTCCCACATGTTTGCTTTCAATTTTCGAGACAGAAGAGGGAAAGGTATAATAGAGGTGAGCCAGGCATAGTGGGGGCCTGGGAAGGGCTTCAAATAGAAACCTTCCTTCCTCTTCTTCAGGGGCATAAGCATTTACTCTGTCTCTCTCTCTCTCTATTTCTCTATGTCTCTTTCTCTCTCTGTCTCTCACAAAAAATACACACTTCTAGGAGGAAGTTTTCCATAAAAGTGTTCAGTTACATCAGTTACATTCCTTGGGCTTGTATCCCGAGTACCTAGCATGGTGCCTGGTACATAGTAGATGCTTAATAAATACTTGATGACCAATTGAGAATGAACTTTTAATAATGGGTCACCAGATTTTGAGCTCAAAGAGAGGGATCTCAAAGAGAGTACCTAGTCCATATTTAGACACAGATGATAATGGCTGCTGTCCCTATTATTTTCACAGAGAACATTTATAATACTAACAACAATGGCTAGCATTTACAGAGAGCTTTGAGGTTTGCAAAGCCCTATATAGAGGCCATCACATTTGATTCTCATAACAGATCCTAAAGGAAGGTGCCATTATTACCTTCACTTTATTATAGATGTGGAAACTGAGGTGAAAAGAAGTTTAAGTGACTTTCTTAGGGTCCCATACCTAGTAATTGACTAAGGGTAGATTTGAACTCAAGCCTTCCTAATTTTAGTCCTGCGATTCCCACCTTCCTCCCCCAAATGACATATTCTTTTTTTTTTCTTTATTAAACCCTGACTAGAATGATCCTAATTCAATTACAAATGTGCAATGGACCATTCTAGTCAGGATTTAATAAAAAAAGAGAATGTCATTTGGGGGAGGGAAGTCAGAACTGCTGGAATGGTAGTGGTAGTTTTGGGGAATGAATTGGTTCACGAACCCCACTTGACAGACAGTCAGCCTGGGCCAGGGCTTGACCCTTGGGGAGTACCAACCTGAGTTGGCCTAGCCTGCAGAAATCCCCTGATGCCTGGAAGGTGTGGGCTGTGTGCTCCATTCTCCCTTTCCCCCTCCCACTAGTAGCTCAGAAAGAATGCAGACTAGATAAATTCAGGTGAGTCCTAGTTCTGGGAGGCTGTGGACTTTGTATGGCAATGACTGTTACTGTTCTAAGACTCGGCTTAAGGTGTTATCACAGATATATTCTGGAAGGTGGTGGGCCCCAAACTCGGGTGCCAGGGGAGGGCTCACGGTGGTATTGGCCCCTCAGAGATTTTGATGATTGTAGGTAAAGATCAGGGGCTCCGCAGACTGATTGCCTAAACAAGGGTTGCGCTCTGACTAGGGTGAATCTAACAGAGTGCCTGTGTCTCTATATTTAGCTGGGAGGGGACATGGACTCTGTCTCTTTACCAGCTCTTCCTGGTCACTTGTGAGCTCTGTCCTTGGTTGTTGCAATTAGGGGAGAACTGACCTGAGACAGAGTGAGGGCCACACAGGGCCCTGCTACATGCCAAGAGCTGAGGGGAGAATGTGTCCATGGCGGTGGGGTTGGAATAACAGCCAAGTCCTACAGGAATATTGCCTTGTTCTGTTTCATGCCCTGTGCCCTGTGCTTTGAGTTCTGAATCCTATAAGGCAATGCCTCATGTCCTGTGCCCTGTGGCCCATGTCCAATGTCCCACATCCTGTGACCTTTACTTCATGTAGATCTCATATCCTTTGTCCTGTTCTTTGCTTCCTTCAGCCACATCCTGTGTTTTGTTTCCTAGACCCATGTACCATGTCCTGTGTCCTTTGTCCCTGCCCCACGTCTGGTTTCCTGGGTCCAGGGCCCTATGGATTCTATTTCATGTGTGGTGTCTGGCACCAGCAATCCCAGCTGTCCATCTTCCAGAGCTGGAAGACCCTGCTGTCTTCTTGGGTCATGGGAGGTGCCTGAAAAGGCTTACTCAGAGACTGCTTTTCTTCCTGTAGGGGTGCCTATTGGATCCAATCTGCCTGTTTAATGACCTTCTCAGCTGTGCCCTTGCTCTGCCTTCTGTCTGGATTCTGAATTTGTTTGCTCAAGGTTTTCAGGCCCATTAGACAGGGCAAGGTTTTGTTTTCCCCAAAGATCTGCTAGTTGCCGGGGCATTGGTTCTGTAACCTCTTCCAAGCCCTTGTTTTGGTTTTTCTCTCTCTCTCTCCATCACCCCCCACCCCATTCTGCGTTCTGCTGTTCACTGATTCCTAACTAATTGGAAGAATTCTTTCTGTCTCAAAGTATCACATGGTGACCTTCATTTCAGACCTCTGCATGGTCTGTGATTATTAACCAGTTAAGTAAACAGTCACTGGGAGTGGGCAAAACAAGCTGTAATAAGCAGTGAACTCTTTAGAATGAACCCTGGAGCTTAGATCTTTGTTAGGCTTAACACAGGAGAAGCTGGCATTGGTGGTACTGGAATGATGTGTAATGAAGATATGGGAATCCAAGGTGTGAGACTGATTCCCAGCTCTACCTTCACCCCTGGGAATCTCAGAGTATCAGAACTGAAAGGGTCATTAGGATATGGAACACACTACCAGAACTAGGAAGCCCTTTAGAGCATAGGCTATGTGTAGAATGTCAGAGCCAGAGGCAGGATCCTAGAACATAAAGTGTCAGAGCTGGAGGCAGACCCTGAAGATCATCTGGCCCAACCGCTTCATTTTACAGAAGAGGAAACTGAGGCCAAGAGTGGGAAAGGGTCACAAGAGCTAATGACAGAGTCAAACACCAAACCTAGCTGGGTTTGACTCCGAACACCAGAACTCTTTCCATAACATCACACTGACTATGTGATATAGAATTAAAAAAAAAATGACCAAAGGGAGACACAAGAAGAAGAGGAAAAACAAACAAACAAACAAAACAAAGCTAAATCTTTTAAATTTGAGCTTTCAATTCATGGGTAATTTGGAACATCCACTTTGGGCAAGTTGTACAATCTACCTGTCTATCTCAATTTCCTCTTCTGTAAAATGGAGATTATAATTAGCATTTTGCTCTCAGGGCTGTTGTGAGGATAATATGACTTGATATTTGTAAAGGGCTTTGAAAACCTTAAGGTACTATATAAATGGTAACTATCATCAGCTTCTTCATTATCATCATTGTCATTACAATCAAGATCTTTAAGGCCTGAAAAAATCCTTGCCGCATACTAAGTTCTTCATAAAGAAAGTTAAAAGTTTATATCTTGCTTTACATCATCTTCATTTCTGAATCTGTCCTTCCCCTTCCCCTTTCTGGCCTCAGTTTCCTCCTAGGTACAATTTAGAAGTTGGACTAGGCAATGTATGATTTCTATCAGCCTTAAGGGTCTGTGACTTGGAGTTTACAAAACACCGAAAGAATGTAGTTTATAAGTGAATCATGTATCAATTGCATTCAACAGTCTGGAGATGCATGCTGGGGAATGGACTGTCCTTGGGTGTATTGGAACATACAACTGTTAATGTCTGATATCTTTAATTTTTTTAAATTTAATTTTTTTTTCTGGTATCTTTTAAAAGAAACAGTCTGAGTCCTAAAGAACATTAAAAAAAAAAAGTATCAAGATCTATAGACATTCCTAGTGTAACCAGGATTGAATAGGACATGCGCAGAGCTGTCCTTCTTGCTTCTGACTAAGCATGGGTTCAGAGCTTGGGTTCTTTGAGTATGATGCTTCCTCCTGGTCACAAGTGATTCAACACTTGGGTGATTTTGGGGTAATTACATAATCCTTTTATTGGCCACGGAACCAATGACTCAATGAGTGTTTAAAAAGGGAATGACTCCATCCCTGGCTCTCTTCCTTTGACCCTTCAGGTAACATCACATAATTCTGGGATTTTCTTTGGAGGAGGGAGAAAGCTGGCTCTCCTTCACCCTTGTAGCTGGACAGCTATTTCCATATAACTGCTAGAGGAAGAGGGTTCACACTAGGCCAACTTGATCCTTGACCTCTGCTTGCTTCTTCTGATTTGTATTTCTTTGCCTGAGTCAGGACAGATGTCTCCAGGCTAAGAGGTGGGCTTTTGAGTTCAAAAGGTCCAGAGGTCCTGACTCCATTAGGTGAAAACAACTATGAGGAAGTTTCTTCATAGAAGAAGATGACCACCAACAACCACTAACACCTTGAAATCCAGGAGGATCTCAAGCCCAGGCCTAGGTGGCCAGGAGACATGGGCTTTGAGGAGACAAGATAGACCTGAGGTGAAATGTGGAATATTTATTCAATAGTTCTGCAAACTGTTTTATGTTCTGACAAGGTTTAAGTTTCAACCTCTCAAGAGAGTTATAATTACAGTTATAAGTTGTCACTGAATCTTGTTTTAATTCTTTCAGTCATTGTCTAATTGTTCATGTTTTGTGTTAGCATTTCCTTTGTGTTTTGGGCTTAAATACCTGTTCCCCAGATGATTCATATTGACTGTTTAGTACCTTTCTACTCCCCTCTTTGAGGAGACCCCAGACATGACCAAAACCTAAGCTTGAAGCATATTGTCCCCAGGGCACCAGGGTAGAGGCCCAGTGAGCCAAAGAGTCTGAGAAAAGATGTCTAACTTCTCTCATTAGAAGCCAGCATCCACCAGGACTGGACCTAGACTGATCTACATGTATAGTTATAGAGCTGAGAGAGGTTCTTAGTGAAGAGGGAGAAGGCAGAGCACTTGAGATCCCTTGGATCCAGCAGTGATTGATTAAAGTTAGATTAAAAGTCAAGTGTCATCAAAGTGGAGGATTAGTGTCTTACATGGTTTATGAAATTAATGTGTTTGATGTTGAGACTTAAGCTGGGTCAGTTGGCCAGAGCAAGCTTCCCCTTGTTGAGTCCCAAATGGAGGGTGTTCCCTGTGCCGAAATGTAGCCATATGCCCTGAAAGGAGGTTGATGGTGCGAATCTGTCTAGGAAGTCTCAGAAGGTCAGTCTCAAAGAGGAAATGTTAGGGATGGGTAAAGGAGGAAGCAGTGTGGTAATAATATGCAGTGGGGGGCATGAATAACACCCAAGCAAAAATAAAATTCTGCCTCCAAAATCTGGTAAGGTACAATCTTCCAACAGGTTAGCTGCAAATTTTCTAGGAAGACCGTCAAAATGTGTGCATGTGTGTATGTGTGTGAGTGTGCAAGTGTGTGTTTTCTTTCATTTTTCTGTCTCCTCAACCCACTCTGTGCATTCTGGAGACTTAGTATTTCCATTAGCATTGAGCACAGAGCTCTTGCTACTGCAAGAACTTTAATACATGTTTGTTTTATTGTTACTTGTATGGTGTGTGTGTGTATGTGTGTGCACAAGCATATGTGTTTTTGATGGATAGACAGGCTGTCAAAGGGTTAAGTAAAACACTGTCAGGGTCACCATATTGCTTCCTTACTTTACAGGTCTGTACTTCTCCATGGACAAAATGAATGTGTCTTTGTCCTACATCAATGAGTACTTGTTGGAGGCAAAGGGCTATTTCCAAGGCCCAGGAAGGCTGTGTCTATCTTGAAACAAAACAAAACAAAAATGGATTTGACTGAATTCAGCTTAAAAGAAAGCTTGAAATAACTGGGTTTGGGGGCTTATTCAAAGCCAATTGAACTTTTCACTTTTCAGTGGATTATTTTTTATCTTTGGGAAAATACAGCCAGTTTCTTACAGTCTTGTTTCTGGAACTCTTCACCAGGGGGTGTTTTTGAAGAATACTTCCAGCTTGCCCTAAGGAATTTAGTTACTATGTAAAAAAGAATAGAATCCATTCATTCACCAACACAGTTCCATATGAAAATATGTTTTCAGAGGGGAGAGGGGAGAACAAAGAGAGGAGGAGTAGAGGAAGGAGAACACTGAATATTTTTCTCTTTGGAGAACTATTTGAGAAGTGTTTATGCTTTCCTAAGGCATGCTCTAAAGGTGTGAGGCACCAGGATATATACATAGAACTTTGGCTATGGAGTAAGGGAAGCTAGGTTCAAATTCATACTTTGCCCTTCTTTATCTGTGTGACCTTGGGCAACTCACTTCACCTTAATATAGTCTGTTTTCAGAATGAAGGAGATGCCTGTTTGACATTCTATGACCTAGGCAGGTAATTTATAATAATAGTTCATAGTATTTTAGAGTTGAAAGGGAATATAGAGATTGTCTGATCTAACTCCTCTCATTTTACTGGGCACTCAGGAAAGAGACCAGCAGAGAAGGCTGTAGCATGGGGCTAATTCTTCTGCAGGGAGATGGGGAAGTGGCCAGAGGCTAGCAAAGGACATTGGGATTTGTAGTCTTTCTCAGGCTGGAAAGAGATTGAATAATTATGAAAATGATCACTATTTCCAGAAATTTTTTGAAACTCTCTCCCCAAAGCAGAATAGTTGATGATTGTGCAATTTGCCTTAATGATAATTTCATCCTTCAGAAAAGTGGAGGAAGGAACATGGGGAAATATAATTTTGAATCTGATTCTGACCATCAAAAAGGAACTAGTGGCAAGAGCAGGAATGATAGGAAGCCAAGGATAAGTGATTTTGCAGTTATAGAGCTTGAAGGTAAGGAAGGAGTGCACCGTGGGCGTGGAGGGTGACCAGTGCAAAGGCAGGACAGAAAAGTCCCATAGAATCAAGCTCATACCACAGATTTAGGGAGAGCAGATTTCAGGCAGGAAGTGATTTTTCTTGAGTGTTGGTCTGACCCTGTCACTCCCCCTCTCAACAAAACTCCAGAGGCTCCCTATTGCCTCTAAGATCAAACACAATCCCTTTATTTGACATTTAAAACCCCTCAAAATGTAGCACTATTCTACTTTTCCAGCCTCATTATAGAATTTTCCCTTTCCCAATCACTGTTTGTCTTTTTACTTAGTTCTTCACATGGCCCTCCATCTCTCCTCTCTGTGCCTTTGCAATGGCCATCCTCCATGGTGCCCTCACCTTTATCTCTTAGACCTCCTTACTTCCTTCCAGATTCAGTTCATGCAACACTTCCTACACAACTGGCCTTTGCCGCTTCTCCCGACTGCTAAGATCCTCCCTCCCTACTACCTTGTTCTTATTCTGTAAACACCTAGACATGTACACATCAACTCCCTTGATAGAATTCAAGTTGTGTGTTTGTCTTTGTATCCCTGGGCCCTCGCTCAGGGCCTTGTACAGAGTAGACACTTAATAAATCCTTAATGTTTAATTGATTGATTGATTGATCTTGTGGCCAAATATTTTATCAGGGAAACGGATTGATTGTTGTAGCAGCCGCATATTTTGTCATGACATTGGCCCAAGAGGAGTGGGAAATTCACAACATACAGGAAAGGAACGTGGAGGAATCAGTCTCCAATGATGAAGAGAGTCTTATGCAAATGGCTTTGAGCCCCTGGTTATGATTTTTGAATTAGCAATAACAATGTGACATAGTGTGGTATGGTGGATTGAAAAACAAACAAACACATCTTTAGGGTAAGGAAGTCCTGAGTTCGAATCTTGCCTCTGACCAGTCAGTTGTGGGACCATTAGCAAGTCACCTAACCTCTCAACATCCCCAGGTAACTCTCTAAAAAAGATAATCTAAAGATGAATTGCTGATGTGAATTAATAGAAATAATTTCCATACTAGGAATTCCTAGCTGGTTGTAATTGAAGGTCCAGACCAAAACTCTGCTGCTGCTGCTTCTGTTGTTGATGATGATGGAGGATGATAAAGAGGAATAGAAGGAAGAGAAGGATAAGGAAAATAAGATGGGTTATCTGTAGTTCACTGGTTCCCTGAGGGTACAGCTCTCTAGAGTTCCCGGCCTCACCTTACCCTTCATTCTGCCACTTAAAACTTCATTTCTGGGTCCATGATTGCTGGAGTTATAGCTGCAGTGAAGTTATCTTTCTGCCTGGAAGTCTGATGGTCTCTCTCTCTCTCTCTCTCCTTTCCTTCTCTGCCTCTCTCTCTTCCCCTCTCTCTCCTTTTCTAACAGGGGATATGAGAGCCCAGCAAATCTGCTGATCTAAATGCACCTAAATCTTCATCTTGGGATAAGGAGTTTTAAAAAACGATACAAAGTAGTCATAAATATAAGGGGATTAAATTGAAATTTTTATGAAAGGGGGTTAATAACACTTAACTACCTCACCTATGTGTTGTGACGATTAATTACCAGCCATAAAGAGCTGTGAAAACCAATAAAGCACAAGGAGAAAGGAGGAAAGGAGCAGACACAGAGCTGGTGAATCCACTCAGAGGGAGACCAGATCTGCCTCCACCCTAGGGCCTGTTCCAGCTGCCTCCTGTAGGGGCACCCCTGACCAGCTTGGGTTCCCCTGGAGTTCTATCCCAATTACACCCAGGCAGAAGCTTGAGGAGCTTTGTGAGGTTGGAAAATAATCATCCTAGGATTAGTGGAGGGTGGGAGGGGTATGTCAGAAGACCCACTATTTTTAGGTAGTTCCACCTTTGTCTCATTGTTATCATTTGTCTCCAAAATCAAATTCTTCAAGAATTTCCCACTCCTCTTCGGCCAATGTCATGACAAAATATGCGGCTACTAGAACAGTCAATCCATTTCCCTGATAAAATATTTGGCCACAAGATCAATCAATCAATCAATTAAACATTAAGGATTTATTAAGTGTCTACTCTGTACAAGGCCCTGAGCGAGGGCCCAGGGATACAAAGACAAACACACAACTTGAATTCTATCAAGGGAGTTGACGTGTACATGTCTAGGTGTTTACAGAATAAGAACAAGGTAGTAGGGAGGGAGGATCTTAGCAGTCGGGAGAAGCGGCAAAGGCCAGTTGTGTAGGAAGTGTTGCATGAACTGAATCTGGAAGGAAGTAAGGAGGTCTAAGAGATAAAGGTGAGGGCATCATGGAGGATGGCCATTGCAAAGGCACAGAGAGGAGAGATGGAGGACCATGTGAAGAACTAAGTAAAAAGACAAACAATGATTGGGAAAGGGAAATCTCTATATTGATACTGGAAAAATAGAACAATACTTCATTTTGATGTCAAATAAAGGGATTGTATTTGATCTTAGAGGCAATATGGAGCCTCTGGAGTTTTGTTGAGTCTGGGAGTGACAGAGTCAGATGAACACTCAAGAAAAATCACTTTAGCAGTTGTAACTCTTCCTCCTTGAAATCTGCTCTCCTTAAATCTATGGTATGAGCTTGATTCTATGGGACTTTTCTGTCCTGCCTTCGCACTGGTCACCCTCCATGCCCACGATACACTCCTTTCTCACCTTCAAGCTCTATAACTGCAAAGACACTTATCCTTGGCTTCCTATCATTCCTGCTCTTGCCACTAGTTCCTTTTTGGTGGTCAGAATCAGATTCAAAATTATATTTCCCCATGTTACTTCTATCACCTTTTTTAAGGATAATATTATCAAAGGCGAATTGTACAATCAACAGCTATTCTGCTTTGGGGAGAGAGTTCCAAAAGATTTCCATATATCTGATGTCCCTTATCATTATCACTATCATGCCAGGATTATGATCTATTTCCTGAGCTTCTCATCTAAGTTCTGCTTCCGTCCAGGCGGTCTGTAGTATACTTACTCTACAGTGTTACTTCTATTCTTCCCTTCATTGACTCTCACTTCAATGTTCTTCATCAGAGAGGAGAATCCTTGCATTCCTGGAATTCCTCGTGTGTGTATATCATCTTAACAGTAGTGATCTTGCATAGCTCCTCTTATCTACTCTGAGAAAGGCATATCATTCTAGAGCCGTATTTCAGTCCTGAGCTCATTTAGTCACAATGATATATATGGTGTGATATTGGCCTTCTTGTGTTAGAATCTCTGTCTCATTCTGTTTATTATCCATGTGAATATTTGTGGCCAGGAGTTTTGCTACTGTCTCTTTTCTTGGGGATTGACGCCCACTGGTTTTCCCATCAACTATTCTTCTTTCTATGTTATACCTGCTGTGCTCTGTGGTGTCAGGATTAGCAGATCTATGTGGGCAGGCTTCCACCCCCCCCCCCTTTCAGCGTAAAGCCCTCTTGATAAGATTTGCAAGACTCAAGCAAAATATGTTTTTACCAGCCCTTGTCAGACATGCTATATCCCTGGCCAAGTGCCCATCATTTGTATATTTTAAGCCATGGTCCAGAAATCCAAATCCCTTTCTCAGACACTGTCCACTTAGCCAGTTGCTCACTTCCCAGACGGTTTTTCTTTTCTAAATCCACTAACTTCAATTGACAGTAGTGTTTAAAAACACCACCTGTGCCTCGAAGGTAGTCAGTTTTTGCCCGGGATTTCACAGAGCTCAGAGATGCTTTCCTAGGTTTCTTCTAATGACTTCATTTGTCTCCACGTGAATCACCAAGTCCTTGTGAAATCCTCCAGAGATGATCCACTCAGTGCCCTGGGGCAGGGGTTGGGAGGTGCTAGGCAGGCTGAGAGGAGACCCTCCTTTGCTTCTTTTGATACTGAGGATACCAACATAAGCACTTGGATTGTTCATCTTTCATTCCCCCAGTAGAACTATCCCACTTCCCTATTCCTGTTATTCTTGTCTTTGATGCTAACAAAGGATGTGTGATAGAGTGAAAAGCACCTTGGATTTGAAATCAGAGGACCTTGGTTCGAATCCCAGCTCTGTTTCTTACCAATTATATGGGCATGGTCCCTTATGTGGTCACTTCACCTCTTTGAGGCTCAATTGTTATCTGTAAAATGAGGAGATTGGGCTAGGTTATTCCTATAGTACCTGTCAGTTTTAAGACCCATGGTTCTATTTCTACCTTTCCATTCCTCAAAAAGACTCCATGATTTATCATTTGAGGCAGACTGGGAACTCCAATACTTTTTGGATTACCTGTAATTTTGATTCTTTTGAGACATGGATTTCCATGATTTGGAGCCATGGAGCCATATTAGGAAAATATTAATGTAATAGGAATGGGTTTTTAAAGTACAGAGCATCTTGGGATCATTGGAAGTGGCTCCTAGTTTTCAAACATGACCCAACACCATTGCCTCTTCCTATTTAGGTCTGAGATCAGCTCACTATCTACTGTGTCTGACCAAGACATGGGACTGATGGACTAAGGGAAGGTATGGTCATGAAATGGAAAGAGATTACTGCTGGAGTTAGAAAACTCGGGTTCAGTTCCCATGTATTACTTGGCCCTCGGTTTTCTCATTTCTAAAATGAGGGGATTGGATTGGATGGCTTCTGAGGCCCCTTCTAGCACTAGGGCTATGATTCTATGATTCTATAGCTTCAGCAGGCAAAGTAGAAAGAGAACTGTATTTGCAGTTAACTGAGTTTATGTATCTGATATGCCACTTCCTACCACCTGTGTCTCTGGACAAGTCATTTCATTTCTCTGGGACTCAGTTTTCTCCTCTGTGACAACAGGACATTGGACTAGCAGGTCTCTAAGGTGTATGGGGTGTTCACACTGGCAGCTTCAGTGTGAGGGCTTGCCAAGCCCTTTTTAGGGCTCCTCATCCACCTTTACTGTCCACCTATCACCTAACTCTCACCTAGGGCTCGGAGAAGCTGTAGCATGTGCAGCAGTCACATCCTGGTAAAACTGTCTCAGCAGATGGACTAAACCAGGTTGAGGGTAACCGATGGAACTCAAACCTGTCAGTGAGTTAGGGGGAATGTCGACCCCAACCATGGGAAGACTTCTGGTGGAATGGGTGGATGAAAACAATTTATTCCAATGGCTATGAAGGTGGCTGAAGCAGGCACTGCACAGCGCTTAGAGCTTGGTCAGACATCAAAGATGCCAAGGTCATCCACTGCATCTTTGGGCCATCACTGGTCATCCTGACTTTTGTCTTGCCACTGGACTTTGATGACTGTAGAAGAGAGAGTGAGGATAATGACTTTGCATAACTCTGCCTCACTTAAATCCAATGCATTCAGCAGTCAAGATGTCACCTGTGTCACCACTGGTCCTCTTTGAAAAAACTAAAGACAATCAACAGGTGCCTTCCAGGTATAAATCTGTGAATCTATCACCTGGATTCACTTTCTGTCTTTGGTACTTTGAATTTGTATGATCTTGAACAAGACCACTAAACTTCTGAGGACCTTAATTTTACCATCTGTAAATGGATAGGTTTGGACTAAATCATTCCCAAATTCTGTTGTAGGTCTATATCCTATTAAACCTATAAAACACAAACCTTGAAGCACATATCAATTTGAAATATTATGATTCTAATTTAGAGTCATTCTCTTTCATATCTCTAAGAGACAGGTTGGGAATTGACACTGGATGCCTTATTATGTAGATTGAGGCTTTATACATACTGACAAGTCATTAGAGTACTTAAACACATTAGGTTCCCTAAGGCTGCTCTGCTACTTCATTATTAGGATGAATCCACCCAATCAGTTTGTGAATTGCTTTCTGAACTCAGACCAGACCTAGAAGGTCCTGGCCTCTTCTGTCCTGGAGGGCCTTTCCTACCACTCCCATCCTTTGCACACAAATATCTCTGAATTGGTTCCCATCTGTTCTTCAAACAAATCCAATTGATTTCCCTTTCATATTTTATAAGACACTCACAAGGGGATTTCCTTGACAATTGTCATCATGAGGAAATGACTGCCACAGTGTCCCAGGAGCAGAAAAAAAAAAGAAGAATGGAGTCAGAGCTAGGGAGGGGATGTGGATAATATTAAAAAAAAAGTGTTAGAGATGTTAACTGATGAATTGTCAGAAAGCTTGTTGTACATTGACAGAGCTGTCTGCTCTGCTCTTTACTAACTTGCCATGCCCACAATTTATTCTAGGTACCAGACTCATCTCCCAATCCTGACACTCCTTGTTTTATATTCTGAGGTCCTTTTCATCTTTGACTTTCTGTGTTCTACATCCTAAGATCTGACATTCTGTGATATGTGTGTGAAGGTCTTATCCATTTCTGCTATTGTACATCAGAATGGCATAGTCCCTTTTTGTAATCTCTGGTGAAGCCTGTGGATCCTTTCTCAGAATTGTGTTTGTAAATGAATAAAATAAAGTACATAGATTTAAAGAGAAAAGCCATTATGTTGAAATGCCATTTCAATTGAAAAGTGAATACAAGATTAAAAAAAAAAAGTTAACTGATTCCAGAATAAGAACCTCTCCCCTACATTTCATAGAGCATGAGGCAGCTAAGTGAGTTAGTGCTAGATTTGGAGTCAAAAAGATTTGAGTTCAAATTCTGTCTAGATACTTGCTAGCCATGTGACCCTGGGCATTCCATTTAGTCTCTGTTTGCCTCCATTTCCTCATCTGTAAAATGAGCTGAAGCAGGAAATGGCAAACCACTCTAGTATCTTTGCCAAGAAAATCCCAAATGGGGTCACCAACAGGGGGATACAACTGAAAAAAAAATGTGGTCAGATACTATGCTCAGTGCTTTACGAATGGTATCTAAAAACCTTTCTAACAGTAAATCTATGATTTTAGGATTAATGAATGTTAATTCATAATATTCCTCACCAGGCCAGACAAACTGGACTTCTCTCTGCCCCAAACATATTCTTCCTGAGTACATTCACTGAGAAAGGAATTGGTTCAGTCTCACTTTTCTCAACTCTATTCTTCTAGTGTGGCATGGAATGCCAGAGTCCTTTCCTAGCCTTGGCCACCATGGTTTGTGTGGAGGACCAAGGAAGGGAGGGAAAACTTTCTCTCATTTAATTGGGAAGTAGCTGGGTGCAAAGACGGAATCAGGGACTTGCATATTGCCTGAGGCAGCAACATTGATTATTTTCCCCCTCACCATTCAGAACAGATTGCCTTTTGTTTACATATGATGTTAAATAACTGGGATGAATAGGAAGAAGAGAGTGGGGTGGATTACATTTGGGAACATGAACAGCTATTTCAATGATCTCGAGCCGCTACCCAACACAAAATGAAGCAAAACATCATCTTTAACACAAATGCACTCCTTTTCATGTGGTTGAGAATCTTGGAACACCATCGTTTTCAAAGAATCAAAGCGCTTTGTGGGTGACCAAAAAGGGAAATGAAGAACAAGGGTGGATGCTGGAAGGCTTCCAAACATTTCCATTTGAAATGACCTTTGGGCCTGAAGTGGCCTAAGGGATAAGAAATTATGATGGGAGCTGGTAATGTAGTGAGGGCAAGAGATAACAGATAGGCAATCTAAGAACACTACATATACTTATGAAACGAAAAAGTCCTAGAGAGAGACCTCCAGCCTTTTTAGGGAAAGATGCATGAAAGAACATGAATAACAATTACACACAATAAGAAAAACATAGGATGTGATCTGCACCAGCAGCATGAGTATCCATGGTGAGATAACACAGACTTTGAGCAGGCTGACCAAATTTCTCACATTTTAATCAAATTGCTTTGGCATTACATATCCCCAACCTCAGCACTGAGAGAATCTTAGCTAATATAATTCATTTAATCCATCTAAGCACCCATTTTGTGTTAAATGTTTTGTTATATTTTATATATATATATATATATATATATATATATGCATATATACATATAGTTATACATATATTTACACATATGTGCGCACATATATATATATATATATATAGTTTTATGTGCTCATGTTGTTTCATGTTTACAAAGAATGTAAACTCTTTGAGGACAAGAATTGTTATTCTTATCTTTGTATCCTCAGCTTTATCATACAATGAAGGTTTAATAAATGCTTGTGGAGGTATATTGTGATTGTTGATTAGGCACTGGGCTGATATAAAGTTAGAGGAGACACAATCTCTACCCTCAGGGGATGTAAGAGTAGGTAGGATAACCCAGAGCTGCTTCAGCGCTTCTTTGAGAGAAGCATGCCTGATTCCATTGGTGTAGGCATTCATTCCATTGAACCACCAATCCAACTTTCCATCCTTAGTAAATGGTCTTTGTGAGTTGTTGTGGCCAAATGTATTCAACCTCTAACTGGCAGCCCTCTAATAATGAATCTCTTCTTATTTAGCTATGCTGCTGTTTGTATTAGAATATAAGTTCCTTGAGATGAGAATCTTTTTCACTTATTGTATTTCTGCTGCCATAGTGCCTGGCACATAGTAGGTGACTAATAAATTCTTACTGATGACATAAAATCTACCAATGTCCCCATGATTAAGACTTTTCTAGTTTGATAAGACCTGACTCCACTTGCAGTATCACCTCAATGTCCCACTGAAGCATAAGGTAAGACACGGTTACAAATAGTAATGATACAAGCTAGATTTTTCACTTTCTCACAACAATTTCATGCTGAGGCCATGTTTGACAGCAGGATAAATGGTCAAGAAGCAGTTAATGAGTCATAGCCTGTGTCTAGAATTCTTAATATTCTCCCCTGCCTCACCTTAGGTCAATGTTTTCCTCTAATCAAATAGCATCTATCAGTACTGTGATTTATAGAACAAAACAAAATGAACATACAGACAAAAAGAAAACCCCACTGAAATTTGACTTTAAATCCCATCTCTAAAATTCATGTGATGTGTGTGACCCTGGGCAAGTCACTTCCCTCTCTAAGCCTCAGTTTCCTCATTTGTAAACTAAGTATCTGGAGTAGGTATTTTCCTACATCCCTTCCAGGGCTCCTAGGTCTAACGAAAACCCCATCTCTCCTGTGAAGTCTCCTCTGACTGGTCTAGCCCACATGGATCTCCCTATCCTCTGAGCTATAGCATTTAAGTCCTGGGAACACAGAATTTATCCCTTTATCTCATAAGCTCTTTTATTGTCTCCAATTGTCTCATGAATCTCTCTTGTCTCCCTAGCTAGACTATGATCTTCCCAAGGGCAAGGGACTAGAGGGAAGAATTCTTTCTTCTTTTGCCCTAAGAACACATGGTACCCGACTGGGTACATAGTAGGTACTTGAACACAGAAGCACAGAATATCAGAGTTGAGTTAAAATTACTCCATACTAATTGACTCTGGGGGGGGGTCGAATTAATTTCCTCATCAATCTATGAAGCAGCTAGGAGGGGCCACTCTGTGCTTTTTTTTTTTTTTTTGGCTTGCAGAGCTATCTCCATTACAGCTGCTGTGGATTGCACATTATTTTTTTCCCTAATTGGTCTTGTGCCCAGGATGCCTAGAAGAGGAAACAGGAAGTCATGGAGTGAAGTCTTCTGCTCCTTTTCTCCAAGGATCTGTGCTGAGAAGAAGGGATGAAGGGGGGGAGGGGAGAGAGAGAGAGAGAGAGAGAGAGAGAGAGAGTGAGTGTATGTAGTAGGGATGGAGGTGGTAGTAACTGTTAAGGGTGGCCCTTCTCAATTACTTTGGTGTTTTGTTAGAAGTTGTGTAAGTATTTTTATGTCTGAGCATGTATTGCTAGCAACCTGGAACACAGGGAAAAGAGTGAGGTGGGGCAGTGTGCAGAGAAATCCATTTATACCACATAGGTAGAGATTGCTCCCCAAGTACAGGCCCAAAATGGACAGCTACTGGGGACTCTGAGGTCAGCTCCTCATCATTCTGCAGTTGCAGGGTGCCAATCTTAGCATGCAGGAGACAGGGAAATGGACTTCTATTCAACACGTGGAAGGGAGCATGATGAGGTCACAGAACGCTCTATTTGCCCATCCTCATGTGAGGATTTTGTGCTCCCCTCCTGGAAAAGGGTGGGAGCTGGTTGGTTCACTGGGCACCCAGAGGATATCCATCTGGGTCAGGTCTGCAGATGTAAGTGTAGGGATCTAGGAAAACAAAAAAGTTCTCCATTACTGGAGGTCTTCCAGAGGGACCTGGCTGATCACTTTTCAGGGGTTATACAAAGTGGATTCCTGCTTCAGACATGGGCTAGATTAGGGGTGGGGAATCTGCAGCCCTAAGGCATGACCTGGACTGGATGAATCTGAGACCCACCCCTGCTCTTTGAAAGAATCCCCACAGACTTAATTGCATGCCATTTGCATAAGCCAGCTCGATGGAGGGGCTGTGGTATTCCCCTCCCCCTCCTCTCAGAGAGCAGCTGTGGCTCTGCCACTTCAACTCTGGAAGACCACATGTGGGTGTTCAAGTATCTGAGCTAAGCCAGCTTAGCATTCACACTGATTCGCTGTTACGTCTCCTTTCTAGACAATCACACCCGTAATTATGGGGGATGAAGTCTTAATCTGACTGTAATCATATTTTCTTTTACCTCATGTCTGTCCTTCACAAGGTAAAGAGGCCCAGTGCAGGCAAACCTGGGATAGCAGAGAAACTCAGGCTCTCCCAGCCCACTTCTCGGCCCTTTTCTCCACTGGTGCCCGGGGCTCTTTTCTTGATACTCCCTCCTTCCCCTTTCTAAAATTTTCTCTCTCCTGATTTCTCGGATGGGAATGATCGGGTGCACTAATTTATACTGGTTGGTTATTGTCCTATGTTCTCAGAGGACCAAAATGACATTACTATGTTAGACTCAAGGTACAGTGCGTCTGACTGTGGCTGATCAGGCCACATATGAGTTCAAAATGCTCTACCACAAGTCAGGCACAAATTGCCACGTGAAGATTTGGGGTGGATTCTCTAAATTTGTGCATCTCACATTTCTTTTGAGCTACTTCAATTCTGCTTTGCTCACAGAGCACAGCACCTCTTCTGGTGGGGGCATACCTTGCTGGGTGGTCCTGTAACCAGTTTCTGCCATGTCACACAATCAATTCCAAAGTTCTTAAGAGAGACCTTGGGAGTGTCCTTGTATGGCTTTTTCTGAGTGCCAGGTGAGTACTTACTTACCCTATGTAAGTTCTTCATAAAATAATCTTTTTGGTAAACATACATTTGACATTTGAACAACATGGCCAGCCCATCACAGTTGCACTCTCTGCAGTAGAGTTTGAATGCTTGGCAGTTTAGTTTGAGAAAGGACCTCAGCGTCTGGTATCTTATCCTGACGGGTGATCTTCAGAATCTTCCTAAGACAATTAAAAAAGACTAGTGACTGAGAGACTTTTGCAAGATGGTGTAATCTGGTAGAACACTGGGTTCAGAAATAAGAAAGTCTAGAACTGAGTCCTGT
Organism: Phascolarctos cinereus; assembly: GCF_003287225.1. Classification (NCBI taxonomy): domain Eukaryota; kingdom Metazoa; phylum Chordata; class Mammalia; order Diprotodontia; family Phascolarctidae; genus Phascolarctos; species Phascolarctos cinereus. The sequence goes on along the minus strand of NW_027555625.1, from coordinate 80,310,324 downwards.
GCTTGCTTTTTATCATTACCAAGGTGACCTTGAACAAATCACGTCTCTCTGGGACACAGCGACCTCATCTGTAAAATCAGGCATTGAGTTGGCTGATCTATCCAGCTCTAATATTTCATATTTCCTCTTCTCTGTGATTTTTAATAATAAATAAAGCCTTCAATCATAGAAATAAAAAGCTAGTGATAATATTTTTAGCAATAGCAGAGAGTCTATCACTTGCTGCTGCTGCCCAATCTCTAGCCTCATGGGAGGAGAGAAGCCAAACCTTCCTCCGACCACTGGCCTTGTGCCTTCCATCTCTTGCTGCCTGGTATACTCTGAGGGAGGGAGGCAAGGGGCTACCCCAAAGTGGTGACCACTTCCATCTGTGCCAGCACAAGGTCACTTCCAGCCCCTCCTACCAGCCCTATATATTAACTGAGATGTGGAAGACCTCCTCTGCAAAGAAGAACAATCTTCCTCTTGACCTTTCATCTCCTGCTTCTTCTGTTCCTTGAGGAAAGAGGCAGAGGAAAGTCAGCAAGGGACTGGAACTTTCATTTTCTGCTGTGGCCTTTCTCTAGCCTTTGGAGGGAGGAGGCCTTCCCATCTGGAAGCCTCCTCCAATCCCTCTTAATTCTAGTGCCTTCCCTCTATTAATTGTTTTCTATTTATCCTATAGATAACTTGCTTTGTATATGTTTGTTTACATGTTGTCTTCCACATATATTATAATCTCCTTGAGGGCAGGGCCTGTGTCTTTTACTTCTTTTTTGTATCCTCATTTCTTAGCTGAGTGCCTGGTACATAATAGATGCTTAATAAATGTCTATTGATTGATTAAAACACCATCAACTCTTACGCTATGCCCTGTGGAATGCTTATTTCATAGGCAATAAACTTCCCTTCCTCCTAAATCTTTTCCTCTCTCACCCCTTCCATATGATAGCTATTACTGGAACCTGGCTTCCTCTGATGACACAGACTCCCTGGATACTCTTTCCAGTACTGGTGAAGGTTCCTTCACTCATTATCCAGAGATCATTGGCTGAGGTGAGGGAGTTGGATTGCTCCTTGCTCCCCATTTTCACTTTCAGGTTCTTTCCTTATCTCCATCATGTCTCCTCCATTGAGATTCATACTTTCACATCTGGTGGCTATTGTCTGTAGATTCTTCAATGAGTTTGGTACCTGGATCACAATTTTTCTCTCCTCTTCAACTCCTGCCCTCATATTAAGGGACTTCAACATACATATTGACTCTCCTTCAACCAATCAGTTCTTCAACCAACTCACTTTCCATGACCTCCTGCACTCTACCTCAGTCACAAAAGAGCATGGTCATACCCTTCAATTTTTTATCACCCATAAATCTACTAATGTTAGAATTCTCAAATCCTCTTATCCAACCATAATCTATTGGCTTTTCACCTCTCCTTCTGCCTTCCCTTAAAAAAAAAACTATTCTTATCTGCACCATGACCTCTGCTCCTTGATCCCTCAATTCTCTCTCTGGCCCTCTCCGCTGCACTAGACATTCTCTCCACTTTTCCTCATCTTGACCCCTCGATGAACCAATTCACCTTTATGCTGTCCTTATTTCTTGAATCACTAGTACTCTTATCATATCACTGATTACACCCTGCCAGATCTTGTTTTTCACTTGTGCCATTCACATTCTTCACTCTTACACATACGAGCTGCTGAATGGAGGGTAAGAAAAATTATGCAACCATTCTGACTGGGTCCACTACAAATTTATGACCTCAACTGGGCCCTCACTGCTGTCAGGCAATCCTACTATACATGCTTTATCAACTCACTATCCACTCTGCACAGCAGCTCTTCCAAACCTTTTCATCCCTCCTCAAACCTCCCATGACTCCCATTCCCTCCACTCTGTCAGCTGAAAACCTCACCTAATGTTTTATAGAAAAAATTGGAGCCATTTATTATGACCTCTTCTTTCTTCTGTCTTTCTCATTTCACATCACTAATAAGCTTTCTGCCATTATCTTTCAATCCTGTCTCTTGTGATTAGGTGGGTTTACTCCTTATGAAGATAACCCTTCTATTTGTCCAAGCGATCTCATTACATCCTGTCTTCAACAGCTGTCTCCTCTGTCATGCACATTTTATCACCTGTTTTCAATCTTTCCATGTCTACTGGCACATTCCCTACTGTCTACAAACAAACTCATGTCTCAGCCATGTTGAAAAACCCCTTACTTGATCCTTCTGTCCCTGCTAATTGTCATTATCATAGTTTGATTCTTCTGTTTCTTGTAGTTAAACCTTGAAAAAGTCATCTAAAATAGGTGCTTCCACTTTCTCTCCTTTATCTCTGTTTTCTTAACCTCTTATAATCTGGCTTCTGATCTTATCATTCCACCAAAACTACTCTTTCCAAATTGCCAATGATCTCTTACTTGCCATATCCAATGACATTTTCTCAATCTTCATTCCCCTTGGCTTTTCTGTAGCCTTTAACATTGTTGATCACCCCCTCCTTTTTGATAATGTCTTTTCTATAGTTTTTTGGGACGTCACTCTCTCCTGATTCCTGTCCTTCTTATCTGTTTGTTCCTTCTCTTTCTCCTTTGCTGGATCCTCCTCCATATCATGCTCTCTAACCATAGGTGTCCCTCAGGGTTCTGTTCAGGGCCCTCTTCTCTTTTCCATCTATCCTACTTTACCTGATCCTCTCCCACGTTTAATTACCAGACTGATGCTAAGAATCCTCAAATCTACCTATCTTGTCCCAACCTCTCTACTGACCTCTAGTAGTACATCTTTAGCTGCCCTTCAGATATCCTGAACTGGTTGTCCAGTAGACATCTTAAACTAAACATGTCTAAAGTCAAACCTATTATCTTTCCTCTTAAACTCTCCCCTTGTTCTACCTTCCCTATTATTGTAGAGGATACACCATTCTCCTAGTCCCTCAGGGAAATCTAGGGGTCATCTTGGACTTCTCACTATCTTTTACCCCCCATATCCAAGCCGTTGCCAAGACCTGTCAATTTTGCCTCTGCAGTATATCTTGAATATGCCCCCCTTGTCCCCTCTGACACTGTTGCCACCATAGGGCAGGCCCTCATCATCTCACATTTAGATGTAATAGCCTGCTGGTGGGTGTGCCTGCCTCAAATCTCTCCCCACTCTAATCCACCTCCCCACTCAGTTATTGAAGTGATTTTCCTAAAACACAGTTTTGATATATTAGAACGTCACTAAGCCAACTCCAGTGGCTCCCTATTCCCTCTAGAAGCAAATACAAAATCTTCTGTTTGGCATTCAAAGCCCTTCGTAACCTAGCCCTCTCCTACCTTTCCAGTCTTCTTATACCTTACTACCCAACACATATTCTTTAATCCAGTGACACTGGCCTTCTGGCTGTTGCACAAATAAGACACTCCATCGCCCAGCTCTAGGTGTTTTCTCTAGTTATCTCCCGTGCCTGGAATGTTCTCCCTTCTCATCTTTACCAGCTGCCTTGCCGAACTTGTTTTAAGTCCCAACTAAAATATTATCTTTTACTGGAAGCCTTTTCCAATCCCTCTTACTTCCAGCGTCTTCCCTCTCTTAATTAGTTCCTTTTTATTCTGAATATAGCTTATTTGTACATATCTCTTTCTTCATTATTTCCCCCATTATATTGTGAGCTCCTTGAGGGCAAGGGCTATCTTTTGCCTCTTTTTGTATCCTTAGTACTTACCACAGTGCCTGGAATGTATTAGATGTTTGATAAATATTTATTGACAATTGACTGTAGAGAGGCAAAGAATGTATTAATGATCATGGTGGCCTCTTCAGAGGTCCCACAACATACTCTGTACAATTGATATCTCTGAGTAGTGAAAAGATCACTGGACTTGGAAGTCTAAGACTTGGGTTTGAATCTTGGCTCTACCATTTACTTGAAATGATCAAGAGTAAGTAGCTTCCTCTCCTTGAGATTCTGTTTCTTCATTTATAAAATATGGATATCAATATTTTCACTACCTACCTTGTAGAATTGTGCAGAAAGCTGGGTGCATCAGTGCATGACTATAATCCTAGCTACAGGGAAGATTGAGGTTGATGGATCATTTGAATCCAGGACTTCTGAGCTACTATGGACTAAGAAAAATCAGGTATGCACATTAAGTCTGACACCAGCATGGTGACCTTTTGGGAGGGTGAGACATCCTGCTGTCTAAAGAGGGGCAAACAATCCCAGATCAGAAAGAATACAAGTCAATGATCCTGTGCCAGTTAGTGGAGTTATTGGGCCTGTGAAAATCAACCTCACTTCTAGGCTGGGTAAAATAGGTAAATCTAGTGTAAAATAAAAAAGGTGTGGAAAGCACTGTGTATATAGCATGTCCTCATCATGAATAGGTCATGTTATACTAACCTCATTTCCTTTTTTTTTCTTTTGACAAGATTGCTAAACTGATAGATGAGGGGAATGTTGTGGATGTAGCTTACCTAGATTTGAGCAAAGCTTTTGATAAGGTATTTTATACTATTCTTGTTAAGAATTTGAAGAAATATGGATCTGGTGATAATTCAAGTAAGTGGATTCAGAATTTATAGGACTGCTGGATTCAAAGAGTAGTTGTCAATGGTTCAGTGTCAATGGGAAGAAGTGGAAGGAAGTCTCCAGTGGAATACCCCAGAGATCTGTGTAGTTTTAGTTTTGTCGGTTACTTGAATAAAAACATAGGTGGCCGATTCATAAAATTTTCAGATGACACATAGCTGGGTGGGATAGCCAGAATACATGAGAGAGTCAGGATCCAAAAAGGATCTTGGTGGGCTAGAGGGTTCTACTGAAGATAAAAAGATGAAATTCAATATCAATAGAGATCAATGTTCAATTGAGTATGAAAAAAATCCACAAATATAAGACGGAGGAGGTATGGATAGACAGACATTCTTCTGAAAAGGATTTAAAGACTTTAAGGGACTGCAAGCTCAATATGAATTAGCAATGTGATGTGGCAGTCAAAAATTGCAGCCCAAGGTTGCATTAGAAGAGACATAGCTTCCAAGAAAAGGGAGATGATAATTCCATTGGACTGTACACCCTTCTTAGACTTTATTTGGAGCTCTGTGTTCAGTTCTGGGCACTGAGGTTTAAGAAGGACATTGGTAAATTAGATAGTGACCAGAGGTGGGCAACCAAGATGGTAGAGGGACTTGAGTCCATGACAAATGAGGATTATTGAAGGAACTAGGCAGATTCAGCCCGTGGAAGAGAAGATGTTGGATATGGCAGCTGTGATCAAGTGTTTGAGGGACTATTATATGGAGAAGGGATTAGACTTTTTCTTAAAAAAGAGAGGTCTCCAGAAATAGAAATGTTTGAATTCAGAAGTGGTGGGCCCCTCCTCCTCCCTGGAGGAGAAGAAGGATGGGCACTTGTTAGGTACGTCATCATGTGGATTCCTTCCAACATGGATTGGAATAGATGGCTGCTGAGGGCCCTTCCAGCCCTCAAATTCTTTGATTCTGTAATGGTCTATGAAAATGGAAGTTATGATTTTTACACTTATTATTAACAATAACAATCCTGGTCCTGGTGATGTTGTTGAGAACTATAAGATCAACAGATCTAGAGCTACAGGGGACTTTGTAGGCCAGCTAGTGCAGAGGTTGGCATAGTAGGGCCCAAAGGCCAAATCCTGATCGCTGCATATTTTTGTATAGCGTAAAAGCTAAGAACATTTTAAAAACATTTTAAATACAATAAAACTTTACTTAAAAAGGTAAAAATTGTTCCCAGCTCCCTAGCCTTACAAAAAAATAGACGGTGGGCCAGATTTGGCCTCCATGTCATAGTTTGATGACCTTTGAATTAGTCTAATGTCCTTCTTTTGTAGAGAAGGGGAGATACAAAATTCAGTCAAGTGTTAGAGAAGACCTTTGAACGTAGGTACTCTGAGTCCAAATTCATTGCCCTGTCTAGAGTAATCCTTCACTGTTACATCAACCTTGGTGCTTTTTTCTCCTATGCCCTAAATCACATACCCCTACATACTTTACTTCATATAGGAAGAGATCAACTTGACCTTGAGTCAATAATATGAGTAGGTATCCTGTTCCCTCCTCAAGTAAGTTCCATACAGATTTTTAAAATACATTTTTATGTATACATTTTATATGACCATAATTCTTCCCAGTATCAACCATTCCATATAACAAATAGTATCTTATTAAGAAAAAACAAGAAAAAAAGGAAAAAATAGCATAACTGATCAATACATTGAAAAAGTCTGAAAATACGTGTGATACATAATACTTGGGAACCTCCCACTTCTGCAAATGGTGATGTGATGTCTTCTCATTTTCTTTCTTTTGAGCCATGCTTGTTGTTTACTTTGCAACATTCATTTTTTTTTTTTTGTGGGGAGGTGTTAAACTTTACATTTTTGGGGTCATTGTATATGTTGTTTTCTTGGCTATTCATATTTCATTCTGAACCAGTTTATATAGATCTTTCCATGCTTCATTGTATTTATCATATTCATCATTTGTTACAATAAAATATTATTCCCTTACATTCATGCACCATAATTTGTTTAGCCATTCCTTCATCAATGGGCTTCTACTTTGTTTCCAATACTTTGATATCACAGAAAGTGCTACTATAAATATTTTGGTATATTTGGCGACTTTCTTCTTATCAATGGCCTCCCTGAGGTATAAACTTGGTATAAAATGGAATATCTGGGTCAAAAAGTACAAACATTTTAGTGACTTTAGTTCTCTAACTACAAATTACCTTCCAAAGTGGTTGTACTCATTCACAACTCCACCAACAAGGCCCAGTGTGCCTAACTTCCCATAATGACCCCAACGTGGACTATTGCCATTTTTTGGTTATCTTTGCCAATTTTCAGGATTTAAGATGAAACCTCAAGGCTGTTTCACTGTATATTTCTCTTAATATTAGTGATTTTGAGCATTTTTTCAATTAATGAATTTTTTTTTCATTTTTTACATATTTTTAGGCCAAATATTTGACATATAGTTAACATTTTTTTTCTTTTTTGGAACTATTTCTTTATATCATTTGACCACTTATCTATTAGAGGGTGGCTTTTAGCAATAAATAGATAGAAATATAGATAAATATATAGATAGAAATATAGATATATCTGAAAATTATGTATGTATTTTATATATTAAACCTTTATCAGAGAAATTTGATAGACATATTTTACACTCATTTGACAGCTTCCTTTCTCATCCTAGCTATATTAGATTTGTGTAGAAGCTTTTCAATTTCAATGTTGGTGTTGATCTAAGCCTAATTTCTGCCAGACTGCTTTCAAATTTTCCTAGAAGTTTTTAATCAAATAAAGAGTTCTTTCTTGGGTTATTTATGTTTTCTGCTTTATCAAAGTTTAATTCCTTCTGATTCTTCTTGTCTGGTCTTTTCCACCGTAAATCAGAGGATTTTGTTGATTGCTGCTTCATACTACAGTTTGTTATTCCACTTTATCTTTCCCTCTTTCGTTATTTCCATTAATATTCTAGATTGTTTGTTTTCCAAATGAATATTTTTATTTTATCACATCCTATAAAATATCCCCTTGGTAATTCAATTGGCATAGTTTTACATGTATAAATTTACAGGTTTAGTATTGATATTGTGTTGTTGTCTATGGTTCCTTTCAGCATAATACAGTTTCCTTGTTTAATCCCTTTTTATTTTGTGAGTATGTATTTCTCTTTTGTCTAATAGCATGATTGCTTTGGGATTCACCCGATATATGGTCATTTTTTTTCCAGCACCTCATTTTTATTCTGTGTATATCTTTAAAATTTTTTCCTTGAATGTAAGAGAATGTGGAGGTTTTTTTAAAACCAATCTTTCAATCTTTTTTATTTTGTTGGATTATTTAATCCATTTACACTAAAAAGTTGCAAGAGTTGTTTTTATATTTTCCTCCATTTGTCTCTAATTTTTTTTTCCAAATTAGTATTTTCCCCCTTCCACTATAAATACAGTAAATTCATTGTCTCTTCAGCTAGCTTAGCTTAATCAATTTGATGGCTATTCCCTTGTTTAAAAAAAGTAAAGCAAAATAAGAAAGATAAGGGGTGGGGAAAAGAAAACAATTCACTAAAACTAGCCAATGCATCAGCTATACAATGTCCCTTACCTATAATCCTCCATCACTTCAATGAAAGGAGAAAGGTGAATATATATGTGCATGTATGTGTATATATATATATTTTTTTTTCTTTTTTTTTTCCTTCAGGGACATGCTTTAGGCAGATTTTTCACTGAAATGTCACATTGCTCTAGTTTGAGTTTTTTGTTCTTTCCATCAGCCATCTCTACACCATACTGCTTACAGTCTGGCTATTATCCTGTTTTAGCCCCACCACAACCTTGAATTCTACTTCTGGAAAGCTAGGCTCTGATAGGTGAGGTTCACCTCATCCATAACCAGGCCTCTAGGCCACTTCTCGAACATTAAGACATATTCATTCCATGCACACCCTCCTCCCCTAAATACACATGCCTTCAACTCTCTGTTTTATGTGCTGGCTGTCCTCATTAGGATATAATTGAATGTCATTAGAATGCTCCTTGAAGGGACTAACTTGCTTAAATTCCAGTCCCCTGCTTTCAGCACAGAGAATGGCACATAGTAAGCACTTAATAAATGCTTTATCTGTCTGCCTATCTATGCATCCATGTATCTATTTTTATCTGCTTATATATATGTACATATGTGTGTATCTTTTTCTGCCTATGTATATATGTATGAAGATATATATGTGTGTATGTATGTATGTATGTATATATATATATGAACTGTATCTGTTGTATATGTATGTATGTACGTATGTGTGTATGTATGTATGTATGTATGTATGTATCTATCTATCTATCTGGCAATCAAAATTCCCACTCTCAAGGAGTTCACATTTTTAGTAGGATACAACATGTAAATCACTAGGTATTATTTAGGGAGTATGTGAAGTTAATCTTAGAGAAGAAGGCACTAGCACCCTGGGGGCTTAGAAGAGGCCTTCTACAGAAGATGTTGCAGCAAGAGTTGCATCTTGAAGGAAGTAAAGGAAATTAGAAGGCTAAGGTGAGGGAGAAGAGTGTGGGAGACAAAGGTGGGAGGTGGGAGATGAAGTAGTAAACTAAGTCTGTGGAACTGGATCTTAGAGTGTGTAGAAGGGAGAATAGGGAAAGAAGACAAGTGAGGTGGGAAGGGGACAGGCTATGAAGAGTTCTAAATGTCAGAGAACTTTATATTTTTAATTATATAAAATTATCATTTAATTTATTTTTATAAAATATTTTTATATTTATTTTTTATTCTTCAGGTAATAGGGAGCCACTGATGTTTATTAAGTTGGGGGGGAGGGGAAAGGTGACCTACATCAGCAGGCCTACATTTTAGGGAAAATTCTCATTGAAAGCTGAGTGGATAATGAATTGGAATGAGAAGAGACATGAAGCAGGCAGATCAATTAGGAGGCTATTCCAGTAGTCCAGGTAAGAAATAATGAGGCCATGAACTAGGTTTGTGGCTGTGTAAGTGGAGAGATGGGGCTAGGTATGAGTGGTACAGTGAAGGCAAAGAGGGAGAAATTTGGCAATGGGTACATCACCACATCAGTCATAGTAAGTCATCTCATGCTTCTCTGAATTATTTGCATTCATTGTTTCTTATCACAAAGTAAAAATATCGCCCACATTTACCACAATTTGTTTAGTCATTCCCTAATCAACTGGCCATCTACTTTGTTTCCAGTTACCATAAAAAAAAGACCGTGAATATATACTAACATATATAAAGTTCTTTGCAAACCTTAAAGTGCTATATGAATGCAACTTATTATTATTGTTGTGGCTTTTATTTTGATGCATATAAGATTGGTTCTCTCCTCTCTCTCTTCTCTCTCTCTCTCTCTCTCTCTCTCTCTCTCTCTCTCTCTCTCTCTCTCTCTCTCTCTCTCTTTCTCACTCTCTCTCTCAATTCACCTCAATGTATCATAGAACTGGGCCTTAGCCTGGTATGGTGAATAAACATAAGCTGGGATTCCAGCAAACCTGGGATGTCATCTTGTCTCTGCCATTACGTTTCTGAGTGACCTAGTCTTTTCTTCTCTATGGACCTTAGTTTCCTCTACTGTAAAATAATGTGGGAAGACCAAATCACCTCTTGGTTCCCTTACACGTATGGCATTCCTTACTGCATATTCTAAGACCCTTCTGGCTCTGAAATCCTGTGTTCTAAGGCCCCTTCCAGCTCTGATGGTGTATGTTCTATGAAAATCTTAACTAATAGCCTCGAACTCTGAAGCATCGTAAGAGATTCTCAGCTCCATGATTTATCTTAATTTTAATGAAATGTCTTTAATGCCAGCTTCCTAATTGCGTCTTCCTGAATAGGTTTCTGAAGGAAGTCCTTTTTTTAAAGCCCCAGGAATAAAAGAAAGCATGTAACAGGCCAATGGCATTCACTCTATTGATAATTATACACTTTCTCCTTACTGTAATTGCCCCCGTTTGAACTCTGTTGATTTCAGCAGAAAGCATTCATTATTTTATCAACAACTGGCAGACCCCGCTGGTATTTACCGACTTCCCTTTAACCAAAACAAGGATTAGAGCCCAGGCCACCGTTCAGCTGCAAAATCTTTGCTAAGAAATTCGGGGACTCCTTTTGAATGAAACACTGTACAAAGCTTTAAGCACTCTTTGCAACTGAGTTGTATTAAATGATAGACAAAAAAAGCCCTCTGAAGAATTGGTGCTTAATTACAACTTAATTAGCATAATTATGCATGCTAATAGCATCTCAAATGAATAGCAGTTGTCAGGAGGTTGGGACCATCTGTAAGAGTGTCGGATTAATACATCATTTTTTATTTCTAACAACGCTGTAACTCTTTCCCTGAAAGTGATTTTCATTAATCAAGTTCATTTTTATTATATAGAAAATTTGGCATTTTTCATTATGGGCCATTATCTGTTTCCCCATGCAGTCCTAATACAATACTAATGAGCCCCCACGTGGCCCACTGCACTGACAATGGGGGTACAGGTGTATTAGTATAATTGTTACAAACCGCACATTGTACCTCGGGAAGAGGCGAGTTCTAATCTCCAGGTATCAGGGTTTCCACTTTCTACCTTCCCCAGGGCCCCGTACAATTTCCAGAGCTTTAGGAGAAAAAACATACATGTTTGTGATTGGGAAGCAGCTGCCTTAAAGTGAAAGCCCCGTGTTTGTTCAGAGCCCCTCGTACCCCAAAGCTGGGGAGATTCCTTGGTGAAAAAGCCCTTCTCTAGAAACAGAAAGCTTGGGGCTAGTGGGGAGGAGGTAGGTAAAGAGAATAGATGTTTTTCAGCCATGCAGCTTGCCTTCTGCAAAGGACCACTGCAGGAGGCCTTGTGAAAGGCTCCAATGCTCCTTCAGAAGGTATTCTCAGGAGGAAAGACAGACAAGAGCCCTGACAGCATTATTCATCTGATAACCACGGTCATCAAACAGCAGGGGGGAAAGCAGTTTCCTAGCCCCTAGGTCCCAGCAACATTCCAAATGGCAGTCGCTGAGTGCACATCTGTATTCTACTGAAGGAGCTGGAGCAGGAGCCGTGGGCCTAGGTCCAGAGAGTCTTTCTTGTCCCTACAGCCCTCCTGGGCTGGGTTTGCATCGTTTCACTTGTACCCGTTTTCTCCCTTATTTGAATATTTTTCCTTCCTTCAGATTGAGATAAATTCTCTTCTGCTTGGGCACAATGTGTGTATTAGTGACTTACCTGCCTTACTGGAAAAAAATATTCTTAATCTTGGGTCTGCAGACTCAAGTCCCCCACCAAGTTCATACATAAACTTCAGGGTGTTGGTGAACTTGGATTGGGGGGAGGGGGGGATTAAAGCTATATTTCAATATAATTTGTTTCCTTGGCAATCTTATGTATTTTATTCTATGCATTTAAAGGCCTTATTCTGAAGAGGGTTCTATAGACTTCACCAAATTGCCAAATGGTCCAGGACACAAAAAAGCTTAAGAACCCCTGGAGGATATGCTTCCTCAGCCCTGAAGCCTGATAGAAGGCATGAGAACTAGATGTTGAGGGGCAGCTAGGTGGCACAGTGGATAGAGCACTGGTCCTGAAGTCAGGAGGACACAAATTTAAATCTGACCTCAGATAACTGTGTGACCCTGGGCAAGTCATTTAACCCTTATTGCCTAAAAAAAAAAAATGATTACTAGATATTGAGTACCAAGACCTATGTTGAAGTTCTGGCCTTGATGCATACCATTCATATGACCTTAATCAAGTCCCTTCTCCTCTTTGAGACATTGTAAACTAAGGGGGTCATACCTTATGACCTCTAAGTTTCTTTGCTGTTCTAGGAGACTATGTAGGATGAATCTACAAGTTGTATCCTGAGCCCTTGGACCAGGCTTCTAGCTTGAAAGCATCCCCCAGGAAGAGCTGCTATGAGCTCTCAGAGTATGGTCACCTCCTGGCTGAATATTAGAAGGTTATGGTCATGCTCACTCCCTGGAACTTTATGGGTACTGTGGTGAGAGGATCAAAGCAAAATGGGCATTGTTTCATCTCTTTCTTGGAAGATTGTAAACTAATCCAGATGTAGGGAGTGAGTCCCCCTCTTGGGCTTTGGTCAGACCCAATCTGGAGTAGAACAGTACATTTTAAGAAATAAATTGACATGGTGGTTTGTGTTTTTGAAAAAGGGAGGGGCAGCTAGGTGGCACAGTGGATAGAGCACCGGCCCTGAAGTCAGGAGTACCTGAGTTCAAATCCGGCCTCAGACTAAACACTTGACACTTACTAGCTGTGTGACCCTGGGCAAGTCACTTAACCCCAATTGCCGAAAAATTTAAAAAAAAAAACAAAAAAAAGAAAAAGAAAAAGGGAGAGCAAGGGCAGTGAGTGAATTGTATACACAGGTGACCAGATTGAAGGAACTGGGGTGTGGGAGGTGATTTGCCTGAAGAATAAGAAAAGACTAAGGTAAGGATATGGTAGTCACCTATTCTTTTAAAGACTTATGCAGAAGAAGAATTAGCATTCCTCATCTTGGTCCCAGAAGGCAAGAGTAATAGATGAAAACTGCAAAAAAAAAAAAAAAACAAACAAACCCAAAACACCTTCCTAAACATTGAACTGTCAAGCAGTAGAATAGGCAGCCTTCACCTACCTGTAGATCAAAATATAAAATATAAAATCCTCTATTTGATGTTTCAAGCCTTTCTTAACCTGGCCCCCTCCTACCTTTATAGTCTTCTTCCACCTAATTGCCCTCCACATATCCCACAAACCATCGACTGGTCCCCACAGTACATTCCATCTCTTCACTCTGAATTTTCATTGACTGAATCCCATGCCTGAAATTCTTTCCCTGCTCATCTCTCTTTCCTGGCCTCCACAGCTTTCTTCAAGTCATATCTAAAGTCCAATCTTCTGTAAAAAGCATTTTCTAGTATTAATTTTAACACTTTCCTTCTGAGATTCACTCCACTTATTCTGCCTGCATCTTGTTTATACATAATGGTTTTCATTCTCTCTCCCCTATTAGATGATGAGCTCCTTGGGAGAAGGGACTATATTTTTCTTTTCTTTCATCTCCAGTACTTAACACAATACTTGGCATATAGTATGAGTTTAATAAATGTTTTTTGACTTCTTGACTGACTATGGAGCTAATAAAACAATAATAGCTAGCAGTCATATAGACTTTAAGGTTTACACAGTGCATATGTTATTTCATTTAATAATAATACCAACAACTAATATTTATATAATGCTTGCTATATGCCAGGAATTGTGCTAAGAGTTTTACAATATTATCACATTTGATCCTCACAACAACCCTGGGAGGTGTACTATTTGTACCCCAATTTTACAGGTGAGAAAACTGAGGCTGAGACGGATTAAATGATTTGCTCAGGTTCACACAGATAGTAAGCGTCTGAGACAAGATTTGAACTCAGGTTTCCTTGACTCCTCGTCTAGTACTCTATTCAAAATGCTTCCTAGGTAGGAGGTTCTCCATAATGAGAAGTCTGTAAGCATAGGTTAGTGATGCTAGAGAAATGCTTGTTAAAGTATAGATTGGAGTAGTTGGCCTCTAAGATCCCTTCTAACCCTGAGCTCCTGTGAAGCAATGTCACTGAAAACATTGCTTCATGGCTTAAGAAAGTTGACTTTCCCTAATGCTGGTGGGAGGGATTGGGTGTAACTGACCAGACAGTGGTGCTGTCAGTATCACGCATGTGGCTTGCCCATGTCTTCCACTGTGAGTCTAAGACTATTCAAGCTTGCAGGGAGGGCAGGTACCATACCCAAATTGCTACTGGGTCCAGTTGACTTTTGTCACTATTAACTTAAAGGGAGAGGAGAGTAGGCTAGTGACACCCTTCCTCTAGACATTTACATTCCACTAGGGGAATTTATGTGCACATAAACACTATAAAATACAAGAAAGATTCAGACAGAATCCTCTAGGAATATGAAAAGGAAGTACAGAATCCATTCCAAAGTGAGGGTGGGAAGCAGGAAGTAGACCCCCGAGTCACGAAGGAAGTCAAAGGTTCTAAAAGGCTGAGGTGAGGAGCCAGTACTTGGCAGACATGGACAGGACAGGACATTCTGGGCATAGGCATTTTCCTTGAAGAAGGAATAGGCCTGGAAGCTACAGGGACCTGGACACTTTCTTCATAGGCATCACAGTGATCATGGTGATATGGCAATCCTCCTCAGCCTGAAAGAGAAGACCAGTAGCAGGGCTGACAGGGCTGTCACCATCACTTAGGGGCCTGTGGAATGCCACAGTCAATTCTTTTATTATTCAGGAAACAGACTTCTCCTATTACGAAATTGTGAAAGGGCTGCCTACTACTCCTACCCTTAGTGTTAATAATAATAACAATGATAATAGTATGCACATTGTATATTGCTTTAAGATTTACAAAATGTTGTGAAAAATACCGCATTTTATCCTGATGACAGCCCTGCAATTATCCCCATTTTACAGATGGGATTTGTCCAAGGTCCCACAGCCAGGATTTAAAGTCCTATGTTGTAAAAAGGCAGCAGTGCAGAGTAGATAGGGTGCAAGATTTGGAGTCAGGAGGACCTAAATTCAAATTTCTCCTCTGAAACTCTCTGGGACTTGGATTTGTCAATGAATGTAGATCCCAGAGCTATCAAACCATGAATTTCTTCATATTTTTGGAATCCTAGGGTTATAGCAAGCTTAGAATCACAGAATTATAGGGGAAGGCAACCTCCCAGATTATCTAATGATGGATTTAGAGCTGGTGGAGATCCCAGAGACAATCTAACTCATCTCCTTTATTTTACATATGAGGAAACAAGTTCAGAGGTCTACAGCTCCAGTGATCTTTCCGCTAAACTCTTAGAGAGAAGAAAACAAAGACCCCAAGTGGGAAAGGATTCTAACCAATTACAGTTTGGACAACTCCCTAATACTATTAATTGAAGAGCATGTCCCTATATTTATTCATTGGTAGGGAGAGTCTCCTCACTTTGAGTTCTTTTTAGCAGATGAAATCTCAAGTCCAGTCTCAGAATGTAAAAGGCAGTGGGTTAGGCACTGGTGATAAAGACTGTCCTGCCCTCAAGGCATTGCTTGAGGGCATTGATTATAACAGAGCTATGACAAGCACACAGATCAGTATAATGCAAGATAATTTGTGTTGTGCAACACAGTATGTTGGTGACTAGAACTTATTTCTCTTCATTCTTAAACTGGAGTTCTTTCCACCCTTCCAAAGCCTCTGACCCACAGATGAATGGATTTTTTTTGACCCAGCTATTTCAGAGCTGAAATTGAAATGCTCAAGATGGTTGAGAAGATAGAAGAAAAGAGAGGAAGATAAAAATAGTTACCAGTTATTCAGTCCTACACTTTACCTGATGCTCTCCTCATTAAAGCCCTGTGAGGAAAGTAAAGCAAATATCATGACCCCCATTTTTCAGGGGGACAAATACACTCAGAAAGGTGAAATTTCACTCATCTAGCTGGGACTACCCAGTTTGTAGGCAACAGAGAGAGGACTTGAACCCAGGTCTTTTTTTCTCTGAGTGCTTCATTCTTTCCAATCTTCCAATGATACCCAGCCTATATGCAACAGACCCCTGGGAGGTGGAGAAGCTAGGATGAGAAGACAGAGAATTCATGTGTGCCAGCCACCTGATTAAATTCTTCAGTACTATAAATAAGCATTTGTATCTTCTGTAGGCTGAATAATTATGTCTCATAATAGCCATAACTATTTTTGAATTCATGTAGATCTTATTGTGATGAATAAAACTCATTCATTTAAAAACATTGTTAACTTCACAGTAGTTTCTCATCATAATATTTTCCCAAATAACGAATGCTAATAATACAACTAATAATAGTTAACATTTGTATGTTTTTTAAATGTTTGTGAAGTGTTTGACATACATTATCTTATTTGAGTCACACAAAAAACCTGTGATATAGGTACTAGAGGTATTATAATCTTCATTTTACAGATTAGGAAACTGAGGCTGAAAGATTAAGTGATTTGTTTAGGGTCAAACAGCTAGTAAGTGATGTACAAAGTACTTGACCTAGTTCAGCTCAACTCCTTGTTCAGTATCCTATCTACTAAGCCACACTGCCTAGGAATCCATCTTTTTTTTTCATTAAAAATTGTCTTCATTCTCAAAAGGGGGTCATCACCAGTCATCTTGACCTATGTGACTCTGATGACTTCAGAGGAGAGAGTGAGGCTGATGAACAGCACTGCCTCACTTAAATCAAGGAGAGAAGCTGATGAACAGCACTGCCTCACTTAAATCCAGGAGAGAAGCTGATGAACAGCACTGCCTCACTTAAATCAAGGAGAGAGGCTGATGAACAGCACTGCCTCACTTAAATCAAGGAGAGAGGTTGATGAACAGCACTGCCTCACTTAAATCAAGGAGAGAATGAGGCTGATGAACAGCACTGCCTCACTCAAATCAAACTCATTTGCAAGTCAAGACATCACCTTCCTGATGTCATTGGTTTTCTTCAAGAATGAAGGATAAACAACAATGTTCTCAAAAACAGTGGCAGCCCCTGAATTCTACAATAACACTCAATGAGTGGTCATGTAAAATGCCAATGAGAAAATAATCTTTTTAATAAGCCCAAATCAGAACAAATCAGTAATGCACACCCAAACTTGTATGATGAAACTTTATTGTTTTTATTTTATTTCATTTTTAGGCAATTGGGGTTAAGTGACTTACCCAGGGTCACACAGCTAGTAAGTGTCAAGTGTTTGGTCTGAGACCAGATTTGAACTCAAGTCCTCCTGACTTCAGGGCCAATCCTCAATCCACTGCACCACCTAGCTGCCCCCTATGATGAAACGTTACTTGACTAACAGTCACATGCATATTGCTCATAAACCCATTTGTTTGGGAGTAGAGTGATCATATTGAAAATTAAACATTTTTTTAAAAATACTGATGTTTTATCAAGGCTGGAGAATATGACATTCTAAGGGATTGTGGTGATCCTGGTAGGAGAGTGGAAAGCCCAGATGTGTAACTCTTGAAAGAAGGAATTAATAATGAAAAAAGCTAGAGGAGCTTTTAGAAAAAAGGGGGGGGAGGTACAAAGGACATTGATGTAAAGAAATGATACAACTTCATTTCAACAAACATATATTAAGTGCCTAATGTAGTATGTGCAAGGCAGTTCTTTGGAAGAAAATGGATCAGAATTGAAAGATGGGCATATTGAATGACAAAGTGGACATTAGTGAAGATATGAGAAAACTGGACAAGACAGGCTTGCTGAAGGTATACTGAAAGGAATCTTGGACAAAGTAAGATTTCCCATGTAGAGTGTGGGTGGCTGCAGAGAGAATTTTGACTAAGAACTGGGAAAGGAGAACTACCAGACCTGGAGATGTGATTTGGCTTCTGATCACACCTACGAATGAATTAGAATACCCTCTTATGGTTGAATTAATGAACAAGCAATATTTCTATGATGTAAGCAACAAGACTTTGGATACTTCTACATAGCTCCTGGAGCCAATAGGCGGCACAGTGGCTGGAGCCTGGGCCTGGATTCAGGCAGACTCCTCCTTCTGAGTTCAATTCCTACCTCAGACACTTGCTAGCTGTGTGATCCTGGGCAAGTCACTTAACCCTGTTTGCCTCAGTTCCCCATTTGTAAAATGAACTGGAGAAAGAAATGTCAAACCACTCCTGTATCTTGCAGAGAAAATCCTAAATGGGGTCATGAAGATCCCAACACAACTGAAATAGCTGAACAACAAAAACAAATAGCTAGTGCACAGAGATGAGAGGTAGTTCATTATGGTGGATGGAACATTGTTTTTGCTGTCAAGAAGACTGGGTTTGAATCCTTCCTCAAATATTAATTATCTCTGTGATCCTGGGTGAGTCATTTTCTGACCCTCAGTTTCCTCATTTATAAAATGGGGATAATAATGATATCTATCCTACATGGTTGTTGTGAGGCCCAAATGAGACAATGAATATAAAATGCTTTGCTGACTCTAAAAAGTCATATAAGTGTCTGTTAGTATTGCATCTGGTAAAGAGGCCTTACCCTTTCACTGGCCTCTTGACTGTATTCTTCTCTTCACCTGCTGTCTTCTTATCTTGGAGATTCCTTGAGGTCCTAGTCTCCTGTCTGGTGAGAACCTCTATGGGGACACTGTTTTAGGAGGGGTCTAGCAATGTTCACCTTCACTTATGACTTGACTGAAGTTTTCTCTTCCTCCCTTCCAGAAGCCTTGCCTCTGCTTGGAAACCCTTCTCTTCCCTTACCTCCTTTCCAGCTCTTCTTTATATGTTGTCCTCTACCATTAGAATGTAAACTCCCTGAAGGTGTGCTGAGTGAAATAACTAAGGAAACAAAGATTTGAGCTTCGAAGCATATTGATTTCTTGGTAAAGTGTGTGGCTGCACAACAAATTGGGACCAGGTCCCTCAGTAGGCACTGGACCATAAATAAAGATTTTGCATAGATTTTTGAACATTATATGAAAACAGAAAGCAGAAAAAAAACCAGGATATAAGATTCCATAATCTGATATATTATTACAGGAAAGATTAAGGACTTTCTGAATGGGAACGGAAGTGAGTTTCTGGACTTTCACAGATGTCCCTCAATTCCCACAGCTGGGAGGGAAAGAGGAAGATGAAACCTGAGTCTCAAAATGGAATCAGTGTTCCAAGATGGAGTTAATTTGGTTCCCACAATTCCCACAAGGGAAGGAGCTATATTACTTGCTTATAATTGTCTCTCCAGGACTTAGCATAGTGCTTAGTACATAGTATATGCTTAATAAATGTTTTATCCATCCATCCATCCATCCATCCATCCATCCATCCATCCATCCATCTCTCCATCTATCTATATCTAAATAATCTCTATACATCTATCTATCTATCTATCATCTATCTATCTGTCTATCTATCTATCTATCTATCTATCTATCTATCTATCTATCTATCTATCATGGGAAAGAAAATTTCCTCAGGAGAAAGAGCATGACAGAAAGTTAGCCAATGGAGACTCCTACCTAGTAGAAGCCTTAGCTAGTTTTTAGTCTTATTGATGGCAAACAGAATGGCTCTCATTCAAGAGACACCCATCCCTACGCTGCCAGTCTACTTTCAGCCTTCTTAGTCTAATGGAAATGAGCTTTCAGAATAGGTTACCTCAGGCAACTGAGGAAATTTATGAACTTGTGTAAACAATCTGAAGGACATGCTTTGTTGATCAAATAATATGCTCATAAGCTCATGTGTCCCTTCTGTGGAAAGTCTAACTCTACTTGTCTCGGCTTATAGTGTCCTCAATTTAAAATAACTTCATGCATACTTTACATTTAATTTTCCATTTTCCACATACATATTGTTTCACAGCTCAATAGAATATAGAATAGAAGCCCATCGAGATCAGGAGCTATATTTTTTTGTCTTTGTATCCTAGCTCCTGGCACAATACCCATATCTGATAAATGCTTGTTGAAACTGGAATTCTGTAAGATGAAATTAGGCCACAGAAGTTAAGTGACTTGATCAAGGCCACTCACCTTTCCTAGTAATTAGAGCCATTCTGAAGTGAAATGGGCTGCCTTGGGAGGTAATGGGTCATCCTTTACCACAGTACTTCCAGCAAATATTCAATGCTGAATGTGTTGTAGAGGAGACTCATTTTTAAGTTTGAGTTGGATTTGATGATCTCTGAAGGTCCCTTCCCACTCTGCAATTTCATGATTTTATAAATTAGTGGTCAGCAGAGTTGGGATTTGAACTTAGGTCTTCTAAGTTGCGGGCACTTTCCCTCACTTGTTCCTTCATCTCTTTCCTTCTCTACATCTTATTAGTTAATCCTTTCTATATTAAGCATTTGATTTGCTTTCATATTGGAAAAGCAAATACCAATGGGATTGATGGTAATAGAGTGCACTTAGAATGATCATGTAATGCTGTGAGAACATCAGTTCCTCAAAGGAAAGCCTCTGGGTATATGTCTACACAAAAAACCATAGAAAACAATATGTTTAACCTGATCGATGGCTATTTGTGTTTGTTTTTCTGTTTGAACAATCCTCCTTACATCTGAATGATGTAACTACACTGACAGAAGGATGAAACTGATGTAAAAATGGAATGGAAACTCCTTGAAGGCAGGGGTTTTTTTCCCATTTGTCCTCAGGTACCCCAGTGTTCTTGGCCCTTAATAAATCCTAGGCCCTTAATAAATGTCTGCTGAATTGAATTGAATTGAACTGAATTATATTGACATGATTTGAAATCAGACAACTTGGGCATGGGTCTTGACTCTGCTCTAGATCATATTGTAACCCTAGCAAACTACTTTTTTTTGGGGGGGGTCAGTTTCATTATCTATAAAATAAGACAGTTAGGTGGCCTCTAAGTTCTTTTCTTACATTGGCATCCTATTTCTCCTATCACCATTAGACTGGGAGCCAAGGCACCAATATCTTGTTATAGTTATGCCACCGAATCACTGTGTAACTCAGACAAGTCCTTTCCCTTTCTTTGGCCTTCATTTTGCTTTTATTCAAGATGGTAAAGAGGAACTAGGTTATGAATAAGATCATAAAATTTTGAGCCAGATAGGACCATAGAGGTCCTTTAGTCCAACCCTATGATTTTGTAGATGAGACAGTGAAACTCAGAATAAAGAAGTGACTGACCGAGGGTCACACAGTGATTCTGAAGGGACCTCCCAGTGCTATGATTCTGGGCATCATTGTTTCTTCTCAAGTTATTTTGATATTGGTGTAAACACAACTAAGATAGCATCTCCTTTCTTGCTGTCACTGCCCCTCAGTATCAAGGAACAATCATTTAGCCTCTTTCTGCCAGGTCACCTCCTAAGGAAATGCAAGGAACCTGAGGAATTCTGCAGCTGTTGTTGTCCAAGATTCCAAAAGGCCAGATGGTCAGAACGGAGATTCAGAAGAGCAATGGCTTGAATCTCCATAGGATTTCACAAATCTCTTCTCCCACAACAGCCCTGGGTGGCAGATGGTACCAGTATTGTTACTCTCATTTCATAGAATAGGAAAGCAAGCCTTAGAATGGGGAAACTATTTGTCTACAGCTACACACCGAATGTGTAGAAAAGATGGGAATGGAGTCAAAGTTCTTTGACTTTCCAAGTTCTGAGATCCTACTGGACATCTCTAGCTGAAAGGGAACTGGATTTGAAGCCAGAAGACTTGGATTCAAATCCTGCCTATACTCCTAGGATCTTCATTCTGATACCTTATCAGCACTTCAAAGTCACCTTGTTCGAACAGAAATTCATCTTTTTTCATCTGATCCTTTCCCTCCTACCGACTTCCCTATTTCTGGCACCGCTATTCTCAGTTATTCAGACTTGAAACTTGAGGATCATCTTTGACTCTTCCCTTTCCTCCATCCCAAATGCAGGACCTATTGATGCTATCACCACATTTCCTGCTTTCATTCCCTCACCTCCAATCCTTGTGCTATCACTGTTCTCATCATCTCTCCTCCAGCCTACGTTAATACCCTCCTGATTGATGTCCCTTTATCCATCCTTTCTTCTCTCTTTCCCCTCCTGGCTTTACTTCTGACTCCCTAGTCTTTGACATCATCCCTCTAAGTGCTTTCTAGAGCCCCCATCTTTTAATAATTTGTCTCCCCCATTAGAATATAAGTTCTTTGAGGCAAGAGCTCATTTTAGTTATTTATTTTTGCTTACATTCATCAACCCAGTGCTTAACACGGTGACCAGCATGCAGTAAGCACTTGATAAATATTGATTGCCCACCCTACCTGCCTCTCTCCAATCCATCCTTTGCCCAGCTGCCAAAAAAAAAAAATCCGGTTATGCAGGACTGACCATATCATCCCATACCCCCTCTTAAAAAACTTTGGTAGCCCCTCACCACCCAGAGAATAAAATATAAACCTCTCAATCCAGCATTCAAGGTCTTTAGAAAGCTACTTGTCTAGTCTTGCTTCACACTTAGTGCTTTTTACTTTTTTTTAAATTCTTTTTATTTTCAGTTCACAGAATAAAACAAGCACTTCCATAAGAACACTGTATATGGGAACAGCAATATTGTTTTAAGAATGACTTTGAGCTTCTTATTTTCTAGCTAGATTGGATTTCTAGCTGTTCACCTACCTGTCTTGTGCTCTCCCTCATCTACTACTATGGAAATCCTTCCCATCTTCAGGGCCTACCTCCTGTGTCGCCTCCTCCATGAAGCCTTCTCAAGGTCCCTGTTGACAAGAACCTCTCTCATCTTAAATCGGAGGGCTGTCAGTTTGATTTCTCCTTGACACTTGACAATTTCTAAATTCTGTTATAGTTATCTGATTCCAAGTCTCAGTACTCAGACTAGATTGTAAACTTCTGAGAATAAGTACCATGTTTTGTTTCATTTAAAGACAAAATACAGGATGATAAAACTAACTCTCTCTCTCTCTCTCTCTCTCTCTCTCTCTCTCTCTCTCACACACACACACACACACACACATACACACACACACACACACATACACACACTGATATTGTAGTATGGTGAAAAGGACTCCAGGCTTGGCATTAACAGTCCTGAGTCTGGAGTCAGAAGCCAAGCTCTGCCACTAACTACCTATATGACTTTGGGCAAGATGCTTTATTTCTCTGGTCCCTAATTTCTTCATCTATAAAGTGAAGAGGTTGGATTGATAACTTCTGAAGTCCCTTCTAGCTTTAAAATGAAGGTTCTTTGATTATGGTGTAATGGGGGACAGTGGGGGACCCCATGATCTGTTGGACTGGGGTGATCCCATGGAATGTGTGTGAGGATAGTTTGGTACCCTGGCCCCTTACTAAAGGACCATATGTAGCCAGAAGTTTCAGTGGTCCCTGTGACTGGGACCTATACACAAGAGGACTGGTCACTGCTCCAAGAGGTACAAGGAGGAGCCAGAGCAAACATTATTGGCCAAAGTGGCTTAGAAGCTAGGCCCCTCCTCATGAATGCTCCACAGGGTGACCCCAGTGCATCGGGGCTCCCTCTATTGTTCTATGAAATTCCGGTTCTAACACTTACATTTTGAATCTGTGAGTTGGCTTAGTGAATAAAGTAATGGAACCTGAGTCACGAAGACCTAAGTTCAAATCTTACCTCAGACATTTCTTATTTTGTGACTTTGAGAAAAGTCATTTAACCAGTGGGGATAATAATAGCACCTGTCTTCCATAATTGTGGGGAGGATAAAATGAATGACCATATGCAAAACGCTGTGAGAAACATGAAGTGCTAGATCATTGTTAGATACTATGATGGTTATTATTGCCTGTTGTGATATTAGATATGTCCCTTCTACTCTCTAGTTGATATCTCCTCAGTTGGGCTAAATCAACCCTAAGATCCCTGAGACAGGTTTGTGCACATAGTAGGTGCTTCATAAATGTTCTTTGATTCAAGGCCTAGCTGTCCTTTTCACTAATGCTGACGCTTTCCCAAGGCCAACAGTTGGGTAGCCTGTGGATTTCTGACTTTATAAAATACAATTTATATTTATAAAAAAATCTTTAACATCATCTCACCCCCTACCCCTCCCCAGCTTAGAGAAGAAGGAAAAAGCTGTTCATTAAGAATGCATATAGAGTAATCAGCTCTTTTCATTCTGATGTACTTTATTGCCTTGATATTAATATTAGATCTGATTTTGAAATAAGCATAATTAGGGTGACTTTTGGTATTTTCTGTATTTTTGCTGTATCCGCACAAAGCCTATATTCCTAGACTGACATATGTAAGTTAAAAATACTGTTCTCCATCCTTAACTTTGATAACTGTTTAAGCTGAGGCAGGAGACTGGGCCTGCTTTGAAGCGTGATCAGGCAACTTCAGGGAGCTTAAAGTAGGACCTTTTTCGATTGGATCTTGCTACTAGATATAGATATTGTCTGGATATTGATATAGAGTATATATAGACATAGTCCCTGCTATGAATTGGTAGTGAAAGTAGTAGAGATAGTCCAGAAGACAGAAAGATCTTGGGTTAAGTCATGCCTCTGACAACATAATGGTTCATCCTCAGTGTTCTGGACAGTCCTCTAAGCCAAAGAAAGGACCCTAACTAGCATTGGTAGAGGGAGTTTGCTCATCTAGGAGTTCCATGTACCAGTGAAATTAGAGGCCCAGTTCCTATCCATATATATCAGACCATTTACAGAAGTAAGAATCTGGCATGTGAACCTTGGCTTCCCATACCAGATGCTAAGTTTGTAAGGGTATCATGTTTGTATTTGGTTCATCTGAGGCTGAATGATGATTTGTCAATAGTATTGAAGAACGGATTCAGATAGATAGATATAGAGATATATTTATGGACCACATATTGACTTCTTTCTACAAATAGTCTGATGAGCCCTGCCTAAACATGGAGAAATATTTAAGGTTGTTCAAAAAGCATTAGAATTAAGATGACCCAATAAAAATTTGAATACCTAATCCCCTATCCAATGGAGAACTAACTAGGATGCCTTTTTTTGCTTAACTGATAGAAAGCACTTTTTCAAAGCCTTGTTGTCTCAAAGGGATCTCCTTGATAATCATAGTTTATCATGCTTTCTGTTTCTGTGTCTCTGAGTCTGTCTGTCTGTCTCTCCCTCTCTCTCTTTTTCTCTGTTTCTGTTTATATGCATGTATACATGTATATATAATCTTTCTATTTATGCTATATACATATATATACAAATATACATATATAGTACATATACATATATGCATACATACATACATACATACATACATAATATGTATTTTGTCTCCCCCATTAGAATGTAAGCTCATTGGAAGTTGAGATTATTTTGTTCTTTGTACTTGTATACTGAAAAGTTAGTACAATGCCTGGAACATAGTAGTACTTAAAAAAATGTTGTTGAGTCATTTTTCAGTCATGTCTGACTCTTTGTGACCCATTTGGGGTTTTCTTGGTGGAGATACTGGAGTGGTTTGCCATTTCCTCCTCCAGCTCATTTTCCAGACGAAGAAACTGTGGCAAACAGGGTTAAGTGACTCACCCAGGATCACACAGTCAGTAAGTGTCTGAGGTCACATTTGAACTCAAGTCTTCTTGAATCCAGGCCCAGTGTTCTATTCACTGCACCACTGAGCTGCCTGCTTAATAAATACTTGTTGGTTGATTGACAGCCAGGCAGTCTACTAGGTCTTGGGGGATACAAAAATAACAACAAAACAGTCTCTGACCTCATGCTGGAGAGTCTGACTGGAGTCAGGATCTCAGTGAGCTTAGTCATTCCTTGGAGGAGCTGATTGGTGGGAAATGATGGTGATGAGACCCTGAGAAAGATGAGAAATTTAAGCATGTGGCTTGGATGTATGCATGTGTGTGTGTGTGTGTGTGTGTGTGTGTGTGTGTGTGTGTGTGTGTGTGTGTGTATGGGAAGAAGCAGTGGAAAATACTAGGAATACCTCCCATTCTATCTCACTTGATGGTGATAATCAATGGCTAAGAAGTCATGACTGGGCTTTCCAAATACTGAAGAAGGAAGATGTCAATTGAATAAATGTTCTGTTTTCATCCCTAACCTGCCAGCTATGTTGTGAACTTATGTAAACATGAGGTGGAATTCCAGTGAAGCAAGAATGAGTCCTCTTGGAGCCATAGCCATCAGTACCATTACTAGGAATTTTTGCACTTGATGCAGTAATCAATAGCCGTACCCAAGACAAGTGGTACAAAGTACATCCTCGTGTTGGGGTTGGGGTGGGGAGGATTTTAGAAAAGTTCATCCCAACCTATCATCTGGTAGCTTTCCATTTTAATAATTATTGCTTACTAGCTACTGGGCTCTCTTGCTTCTGCCCTACAGATGGACTGCAAGTACTGTCAATGCTCTCTAAATTTGACACTCTGGGGCAAAGTCCTTATTTCCCCACTTTAGTTACTGCTTTGGTAACCATGAATGTAACTCTTTTTCAGGATTCTGAGGGGAATTTTCTTGGAGTGGTAACCATTGGTGGAAAGTCATCTACTAGGTTCCATGTGGGAGGAGGGACCCATTTACCCTGAGAATGGTAATTGTCAGAGGACTGTTTTTTATAGGATTCTAGGTGAGGATAGAGGGAGTAGGATGGAGAATATCTTTCCTTGGAGAATGATAATACTGTGATATCTACAGTTTCATGTTTTTGCTCTCATCGACTGATTTGGCATTCCCAGGGATCTCCTCAAGAGAGTGATAAGGACTCCCTAATTCCAGTCTTTTATTCCTCAATGCTGCCTTATAAGGAGTATCAAACTCTAAAATAGTTTGTCAAAAAACTTTGCCGAAACTATCCCTTTTCCACCCCTCCCTTTTGTTACCATTTTAAAGGTGAGGAAACTGAGGCCCTGAGCAGACTCAGCTTTCGCAAAGAGTAGGCGTTGAAGCCCAGGCAGCCGGCTATGGGAAAGCATTTCTTCTCCTAGCCAGCAGCCTGGGACTGAGGAATGATTTGTGGAGAACCATCTGTGTTGGCCACACTTCTATAAACACAGACACACCAGAGCTGCTCCATTTGGGTGTCCAACCTGCACAATTCTCCTATTACACCCTTGATTAGAAAGCAGATGAGACAAATGCGCTTTCTGGTTAAAAGCAGCAAGCACAAACCCTGGGCCACAACTCTAGAAGTAACTCAGTTATTATGTTGGCAGAGGACCCTGTGCACCCTCTTTGAGTTTTTATAATGTGTCAATTAAGTATTTAACTACATTGGAAAGGGTACTTACTTTGACTCAAGAGTGGATCATTAGAGGGGACGAAAGACACCTGTTGACTTCCACTAGTGAGTCTGAGCCTAATTGTGACTGTTAAACTCCAAACCTCCAGAGGACCTAGGCTTTGCTTTGGTCATTGGTCAGAAGCCTTGAGCCCTTCCAAACTGGACTTAAACAACACAAGAATGGTAATTGAGGTTTCAATTACCAAACTAATGAATTGCCAGTTTTTTGAGCGATAAATTGCCAGCTAATAAATTTCCCATTACTTCCTTGGTAAATGCCAGAAAAAGGCCTAAACATCCCATGTAGATTTAATTACACGTTTAGTGTGCATGTAATTTTGAATTAATTACATGCCAAACAGATTTATGCTCTATGTACTTAATAAACCTCAGTAAGTGCCCTTTTAACAATCAATTGGTATTTAGGATCTGATTTGTTTTTAAAAAATAAATGACTCACGTTGTTGAGTTGCAGCATTTCTTCCATATGTTGGGATGCTGGTAGGGGAATGTTCCCCAGATGTTGACACTGGAATGAAAACATCACCCTTCATCATTAGAGGCTCAGTGTCCCAAGGTAGAGGAGGCTGATAGAAATTAGCACTACTCATACATCAGACCTGATGGATCTGAGCCACTCTCAGCCCCTGCTTCAGAGAACCTCCTTAAAAGCAGGTCCATCTAGGCTGTAATGGCAGCAGGGGCCAAGGGGCTTGGAAGTAGCTTCTGTGATTAACTGTTGGCACTTTATACCTTGATTTATCTCAGCAGAGAGAGAAAGTCTGGTTCATTTGGGGGGAAATGGTAGAATTCTGGGAAGCCACCCTGATCTCTCCACTTTTTGTTCTTTTCTCGCATTTAGGATCTAGATGGTGTTTCCCACAGGGGAGAAAAGCTCCCTTTTGGACTCCTCTCTGACTTTGACTTAAAACACAGAATGCCAGAATGGGAAGGAATCTTGGAGGTCATCTATTAGAATGCCTTCATTTTATACAGCAGAAAATTTGTCACTCAGAGAAAGTGGTGCAATGGAAGTCACAGAGGTAATTAGCTATAGAATAAATATTAGCACCTAGGTCTGACTCTAAACAAAGTATTCTTGCCTCTATGAGAGTCCTATTCTTTTTTTTAACATTTATTCAGTATTTTATTTTTTCCAATTACATTTAAAAATATTTTTAACATTCATTTAAAAATTTTTGAGTTCTAAATCCTCTTCCTCCCTCCCCACCCCCCTCATTGAGAAGGAAAGTAAGTTGAGACCTATTATCTATAATATACCAAGTATCTAGTCATGCAATGCATATTTCCATGTTAGTCATGTTGCAAAAGAAAGCATAGACCAAAAAAAAAAAACCAAGAAAAATAAAGTAAAAAGAAAAGTATGTTTTGATCTGTATTCAGATTCCATCAGTTCTTTTACTGGAGGTGTATAGTATTTTTCATTATAAGTCCTTCCAAGTTGTCTTGGATCATTGTATTACTGAGAGAGCTAAGTTATTCACAGTTGATCATCTTACGATATTACTATTACTATGTACAAAGCTTCCTGGTTCTGCTCATTTCACTTTGCATCAGTTCAGATAAGTCTTTCCAGGTTTTTCTGAGGGCATCCTGCTCATCATTTCTTATAGTACAATAATACAGTAATATTTTGTCACAATCGTATACTACAACTTGTCCAGCTACTCCCCAATTGATGGGTATCTCTGCAGTTTCTAGTTCTTTACCACCAGAATAGAGCTGCAATAAATATTTTTGTACATAGAGGTCATTTTCCTTTTCTTTGGCTAGGCAATGGGGTTAAGTGACTTACCCAGGGTCACATAGCTAGTAAGTGGCAAGTGTCTGAAGCCAGATTTGAGCTCAGGTCCTCCTGCCTCCAGGGCCAGTGGTCTATCCACTGCACCACCTAGCTGCCCCAGTCCTTTTCCTTTATAAAAAAAAAATCTCTTTTGGGGTACAGTAGTAGTATTGCTGGGTCAAAGAGTATGCATGGTTTTATAGTCCTTAGGGCTTAGTTCCAAATTGCAAAGAGTCCTACTTTTAAGGAAACCCAGATTCAATTCAATCTTTGCAAATAGCTGGAAAACTCTGGTTTAATTATGGTAACAACAACAAAAACAACACCACCTACCAATTCTATAGCACTTTAAAGGTAAATGAGATTATATACATTATGTATATGATTATATCAATATATGAAATTATGTATCTTTATTACAAATATATTACATATGTTTATGCATATAAGCTATAATAGTACCTAGCTCACAGGGTTGTTGTGAGGATCAAATTTATATATACATACACACACACATATATACATGTATGTATATATATATATATGTATGCATAATGTAGAAATTACATATAATACATCTGACATAAAATGCATAACAAATAACTGTAATATAATGCAATATGTTGCTAATATATATGATGCTTATAATATATAATATCAATTGTCTATAATATAGTAAGATACATACTATAATATATTGCATATATGATAAACACATCCATATATGTCTATACCTCTATATATGTATATATAATACATATATATTAATGTGCAAATGTTTATGCATTTATTTAGAATTCCATTGACACTGGATATATCTTGAATGTTACCTAGTTGTTTGCATGCTGTTTTCCCATTAGACTATGAATTTCTTGATATGTATACCCAGTTACTAAGTGTCTAGGGCCCCATTTACACTTAGATCTTGTGTCCAGGCCCAATACTCTACCCACTGTACCACCTAGCCACCCAAACCAATACTTTTATTGTACTTTAAAGTTTACAGTGTGTTTTAAATGTTGTTGCTGAGCCATTTTTCAGTTGTGTCTGCCTCTTTGTGACCCTATTTGGGGTTTTCTTGACAGAGACACTGGAGTGGCTTGCCATTTCCTTCTCCAGCTTATTTTACAGATGAGGAAACTGAGGCAAACAGGGTTAAGTGACTTGCTCAGGGTCACACAGCTAGTAAGTGTCTGAGGCTGGATTTTATTTCATGAAGATGAGTCTTCCTGATTCTAAGCCCAATGCTCTTGTGCACTGCTGCCTCACAATAACCCAGTTAAGAAAGTCCTACAGGTCCCAAAAGATAATGATAGCTGACATTCATATTCCTAATTAAGGTTTGTGAAGCTCCACATGTATTTGATCTCATTAGGTTATCACAACAACCTTGCCTAGAATCTTACATCTGGTATATGTCAGGGGTGGGGTCTAAACCTTAGAGGTCTTGCTGCATCTGTGTCCAGGTGACCACATGGCTTCTAAATATCAAGAACAGGAATTCTTACCTTATGGTCCATAAATTTTTTTTAATGGGTAACTATTTTTATATGATTTGTTTTCTTTATAATTCTATGTATTTTATTTTGTGCATTTAAAGCATAGGTTCCCAAAGTGGGGGGGGGGAGCGGGAGGCGGTGGTAGCTTCAGATGCAATTGGGGGGGCATTGAATAAAAATAAGGGGGCAGTGGAAACATAAGGAAAGAAGATAAGAAAACTTTGAAAAAAAATTCATGCATATTTCATCTGTTGTATAATAGAGTTAAAGTCATAGTGATTACTTAATTTTCCAAATAAACACACAATATGCAAGTTATAACTGATCAGTGGCCAAGTCCTCCAACAGGTCTTAACAAGCAAGTGTTGGCAGGCCAGCACATCGCACGTTGTTGGGAAGTCCAGCATGCATCGGCAGGAATATGTGCATGTAATGACTTGTTTATAATATGAGACTACACAGTTACACAATACAATGTTGTATCATCAAAATTTCGATGCAGGAAAAAACCCACAAATTTACAACAAATTATTAAATTTAACATGTGTCATTTAAAAAATATGTATCAATAGTATTTTTTAAATGATGCGGATTTTTTAAAAAGCCATTAAAAGGTTAAAGAAAGTAGATTTCCAAGGGACATTGAGTATTTATTAAAGGGGGCAGTAGGTCAAATAAGTTTGGGAACCTCTGATTTAAAACATGATTTGGAGTAGGGGCCCATAGGCTTCACCAGGCTGCCAAATAGGGTTATGATGCAAAAAGGTTAAGTAACCCTGGGGATTTTAGACCAATTCATAATCTGATTTGCAAAAGAAACTTTTGCATCTGTAGAGGCAGAAATTGAGAAGGTCCAGAAAAACCCCGTAGCTATTCCCTTGGGGAATTGCTATACCAGGCCCTACCATGACAGAAGCATCTCTTTGCTCCACCCTTCCATCAACCTGACATCCATGGATAGCTACCTTCTTGCCCCAGACCTGACAGCAAGTTTGAGGTGTCATGGTAATGATTTGGAGTCCAAGTATGCAGGAAAAAAAAATTCCTCCTCTAAGCCAGAGAATGGGGCCTACTCAGGGCCTTGTGTTCTAGGGTTTCATATATTGAAAGTTTGGTTTCACCTGCCACAATTGCTTCCCTGGTTCTTGGAGGCTGCTCTTCCTCTCCGGCATAACAGGAATTACCTGTTGCTGGAGATGAGGTCCCCATGATGCAGGTATTTTCCAGCTATGCTGTTATGTTTGGTCATTGACTTCTCTTTCTATTCCTTTTCACAAGTCTCCCCAGAAAACCAAGGAACAGATCCAGGAACACTGGGAACCAAAAGAGAGTTGGAGTGGTCCAATTATTTTGAGTATCAGTGCAAGAAATATTACTAAAGTACTTACTCCCTTTGACTTAGTGATACCACTGCTGGACATGTTCCCCAAGGAAGTCAAAGACAGAAATAAGGGATTTACCATGTAGAATTACCTCCCATTGACATTGTGTCTTATCACAAATGAATCTAGTTGTTTGCATATCTTTCCCCCCATTAGATTGAGAACTCCTGGACAGTGGGGTGATGCCTTTGATTTTCTTTATATCTCCGCTATTTACTTAGCATAGTGCCTGGAACGTGCTATGCTTTTAATGCTTGTTGATTGACAAAGGACTGGAAACAAAATGGGCCACGATCAGTTGAGGAATGGTTGAAAAAGAAAACCAAAAACAAACAAACAAACAAACAAACAAACAAAATATATATATACACATATACATACATATATATGTACACATATACATACATATATATATATATAAATTAATATAATTAAGTATTAATGTGCCATAAGGAAAGCTACTTGAGAAATTCAGAGAAACATGAACTTTGTATGGACTGAGGTAGAATGAAATAAAGACCCCAAAGAACTTGCCATGCTTAAACAGTAAATATCATTTGTCATGTTGTTGCTGCTACTGTAGTTAATTCCAATTTACTTTGTCCTTTCTTCATACTATTCTTTTGAGGTAGGCTGTGTAAGCATTCCCATTAGGGAAATGAAGAAACTGAGGCACAGATGAGAAATGGAAGTGATTTCCTCAAGGTCACACACAGAGTAAGAGTCAGGGCCAGATATCTCCCGGTTTTTCTGACACCAAGCCTAGTTGTCTTTCTACCACGTACTTAATAACTATACGATGGTTGCTTGATTCATACCATGGCTACTAATGATCTTCAGAACAGTTATTATAAAGCCAAACTATGACCCTTTCTTCCTGTCTCTGGCTGCTGTTGTACACATGCTATAGAATATGAGAATGTGGATTGGTTATCCCCTGTTCAGGGAGAATAACCCCAGAACCACACAGGTGTAGCTAAAGGAGCTAAGGAAGAATGCTGTGCTAAGTCTAGAGGAGCTGGGAAGAGGGGCCTTGACCCTCTGTCTGAGAAGATAAAAGCTGGGCTGTTGGGGAATACCACAGCAGATTGGGCTGTAGAGGAAAGGACACTGAGTAAAAGAAAATGTGGCTACTTGGGGGGTGGAGATGGAATCCTCCATAAAATGGCATTTTCTGAATTCCTCCACGACTCTGGAAATGCCTGATTGCCCTTGCTGTTGAGAGGCTGGAAAGACCAGCTTATGAGCCAGAAACAATGGATGAAGAACACTCACTAGAATGCCACTCAAATGGATCGTGCCCAGTCAGGCTGAAAGCGGCACATGGCATCAGGCTGCTAGAAGGAAAAGAAAGAAAGAGAGAGAGGGAGGGAGGGAGGGAGGAAAGAGAAAAGAAGAAAGGAAGGGAGGGAGGGAAGAAGGCAGGGAGAGAGAGGAAGGAAGGAAGAAAGAAAGGAGGAAAGGAGGGAGAGAGGGAGAAAGGAAGGAAAAAAGGGAGGCAAGATGGAAGCAAGGAAAGAAGGGAGAGGAAAGAAAGGAGAGGAAGGAAGGAGGGAGGGAGGCAGGGAAGGAAGGAAGGAAGGAAGGAAAGAAAGAAAAAGAAAGTAAAAGAAGGAAAGAAAGAAAGAAAGAAAGAAAGAAAGAAAGAAAGAAAGAAAGAAAGAAAGAAAGAAAGAAAAAGAAAGAAAGAGAAGGAAGGAAGGAGGGAGAGAGTAAGAAAGAAAAAAAGACATTGCTCTTGATTACCAGCACAAATGGCAGAACCACTGTCAAGTTGGAAATTGATTAATATTAGGGAAGTGCAAGAACTTGCTGTTTTGAACTGGACTGTCTATTTGTCTGGGAGATTATCAGAAGCTGTGAAATTAAGCAGTAACATAGCACGCCACAGTCATTCTTGCCAGATAATTGACTATGTATCCTAAGTGAAGCAAAGGTTGTTACAGAACGATAAAGTCAATTATCGTTTATTAATGACTGTTAGAGAGCCAAGTGTGGCTCTTATGAATTGAATTTGAAAATGAACCTCTTTTTATTTATATATATTTTTGAGGGCGAGGGACCAGATAGAGAGAACAAAACATATGACCTTATTAGCAGGAGTCAGTAAAATGTGTTTGCTTTTAGATGGGGATACAATTTTTGAAGCACCCTTTCACAGGTTGCCTTTTTAATGTGTCCCAGAGTGATGAATGTGTTTCTGGGAATGAGAGCAGAGACTTACCAATTGTGTCAATGATTAGCTAATTGAACACATATAGAATCAAAATCACAGGATCAAAGAAGGTCAGAGCTGGAAAGAAGTACAGAGGCCATATGATCCTATAGGAATCCCCTGTCCTATATTGCTGATAAGTAGCCATTCAGCCTCTGTTTAAAGACCTCCAATCATGGGAAACTCACAACCTTCTGTGGAAGTCTGTTACACATTGGGGAATGTGGGAATTATTAGGAAGTTGTTCCTTGAATTGAGCCAAAACCGATCTCTGCAACTTCACAGGCTGATAGGATGATAGATTTAAAGCTGAAGAGGACCTTAAACGTCAGCTGGTCCAACACAGTTGTTTTACAGATGAGGAAACTGAGGCCCATAGAAGTTAAGACTTAGCCCAAGATCCCATAGGGAGTAAATGGCAGGGCCAAGATTTGAACCAAGATCCTCGAATTCTAAACCCAATGCTCTTTCCACTGTTCTCATGTGTTTTTCCTAGTTTTGCCCTCTGGGCCACACCCAACAAACCCAATCCTTCTTCCACACATTGGCCCTCTAAATACTGAAAGATATAACATACAGAGGGGTAATTCTAAGGCAACAATGGCACTCAGAAAAGTCATTTCATTTGCAAAGCTGAAAAGAGCATCTATTAAACTGATGAATAAGGCTCATAATTACAATATAATTAGCATTCAAGATCAAGTTTCTATGTGATATTAACATGGCAGCCTATAAGCTGCATTCTTTCATTTGTTATTACTGCATCAATATCGTGCACTTATTAACCACCTAGTAAATGACTGCCAGTGTGCTATTATTACTGGATTATAAACTTCATGAGGTCAGGGATTAGGCATGATTCAGCTCTATATCCTCCAAATAGAGCATCTCACGAGGACTTGTGCATGTCACATAAATAATAATTGTACTAGCTAACATTTATGTAGCACCTACTGTGTGTCAGACACTGTCTTAAGCTCTTTATAAATATTATCTCATTTGATCCCTAAAACATCAAGGTAGATGTGATTATTATCCCCATTTTAAGTTGAGGAAATTAGGCAGACAGAGGTTAAGTGTTTGGGTCACACAGGGTCACACAGCTGTTAAACATCCAAGACTGAATCTGAAGTCAAATCTTCCCTATCAACTATACCACCAGCTGCATATACCTCTTAGAGTCATAGCCACCCATTTTGTTTTCTGAGGCAAGAACTGTGAAGAATAGCTTGGCCAAACAGCTCAAAATTTCCCCTCCAATCATCTATCTGTTTACTATTAATTCACCTGGGTTTCCTGGATATTGGGAAGGGCCTGGGGCAGAGTTTGCCATACTGGTGGGCCATGTGTCCAATAGGAAAAGCATTTGATTGGGAGTTGGGGGACCTGGGTACAAGTCCCTACTCTGCCACTAATACTAAATAGCATATGGCCTTGGGTAGACCACCTCACCCCAGTGAGAGTCAGTTAATCATCCAGTCAGTTAGTTAATAAGCACTTATTAAATACTTCCTATGTGCCAGGCATTATATTAAACATTAAGAATACAAATGCAAGTAGAAAAAAAGGCAATCCCTGGCCTCATGAAGCTTACATTCTAATGGGGAAAGAAAACGTATAGAAGGAAGCTAAAAAGTAGGGAAAGTCAAACCTCTCTCAAGCAGTTGTCAGTAGGGCCAAGATAATATTATGTATGTTTGGGATACAATGATCATCTTGGAAGAAGAATTGGATGGTTACTCTTCACTCCAGTCCTTCGATGCCTTATCACGGGGAGAGAAGACTCTTAAATACTACGGTATTGTTCATGTCCTGTTTTATAAAGCTGGTACGGCTTTGAGTATAGGCCTAGTGACCAACTAGATGTCCTTTGACTGAGAACCTGCCTAGCTAAGTTTGGGGGGGCTCAGCGATAGAGTATTCACATCAGGGAATGGATGCAAATTGGCCACAGTATCTCATGAAACCATCTATTAAGGTATATGGAGTTGTGAAATGATGGGATGCAGAGGAAAAAGTGCTGGATTAGAGGAAGAAGACCTATGTTTGAATCCTGTTACCACTACTTAATGCCTATGTCAGGAGTGGGAAACCTGCTCCTCGAGGCCACATATGGCCCTCCAGGTCCTCAAGTGTGGCCCAAAATAGCATTCAGTCAAAGGGTCGCACTTAAAGACCTGGAGGGCCATATGTGGCCTTGAGGCTGCAGGTTCCCCACCATTGACATATGTGATCTTAGGTGAGCTATTTAATCACTCTAAGCCTCAGTTTCCTCAGTTGTAAAATGAGGGAAAGGTGACTGGATTGAATGACCTCCAAGTTCTTATCCAGTGTTTACCTATGATCCTATGTCCTGGATCATTGTCAGGAGAGGGAGAAAGAGAGAGAGAGAGAGATAGAGAGACAGACAGACAGACAGACAGACATAGACACAGAGACACAGAGATATAGAGACAGAAAGTATGATAAAACATGATAATCAAGGAGATCCCTTTGAAACAATGAGGCTTTGAAAAATTGCTTTCTATTAGTTAAGCAGAGAAAGGCATCCTAGCTAGTTCTCCTTTGGATAGAGGATTAGGTATTCAAATTTTTATTGGGTCATCTTAATTCTAATGCTTTTTGAACAACCTTGATATTTCTCCATGTTTAGGCAGGGCTGATCAAACTATTTGTGGAAAGGAGTCAATATATGGTCCATAAATATGTCTCGATATATCTATCTGAACCCCTTCATCAATATTATTGACAAATCATCATTCAGCCTCAGATGAACCAAATGCAAATGTGATACTCTACAAACTTAGCGTTCACATGCCATAGGTTCACACGCCAGATGCTTACTTCTGTAAATGGTCTGATATATATGGATAGGAACTGGGCCTCTAATTTCATTGGTACACGGAACTCCTGGATGAGTAAACTCCTTCTACCAGTGCTAGTTAGGGTCCTTTCTGTAGCTTAGAGAACTGTGTAGAACACTGAGGATGAACCATTATGTTGTCAGACACTACCAATTCATAGCAGGGTCTATGTCTATGTATACTCTGTATCAATATCCAAAACTCTCTCTCTCTCTCTCTCTCTCTCTCTCTCTCTCTCTCTCTCTCTCTCTCTCTCTCTCTCTCTTTATATCTGTATACCTATACCTATAGTTAGATATAGATACCTGTTGTTGTTTAGTGGCGTCTGACTACCAAAGATCTTGGAGTGGCTTGCCATTTGCTTCTCCAGCTCATTTTACAGATGAGGAAACTGAGGCAAACATGATTTATCCAGAGTCACATAGCTAGTAAGTGTCTGAGGCCACATTTGAACTCAGGTCTTCCTGATTCCAGGCCTGTGCTGTATCTACTGCACCACCTAGCTGCCTTATCCCATTCTTAATCCTATTATCCTCGGAGTAAGAGGGGCTTTATCCTTTGCCTGGCACTGTAGACACTATGGCACCAAGCTGTCCTGTAGATACCTAAGTACATGAAAATACATGTATGTGTATATGAACATGTACATGTATACATGAGAGAGCATGTCATAGTCCCTTATCCTCACAATATGTGTATAGGCCGCTTGCATGCTTGTGTGTATGTACATTTTTGCTAGTTTTGTTTGTTTGGGAGAGGAGAACCCAGACATGTGATTTCATGGGTGTTAAGAACTTCTAGTGAGGAAACTCTTTGCAGATCTTTGATTCACTATTAGCCAATGTGAAAGCTTAGAGAATCGCCTGGGGGTACTGAGAGGTTAATTTTCCTTTCTAGAGCTCCACAACCAGTACAAGTCTTAGGGAGACTTGAATCCAGGTCTTCAAGACTCTGAGGACAGACCTTTCGCTGGTATATCACACTACCTCTTTTGCGTGAGCGTGAGCATGAGCGTGAACTTATAGGCTAGAAAGTGTGCTAAATAAGGATGCACAGAGGAAGACACAGAGGAAAATGAGAAAGAGTCAGAGAAATGTGAGGTAATCTGTGGAGAATTCCATGATCCAAGTGGACAGTTTTAGCTGAACCCTGAAATGGATGGAGGAGCTGACCTGGAATGAGTGGAAAGATAACTGATATCAAGATTATATTTTAGGGGCAGCTAGGTGGCACAGTGGATGGAGCACCAGCCCTGAAGTCAGGAGGACCTGAGTTCAAATCCAGCCTCAGACCAAACACTTGACACTTACTAGCTGTGTGACCCTGGGCAAGTCACTTAACCCCAATTGCCTAAAAGAAAAACTAAAAAAAAAAAACCCAAACAAACAAAATCAAAGATTATATTTTAAAGGAGGACAATTTAGATTCCTTCCTGTTCAGATTGCCTTGCCAGTGTTCAGATGAATTTTTGCCTCCAAGTATAAAGTTCTAACTTAAGTTGACACCATTGATTTGAAATGATAATATGGGTTATGGTGAGAAGCACTAGTTTAAAAAAGTATTTTTCTTGTGAGAATAGAATGAAAACAATATCTGTAATGGAAAGAGCAGTGAATTTGGAGTCAGCAGATATGGGTTCAAGTCTTAAGGTTCCAGATGACTTTGGACAAGTATTTTAACCTCTTAGGGCTGCAACTTTCTTATCTTTTAAAATGAGGATATTGAACTAAATGTTGTTTAGGGTTAGAGTAAATGTCCTATAATGTCCCTTCCAAATAGATGATAAATAGAGATAAAGAGATAGAAAGATAGGTATAGAGATAAATATGATCCTATGAATTTAAATTCATTAAAATCTCCAAATGAGTGAGCAATGATAAGCCATGTCTGAAGTACACTTCCAAACTTGTACCTAAGAGATTCTAGGAAGAAGACCACAGGGTATCGACTCTATCACTCCATCATTAACTGCCTGTGGGAACTTGGGGAAATTTCCTTCCCCTGAGCTTCTAATTTCTCAACTATAAATATTACTACTAAGACCCATGCTCCCTACATTTAAGGGTTGTTCAGAGAAAGGAACATTTTATACTGCAGCATAGTATAGAAATGTTTGCTTCTGCTGCTGCTGTTGTTTCTATTATTATCATTTCCAATAATTCCAGAGTAAAGAAGCCCCCTCCTCACTTTTACTTATAAAGGTTCCCAGGCTGCCAGGTCACTCATTGAGAAGTTGAGGCTGAAATGAAAATGGTCCTCACACACGTTATCCCGTGTCTCCATTTTAATTGCTTACCTCTTTCTACGCAGAAATGGTAGAGACTGGACTACAACCTGCCTGTGATAAATTAAGGACAGAGTATCTGTTTCTCTCTCTCCCTCTCTTGATTGTTTATTCTCAACTATTCTTTGACAGAACAAGAACGAAATGAAAGGAAACAAAACAAACCAAAAATCCCATCTCACCCCTTGCCCTTGGCAGAGCTAGGAATCAGGAACGTTGCCTGCTTCCTAATGATGTTGCTTCATAAATGATAAGTATATGGAGGGAGGACCACAGCTGGAATCCACAACAGCCTCTCCTTCACCCCTGGGCCCAGGAGATCCTCTTAGGCTTGTTACTTATTGACGGTGTGGAAGGAGCCAGAGTGCCTCTGTCTATTACGTTCGGTGAATGGTTCACTTTGCTTTCCTAACTTCAGAATGTAAGGCCTCAAGGCAGGGGCCTGGTGGGCTAGGATTGTGGGGCCTCCCAGGGAATGAATTAGGAGCCAAATCCATTAATCTCCAATGGAATCTTGTAAGATGAAGGACTGTGGGTGGGGAAGCAGCCCTATACCAGGGCTAAGCCGCGTTTGCTCAAATATCTGAGGAGGAAGCCATTTGCTGGAGAAACTGCATAAGCAGGTGTGGTTCATTAATGTCTTATTTTCCCTTCTGTATTTTCACTGGCAAGCTGGTTCTGACCGACTCCTTCTCTCCTTTAATATTATACTGGCCTTAGAATCAAGAATAGATAGATAGGTAGATAGATAGATATTGATATATTGATATATGCATAGATATGTGTTTGCATATGTATATGCATGCATGTGTATATATATACATACATATATATACATACACACACATATATATGTATATATATACATACACACATATATGTATATATATATACATACACACACACACTCTCATATGTTTAAAGGCTGCCTTAGCAAGTCACTTTAAAACTCTCCTTACCTTAATTTCCTCATTTGCAAAATGGGAATAATAACCAGCACCTCTCTCATAGGATTATGATGAGGATTGAATGAAATAATACGTACAGGGCTATGCAAGCCTTAAATCACTACATAGACACTAGCGAAGATGAGAATGATGAGGATGATTATGGAAAATGTTTTGTAAGCTTTAGAGGACTGTACAAATTCAGTTACTATTATCATTGTTCTATCAGCCTAGTTCTAACTTAAGCGTTGGTTCTGCATTTTTGGAACCATGTGGGCCTTCATTCAAAAAATGTTAGAAGTAGAAAAGACTTTAGAACACAAGATGTCATGATATAGAACTGAGAACTGAAATTCAGCCCAGAGCATAGAACATAGAATATCAGTATTAAGAGGGATCTTAGAACA
Source organism: Phascolarctos cinereus (assembly GCF_003287225.1). Taxonomy (NCBI): domain Eukaryota; kingdom Metazoa; phylum Chordata; class Mammalia; order Diprotodontia; family Phascolarctidae; genus Phascolarctos; species Phascolarctos cinereus. Next base: position 80,269,608 of record NW_027555625.1, on the reverse strand, counting down.
TAGAACAATAATGTCAGAGATGGGAGGGTCCTTAGGACACGGAAAACAGAATGAGGGAGAGACAAAGACAGAGACACAGAGAGAGACAGAGACAGGGAGAGATAGAGACAGAGACAGAAACAGCGACACAGAGAGAAACAGAGAGACAGATAAACACAGACATAGGGACAGAGAGAGGGAGAGACAGAGAGAAGGGAGAGGCAGAAAGAGAGAGAGAGAGAAAAGTCTTGGAATATGGAAGGCAGGATGTTAGGGCTGGAAAGGTCCTTAGAATCCAGAGAACATCAAAAGTGGAAGGGCTGTTAGCACAGAAAACACAGGATGTCAAGAGCTGGAAGGGGCCTTTGTGATCTGATGCCCTCATTTTGCATGTGAGGTTTTTACATATGAGAAGGAACTTGCCCAAGGTCACATGACTAATATCTGCGCTAGGTTTCCTGACCCCACATTCTGCCATGATTCCTTTGCTGGGTTGTGCTGCTTAGGAGTAGATCCCAGCCATGGCTGGAACATAGTAGGCACTTAATAAATGTTTATTGATTGATTGATTCACTGTGTTATATGGCAGGGTTTGTGGCTTACAAATATCATTTGCATCGGAACAAAAAAGACCATATAGGTATGAACAGAAGTGCTCACTGTCTGCTCCCCATGCAATGGCTCACACCACTAAGTGGGTCTGCCTCTGGGAACTCTCAGCTTTGGCTCTGACTTGGACCCTCAAACACAGCCTGACTTTGAGCACCACAGAGTTTGGAGTTAAACAAATCCACTCTTCCTCATCTCTGCTACTGCAGGCTAACTTCCTGCATTGGCTATAAATATTTCAGGCAACAGTCAACAAAGTTGGGAGATTGGGAAGTGGAAAGAAACCTAAGCCGATCTATAATCTCTTTTTTCTACAAACTGTAGCTAGCTGCTTACATTATGAGGACATGGCCCTTCTGATTAAGGTCAATAAATCCAGGGCTCTGAGGACAAACGATCTGAACATTCACTTTCAGTAGTGGAGGGATTCAACCCCAGTGAGCAAAGTCAACTTTTCATGTTATTTCTGCATGTTCCCAGCGATGGCTGTTTAATGACTTTCAGTGAGTGTTTATTGGCCTCGAGGTCAGGAGTCCTGGCCCCTAGCTGAAGCCCTGTGGTTCACTGGCTGACCGAGCGACTCTGCATTCTGCTCTCCTCTCTAGGCCCAAATTTCTCCTCTATTAAATGGGAAGGTTGGATTAAGAGTATGAGTTTGTTTTTGAGACAGCGTGGTATAATGGGAAGAGTACTGGATTGGAAGTCAGGGACTTGGACTCGAATCTCACCAATTTAATTTAGTCATTTTACCCTGTCTGAGTTCATTTTCCTCAACTGTAAAACATGGGGGTCAGACTGGGCAGACTTTAAGGTCTGTCCCGTTCCCAGTCTTTGGTCCCACTGCTAGATGACCTCAGAGACTTCTTTTATTGTCATCATTATATGCTCTAAGCCCCATTCAACCCTGATAGTCTATGTTTTAGGCTGTCTGGTCATGCTGTTCTGTGTTCTACACATCGTTGTTGTTGAAGCCATTTCAGTCATGTCTGATTCTCTGCCGTCACCCCACTTGGGGTTTTCTTGGCAGTGATACTGACTGGTTTGCCATTTCCTTCTCCAGATCATTATACGAAGAGAAAACTGAGTCAAACACAGGTTGAGGGACCCATCTAGTAAGTGTCTGAAGTCAGATTCAAACTTAGGTCCTCCTGACTACAATTCTGGTGCTCTATCCGCTGCGCCAGCTTGTTGCCTGTTCTACATGACGCATTATGAGTAAATATTTTGAAACATGTATGATCTTTACTCTTTATACTCTGTTGGCAAAGAAAATGTGAATTGGTAGGAATTTGTAATGTTATTACTTTTCTTTTAACACCCAAAACACACAAATTTAAAAAAAAACCCCACAGTCATGTCATATCACCCCAACTCATTTGCAAATTTCAGCCTTTGTCCCTGAACGAAGAACCCTTTCAGGGTGACTGTAAGGTGGCCTCTGCTGTACCACTGAACTGGCACTTCTTTGTGTATCTTTATTGGCAGTATCTAGGCATACAGTGGCTGCACCATGCTTCCAGAATAGATTCTGTCTCTCTGTTGAAGAAATCAGATGGACTAGTCCCACTGCCACATGAAACAGTGGCAGAACCTCATTCTACACTCAAATTGTAATCATCTCTCTGCCATGGGATAGTATCGGGGAGAGCTTAGCTTAAGGCTGAACGTAGAATCACATGATAATGTTTCCCAGCATTAGGGTTGCAGATGGTGTGAGTTGCTAGTCAAGCTCCATGGATCCCAAATTCACTCTGTATGTCTCTTAGAAAAATTCTGCAGGCCCCTGTAGATCAGCAATCAGTAAGACCCAAGTTCTAAGCCTAGCTTGCCTAGCTCTTAGGTCAGTGCCTTGCCTGTTCCAATGGTTTCCATAGTAAATACGTTAGGACTAGTAATTCAGCACTTAGAAGAGAAAGATAAACTGATTGTCTACTGTCTTACTGATTTACAAGCTGATTTGTAAAATCTGCAAAAAGGAACAGGTTTGACCCAGGATCTCCAAAGTCCCCAACAACAAGGATAAGCAAACAAAACAGACAACAATAGCTAGCACTGATGCAGCGATTCAAGTTTTGCATAGTGCTTACATTTGATCCTCACAACAACTCTGTGAGATAGGTGCTATTATTATCCCCAATTTACAGATAAGGAAATGAGACTGAAAGCGGGTACGATGGATTGATTGCCCAGGCTCCCCCAGCTAACGCATCTCTGAAGCAGGGTTTGAATGTAGGTCTTCCAGACTGAGAAGCTAGCACTCTGCCTAGTGCTACACCTAGATGCCTATCAATACGTGGGCTATGTCTGAAAATGTGTGTCTCATTCTGCACCTCTAGCCCACTTCTCCTCCCAAGCATATTGACAGCTCTGTCTTTCTTGCTCACTACTTCCACCAGCTGCTTATAGGTAAAAAGGCAATATTCCCCATTCCTTTAGAGATGATTTTACAATTCATTCCACTCTACTCTTTATTTCCTCCATAGGACAATGGAGTTAGAGGCATGCTTTCCAGACCCTAGGATTTTCTCTGAGTATTACTCAGGAAGGTTTATGCCCTGAAAGGGTATTATGATCTTCCTTCCTATTCCTGGCTTTCCACATATTGGGGAGCTTTGGCTCAGAGAAATGGCATAATAATAGCACGTATTCTAGGTTTGCAAATCTACTTTCTTTCAGACGATATCTAAGACTTTTTAAAAAATCTCTGTCATTGTATGTACTAAGCCCCTTTCAGCTCTAAAATTCTATGTTCTAGACTGTCTGGCTTTAACAGTCTATGTTCTACATGATATAAATTATAAATATTATAAATAAATATAACCTAAATAAACATTAATACATTATATTTATATGTATCACATATTTACATGTGCATAGTATATAATATATTCTAATATAATTGTATACTATATAATTATAATATACACGACACATATAATTGCAGCATTATATGTAATTATGTTATATAATTATAATATAATTATCCATGGTAAATAAAATGTGTTCATATGCACATAAAATATAAATATATTAAATATTAAAAAAGAAATATTTCAAAACCAAAGGTTTACAAAATACTTTAGATGTTATAGCATTTAATCTGTGGATAAGGCTTTTTTCCTTCCTGCTTTATGGAAGTTCCCAAATCATAATGATGCAATGACCAAGGCCCTGGGAGGTCTATAATGGCTTGGTGATGACTGGCCTCCACAGGAAGGCTTCTCACCATGGGCTAAGGTAGAGCCCTGCCTCCCTCAGTTCAGCCATTACTACGGTGCTTGGGGATCCCCTGGGTACCTGTAAGAGCTCTTGTTCACACAGCCCGGAATGTTGGCAAACTCAAAGACTAACCCCTGGCGGGGTCTTGCCTTTTAAACGTCATGATAGAAAAGTTTGTCTCTGATTATTTGTTTCTGAAATCAAAAGTTGTTTGTAGTAACTCAGAGCAGCCTTAGAGAGGCTCCTCAGCTGTTTGAAGATGCCTCTGGATTCTCAGGCAGGAGATCAGACAGCCTGAGCCCGAGCACGCTGTCCTCTGTTCACATCTCTGGAGGGTGACACGTTCTGAAGTAGTTTTTTGTGTACAGTCACATTTATATACTGGGCATCTCTGTTCTTTGCTTTTGGGAAGAATGCTGTCACCAGCTTAGCTCATTTCTCTCTTCTTGAGAAATGTTCTCGTTTCCTATTATCTGCCTGAAATGTGTAAGCTGAAGGGACAGAGCCCTGAACATTCCTCAGCCAACCTGGTGGGATCGTGTTTGGACACAGAACAAGACAAGTCATTGCCACTTGCAGTCAGTCCACAAGGATCCACAACGTCCAGGTCGAGTCAATATGTGGTGTTCGCTCCATTTTTCACTAGACTCTTCTTCTTCCAACCTGTTATACCTCTGTCAATAATGGGGAAAGTAGATGTGAATCCAAAGAGCCCTTCACCAACCGAGAGGGATCAAAGGTTACTTTTTATGATGTATCAGCTATAACTAAGATAATCATTTTTATCCTCTTCTCCCCTCCCTTCCCCCTCTCTTCCCCCTCCCCTCCCCCTTCCCCCCTCCCTCTCTCCTCTCCTCTCCTCCCCTCTCTTCTCCTCCCCTCTCCTCTCCTCCCCTCTCCTCTCCTCCCCTCTCCTCTCCTCCCCTCTCCTCTCCTCTCCTCTCCTCTCCTCTCCTCTCCTCTCCTCTCCTCTGCTCTTCTCTCTCTTCCCCTCATATCAGGAAGCTCAAGTATGTGTTTCAGCCCTGTACCAATCAGCTGAGTAACCGCAGGCTTATTGTGTAACTTTCATGTGTCAGTTTTCTGTTCTGTAAAATGGGGATAATCCTGCTTGTAACCCCAAAGCACTTCAAGGTTGTTGTGAAGAAAGAGCTTTGTGATCCTGAAGGGATAATGAAAGAGTTGTTGATGTTATTACCATTCTGCCCAGCAGACCACGCTGCTGTCACATTTACTCTTCACATCAAGAGCGGTTCTCCAGGAATTCACTCTCTTCTCACTATTTAAGCTTGCATAAGACAGCAGACCCAAAGATCTGTTGAGTTTAATCATAGTCCAGAGGAAGAAAACTTGCAGGGACAACTTCAGTAGCCGCCTGTTTATTTAGAGCTGAAGTAATTGAAATGTATGCTCTCATGCAGGAAAATACAGTCAAGACAAAAGGAACTCAGGATATTTAGCCAATTAAAAAATAAAATCGTTGATTCTAAGATATTTGGAAACAAAGATAGGGTTTGGGCATTCCTAGTCAGATGCATAAATCTATTGTAGGAAAGGCCCAGACTCACAAAGTAATGGGCTGGCTACAGTTTCATCTATAATTACCTTAGAAAAGTCCCCAAGGAAATAATAATAGCTCAGATCTCTATAATGTTTTAAGGTTTTCAGAACACCCACCTCACAGCAACACTATAAGCTAGGTGGATGAAGCATTAATCTAGTTTCATAGTGACCATGGCACTTACCTTTAGGTTTTTTTTTTAAATGATATTTTATTTTTCCCCAATTACATGTTAAAATAATTTTTTTACATTTTTTTAAAGTTTTGAGTATCAAATTTCTATCCCTCCCTCCCTCTGTCCCTCCTCTCCTCTCCTCCTGAGATGATAAGTGATCAGATATAGGTTATACATGTATAATCATTACTTATAGTTTCAATGTCTCCTTACTATAGGATAAAATAGAATTGCATATGTTTGGCATTCAAAACTCTTCATAATCTGGCTCTAGTACATGTCTCCAGGCTGATTGCACAGAAATCTCCCTTGCCCAGCTGGCCTCTCTGCTATTCCTTGTACACAATATTTCATATTCCGCCTCCCTCATGTCTGGAATGCTATCCAACCCTTACCCTGCCAGACCCTCCCTCTGATGAAGGTTCAACACAAGGACTACTTCTAAGAGGACTGTTTTCTAGTGGTAAGGGTCCCCTTCCTTCCCCCAATCACTTCATATTTATTTGTTATATGCCTTGAATTAACTTACCTCATTGCAGGTAGTACTCAGAATTATTTCATTATTTGTTTTGTTTTTCTATGCCTTTGTCCCGGCAAGTAGTAAGTGCTTCATAAATGTTTGTTCAAATGAATTGAATCAGAATCCAGGGGCTAGATAGTCGGTTACTATTAGGGCCAGCTAGGTCTACTAGCTCCTTGGTCAGAAGAACTCTTCCCATAACATCACGATGATGTTGACTTTTCAACAAGGTATCAGTAAAGAAGGGGCAGTTAGGTGGCTCAGTAGATGGAGAACTATGCCTGGAGTCAGGAAGACGTGAGTTCAAATCTGGCCTCAGAGACTCATTAGCTGCATGACCTTGGACAAGTCACTTAACATCTATTTGCCTTAATCCATTGGAGACAGAAATCGCAAACCACTCCAGTCTCTTTTCCAAGAAAACCCATTGACTGTATGGCCCATGGGGTCACAAAGAGTCTGACATTACTGAACAGCCAATGAGGAGAGAAGGCCTCATTCTGGGTGTACAAACAAGATACAAATGCTGCAGAAAAGCAAGAACCATTGATACGTTTTCTTATTTTCTAGCAAAATCCAGTATAGAGTCCTTAAAGCAGTTTGAGAACCCTGCCAATGACCTAACGATCAGGTAGACAGGAAAAGGATTCTCGGTCAGCTCTGCCAGGAGATAGAATCATTCTGGCTATGAATGCTTTAGAGGGGTATAATCTAATTAGCTTACCCCTTGGACAAACGAGTGGGAAGATGGAATACTACATCAACAGGAAGATCAGTTGGCCAAAAAACATTTATTAAGCACTTACTATGAGCCAGGCACTATGCTAAATACCGGAGGAAGTTAAAGGTGTGAATTATCACATGCCCTTGTTCTCAAACCAAATGATGCAGTTGGAATCTGTTAGGGTTTCATCTCGGTACTTGGGTCTATTTATGATCTCATTGACATAGGTGTCCGCTCTGCTCCTGTACTTGCAGCCCATCCAAATGCTCGCACCCTGTGTCAGCCCTTCCCATGTCTTTCCATAGAGTATCCACCCAACATGCTGGAAGCCTTTCTCTGGCTCCTTGACTATTTCAGTTACCACTGCTGCACTAGGGCTACCTATCTATTATTCATCATTCTCACTACAAGACTGACTGACCATTTTTTTTTGAGGGGGGAGAGACATACAGAAAATGACATAGGGCTTCAGGTTTTGATGGATGTTGACCTTTATACCATTTCTGGCATTCTAGTCACTAGGATGATGCAGGTTTTGTGTGTTTATTTTGTTTTTAGAGGTAGTATGGTATGGTGGATAGACAGTAGGCTTTGGAATCATCAAGAACTAGACATGGGGCCTGCCTGGAAAACAGGCCCATTAGTTTAAAGTTGGGAGGTACCTGAGAAGGTGTTTAGTTGAACCTTCTCATTTTATATACGAAGAAATTGAGATTGAGAGAGGTTCAAAGATACCCAAGGTCACACAGTAAGTGGCAGAACCAGAATTCAAGCTCGATTATAAAAGTCTATGAGCCTCTGATATTATCTTCCAAGATGGAGAATAGAAGAATGACATCTGTTCAGCTCCCCTAAGTGCTGGGATATCAATCCTGAGAACTCCTTATGGCACCTAATTCATCTGAGCTTTGAAGTCTCCTTTCTCATCAGTCCATTGGGAAGCAGCACACTGGGGCCATTCCCTTTTGCCTGCAGTGAATCTTCTCTGTACCTTTCCCTCAGATTCTTACTCTTTCTTTAATGATGCAGCTCAGACACCAACATGGACCCTTGCTTGGTTCAATCCCCCCAACTCCAATGCAGTGAGTGCCATTTTCCATGCTGCCTCACTCCCAATTCTACGGTCCTGGATAAATAACTTAGTTTCCAGTCTAGATCTTTAGGAGACAGTTCCATACAGCAATAAAATCACAAATCTGGACCCTCTCACACACACGCCTAACTTTGTCTTCTCCAAAATATCACACACACACAATTTGCTACACATTATTTACAGTTAAAACCCAAACTCTAAAATCAAACCTATGACTGTCTCATTCCTGGAACCGATGCATTATCAGATGCTTTGAGGTCTGCCAAAATCATCTCAACTATTGATTTCCAGAAAGATTTTGGAAGTGGTCTTGAATAGGAAATCCAAGTCAGAAACCACCGTTTCAACACATGTGAAGAATAAGAGTTTTAGCATTTACCCTTTGGTCTGAGGAATTCCCCTGCCTCTTTCCCTTTGGCTACAGGTTTATTAAGTGAGTACTAACTATTGACCTCCCTTTAAGTCCCAATCAAAGCCCCACCTTCTACAGAAAGCCTTTCCCAACCCCTTATTTCCAGTGCCTTTCCTTTGTTAATTATTTTTTATATATCTTGTATAGAGCTTGCTTGGTATATATTTGTTTGCATGTTATCTTCCCCATTAGAAGGGAAGCTCCTTGAGGGTGGGAACTGTCTTTTGCTTCTTTTGTATATCCATAGCTTAGCACTGTGCCTGGTGCATAGTAGGGACTTAAATGTTTATTGATTGGTTTCTTGACTGTGGGTGTTTGCCTTGGCTACATTTATGACTTTATTTGGCCAGAAAGTACTAGACATCTGGAATCAAAGAATCATAGATATTCAGAGTGAGGAGGGATCTCAGGCGCCACCTAGTCCAAGCCTTATATGGAAAGAAATCTTCACCCCAACATTCCTGGAAGTAGTCCATCATCCGACCTTTGTTTGAAGACCCTCGGGGAACCTGAACATATACATTATTTGTTTGCGTGTTTCTCCTTCAGCAAGCAGGGATTTGACTCTTTGTAACTTCTACCCAATGCTTTTGATTCAGCTTTTTGGGATGAAGCAAGACAAGTTGAATCCCTTTCCCCCTTGAATTCCTTTCAAGTACTTGGTGACAGTTTATAACTTTCCACTGTCTTCTCTTCTCTAGTCTAAGTGTGCCCAGTTCTTTCAGCTGATTCTCAGATGACATGGAAGTGGAGCCTCAGCTAGCTAGGCAGCAAACACTCTCCTCTGCTTGATGAAGCAATGAGACGTACTGAGGCATAAAAATCTATGAGCGTTTTGAAACTGCGGGCAAAATGAGTGCAACTTAGCGGAGGGCCAGGACTCATTATCTTGAGTTCAAATGTGGCATCATACACTTACTAGCTGTGTGGCCCTGGGCAAGTCACCTCACCCCATTTGTTTCATTTTCCTCATTTTTAAAATAAGCTGGGGAAGGAAATGGCAAAGCACTCCAGTATCTTTGCCAAGAAAACCCCAAACGGGGTCATGGAGAGTCAGGATTAAAAAAATGACTGAACAACAACAAGACTGAGTAGTCTGGATTTTTGGCTATGCCATTCACTTGATGAGTCCATGGCCTTGGGCACTGGTCTTGAGGTCCACACTAGGGGGTCATTATATCAACAGCCCTTTGGAACGCGAAGGCAGGTGATGTTAAAATGCTATCTCTCACTCGGACATCTCCTTCTCTGCGTGTATGCATATAAGTCCATATGGGAAAGGGGTGGATAGAGGAGGAGCTGATATACCTCCTCATATCTCTTAAGTGAGTTGTAATGATTGTGTGTTACACACGAAGTCAGGAAGACTTAGGTTTAAATCTCTTTCCCAGATACTTGCAGGCTGTGTGATCACAGACAACTCACTTAACAGCTCTGTGCCTCAGTTTCCCCATTTGCAAAATGAGAGGTTTGGATTTCATGACCTCTAAAGTCTCATCTAGCTCCAAATCTATGATTATCTAGGATCTTATCTTCCAAAATAGACAATAGGAGAATGCTATCTGTTCCTCTCCTTGACTGCAAAGAGATCAATCCTGAAAGTTTCTTGTAGTTCCCAATCCATTTGAGTTTTGCATTCTCCTATATTATCTACTGGGAAGCAGTGTGTCAGATCCACCACCCTTTCCTGCAATGAATCCTCTCCCCCCCTTCACCTCAGAGTCCCACTCTTTATTTCAGATGCATCTCAAACACCATCTTCTACATGAAGCTTTGCTTCATTTCCCTGCAACTCCTAATGCTTTCTCTCCTAAACTACCTTGTATTTAACTACTTGGTGTATAGGAGTGTACATGTATACAAATGTGTGTGTGCATATGTATATATAGATCTAGATAGATAGATAGATAGATAGATAGATAGATAGATAGATAGATGGATAGATAGATAGATAGATAGATAGATAGATAGATAGATAGATGGATGGATGGATAGATAGATAGATAGATAGATAGATAGATAGATAGATAGATAGATAGATAGATAGATAGATAGATATACACATACATGGATATATATTTACATTTTGTATTGATATTGCACAACATATACTTGTCAAGCCTTGATAGACACCACCCCTCTCTTTGGAGGGATGGAGGGGTAGAACACCAAACTCTTCCCGTTGCCTCCCTTTATAGATCTTCTTTCTAAGCTAGTATTAGATGAGGTTCCCTCTGACATCCTTTCTAAGGTTCTATGGTTCTAAGGAAGATCTGACAGTAGTTCAGGTTTTGGGCAAACTCAGGTCGTGCACGTTCAGAACACCTCTCTTATAAGCCCCCTCGTCTCTTCTGACACTTCCACCATCATGGCGGAGGCCCTGCTTATTTCACCTCTGTCTTGTTGAGCCATCCTGCTGGTGGATCTGCCTCCCTCTAGTCTCTCTCCACTCCAATCCATTCTTCATTCAGCTACCAGAGTGATTTTCCTAAAGTGCATCCCACTACTCACTAAACTCCACTGGCTCCCTATCCCATCCAGGATCAAATACAGAATCATCTCCTTGGTGTTCAAAGCCCTCCATAAACTAGCCCCCTCCCATCTCTGGTCTTCTTAAACCTCCCCCTCCTCACTATTCTATAATCCAGTGACACTGACCTCCTTGCTGCTGCTCAATGAGATGCCCCATTTCTCAGCTCCAGGCATTTTCAGTGGCTCTCCCCATGCCTGCAATGATCTCCCACCCCCCATCTCTGCCCCTGCCTTTAGCTTCCTTTGATTCCCAGTAAAAATCTCACCTCCTACAGGCAGCCTTTCCTGATCCCCCTCCAAGCTAGTGCCTTCCTTCTCTTGACTATTTCCAGTTTATCCGATATATAGATTGTTTAGACACAATTGTGTACATGTTATTTCTCCCATCATATGGAGAGCTCCTCAAAAACAAGAGCTGTTTTTGACTTCATTTCTATCCCCTGTATTTAGCACAGGTCTTGGCACACAGTAGATGCTTAAGAAATGATCGACTGTCTGACTGGACAGAGACTGATCATTGTATTCGCCCAAGATAATGCACTAAGAGACAATTGCAGAGATGGTCATGGATGATTTAAGACATATAGGGGAACATTTATGATGCTAAGCAACTATGTTCTTTAGTGAGAAACCGTTCAGACTGAAGTACTTCTGAGAAAGAGGACGAGAAAGTCTGAAGCGGGAGCCTACCTCAGTTAGGTAGATGAGGGAAAACTCTACTAGACAAAAAGATGAGATTAGTACGAGGAAATCATTATAACTTTAAAAAAATACTTCTGTTGTATTTAAATTGTGTTTTTACATGTTCAGGAAAATGTTTCGCATCTCTAATGCATATGTGGTAATCTATTAAATCAATAAGCATTTATTAAGCATATTGGAGTCATCTGTGTTGATGTCAATTCAATTCATTTCCATTCGACTAATATTTGCCAAATAATAACTCTACCAATGGCTTGAGCTGAGTGTCTTATTCCTTTAATAACTAGGGTCTCAGCACCCTAAGACAGGGACTGTGTCTTAACTAAGACTCTCACTATTGCCCACTCTAAGCACAAGTAGGAACTTAAATAGTTGTTTATATTCTGTCTCTCCCATTAGACTGGAAGCAACTTGAGGGCGGGTACCATCTTTTGCTTTTCTTTGTACCATCAGAGCTTAGAACAATGCCTGGCACATAGCAGGTTCTAATAAATTCTAGTTGACTGGCAAAACAATCTTGGCTCAGAAGAAGAGATTTTTTAAAAAAATTCCCTTTTCTTCCTTATATGCAGAAGTAAGGGACTATGGATATAAAACATACTATTGATGTTTTAGTTTTGCTGAAATGAATGTTTTCCCTTTTTAATTTTTTTTATTTGCTATTTCTTAGTGGTTAGAGAACAGGGAATGATATAGTCAGAAATGAAAGTGATATCAAAATAAAATAACTGTTTGTTGAATCAACAACAACAAAGATGGCTCCCTTTAGAAATTAAATAATATGACTCAGCTAAAAGCCGGAATAAAGACCTTAAGAAATTAAAGAATTTAGAGGAGAAACTAAGGCTGTTCTCTGCTAATGCCTGAGCTTTTGCAAGGAGCGTTTATCCCCCACAATGCAAACCCATTAATAGACACTTCTGTTTTTCCAATAACAGCTAACATAATTGCAGTCCTAATGCCTAAGAGCAAATTGTTCTTTCTAGAACTGGGCTGCATTTCTAAACCCATCTATCTAAGCTACCCTTCATCCCCGCTCAGAATTCTGATTTCACTGGGTTGTGGGCCTGTCCTGACTTTGGAGCCATGAAAGGGCAAAGAACTCAGTCCCTCTGGCATTCAGTCTTTGGAGGAGCCCCTCTCTCATCTCCCACATCATCTCACACGGCTATAGGCACTAAGGCTGCTTATACTGACTCTTTCTTTCCATGTTAAGCAGTGGATTCAAACTGACCAGCTAGTTACCCACTCTAAGGGGGTATATTTGGTGAAGCACAGACAAGGTCCTAGTTGCTATTGTTCTTAACCTCCTTAAATTCATGCTTATCCACTGATTTATGGCACCTCCACACTAGACTATAAGCTCTTCAAGGGGCAGGGACTATTTTTCATTCTTGTCTTTCAGTCACTACTGCCTATAGAGCTTACCTAGTATGTATGTATGTCTGGGACAGACAGTACAGAGGGACAGTGTTTTCAGTCCGAAGTTGAACAGGAGAAGGAGAGTGGGCCAGATTGCCTTCAAGAAATTGCAGACCTTTTTTACTGACCCCAAGGATCCCATGAAAGCAATGGCCCGTGACTTTAATACCAATGTTTTGTTAGTGTTTTATGGGAGAGACCTGGAATGCCACACTGCCTCTGAAGAGAGAAAGATGAGCATCCCACAGAAGGCCATAGAGAGGGGCATTGAGGGCGTGCATAGGCTAACCAATGGAACTCTGAAGAATAGGATGAAAGGACATCTTCAAGGAATTGTATGATGGGGTGACAAGAAAGCCTGGTTACGTAGCAAGAGCAGGGATGACAGGTGGACAGCTACAGGTAACTTCCCTACATTCTCCTCATCTTCCTTGTCTTCCTCCTTCTCCTCCTCTAAACACCTAACACTTCTATAGCACTCTGAGGTTACAAAATGTTTTACAGGTATTATCTCATTTAATCCTCAAAACAGCTCTCAGAGGTAGATGGTATTATTATTCCCATTCTACAGATGAAGAAACTGAGACTGAAACAAGTTCAAGGGACATGTCCAGGGTCACATAGCCAGTAAGTGTCTGAGGTAGGATTCAATCTCAGGTTTTCTTGACTCTGTTGTTAAGATCCTCTATGCAACCTAGAAACTTAAAACAATGTTGGAAGAAAGCAAGCAGGGCTTCTGGCACATGGCATATACTCTCAAGGTGAGCTTTTGGGAGAATGAGGATGACAATTGCACAAGACAGGCAGGCATGGGTGAGCTATGATTCATTTCACTGAAGGAAACTCCTGACCCTGTGAAATCACAAATATATTGAAATATTTGAATGTCTCTGGTGATTGGCATAATGCCTTGTGCAAAGTAAATGCTTTCTAAAAGTTCATTGAAGTGAATTTAATTCAACCAAATTGGTCCATATGGACAAAACCACCTATGTATCTTCCAAGGAAAGTCTCTGGTGCATCTTTAGTTTTCTTAGGCTATGACAGCAGATACTGGTTGGACTCACCTTGGTAATGGGTCAAGTATATCAAAATACCCCAAAGAGGTGCATATCTAGGGATCCAACCAGTTCTGATGGCAAAATGTCATAGTACAGATTCTTCCAGGCCAGGAACTGTTTCTTTCCCCATCTAGGGACCAGGATACTTTGGGGGAGCTGCGACATCTTTTCCATACAATGAGAGTATCCCTTGGTTCTTCAAGACAGAACTATTAGGGACCTTATCCCAATAGCCCCATGGGGAGAAGAGAGAATTTATCCCGTTAGGTTACTGCTGTCTCAGGATGGATCCGACACACTGGGAGCATCTGTTGTGTTAAGGAAACCCTCTTGTGTTTTAACTACTCACGGCCGGAAGGGCTGCCCATGCTCTGGGAGAATTGCTCGTACACCGCAGGCGAGTCTGAGCAAACGGCATACACGTTCCTCCCAGTGGCATGTTCCCACTTACTAGCGGTTAATGGGCTGTGGCCAGCGAAGGTTAATGCCCTGTGAAATCAGTCATTAATTGTGGAAACAACTGATTTCAGGGAGACCGTGGCAATTATGAGCAGTTTATAATGGTGGCAGCAGAACAAAACACTCCACCAGGTCACACGTTAGTCAGGAGGAAAAAAAGCCAGCCCAGGGACTTTGTTAATTTCTACTCTGAGGCTCAAGGCTCTGTTAGCCTAGACTACCAAGGCAGACTTACTGGACTGGACTCTGAAGGCCCAAAGTTAGCAAGTGTGTGCTCTCTGCAGAAAGGGTGAGGCTCATAAAAATAAGCAGAGGGAGGCAGCATAGGACAGTAGATGGAACCAAGAATGGGGAGGGCACCTCCTTCTGGTTCTATTGGCTTTCAGACGGTAAGCTAGGTACCACTGGTCATCCACCAGGTGCCTCCAGGTAGCTTATCTCTTGTCCTGTTTATGTTGATGATGCCACACTGGCTGCTTCTGCCTCTGTCATGAATTGGAAATGTGCTTGTTTTATTTCACGAAAGCCTGACATAGCACCAATTTGGGGAGGCCCTGAAAAACCCCTGAGTCTTTCCGGGGTATGTGTGTATGCATGTGCATGTGTGTGTGTGTGTGTGTGTGTGTGTGTGTGTGTGTGTGTGTGTTTGCATGTGCACACACACATATTTATATTTTTTCCTCCATCAGTGGAGGGACACTGAGTCTGGGGAAAATAGAATGGTTCAAGCAGACAAAGAAAAGTCTTTAAATCCATGGATATATATCACTGACCCCAAAGATCTGAGTGCCATTATTGGATTAATTTCCTCATCTAGCTTCACTAGTTCCGAAATAGGGGTGCTGCCCAATGCCCTCTACTTACCTGTCCCTGGTCTCTAAAAACTCACCAGCCTATGGAGAAACAGATTGAACAAATAACATTCTGTGCACAGACCTCCAGAAGGCACTTACCCAATGGGAATAGATACCAGGTTGGAAGGAAGAAGGAAAATGGGAAAAGAAGAGGACTTTCCAGGGCAGTTTTCACATCACTGCCACTGAATTGGTTGCTGAGCAGGGAGGCTGGATAATCCTAGCTGGGTAATCAGAGCAGATTGCCCTGGACTCATTCTTCCTAATATTCTCAAGTCAGTAACCTTGACTGTGTCTCTCTTTTCCTTGAAATGTTATTTTGTCCAAGAGAAAGTGGCATACAATTTAAAGAGCTATGGATTTGAAGTCAGAAGATCTGGGTTCAAATTCCAGCTCTGCCACTTCCTACTTGTAGAACCTTGGCCAAGTCACTATTTCTGTGGGCCTCCAATAACCTTGTCTAGACAATGAAGGTGCTGGGCTAAATTGTCTCTAAGCTCCCTTCCTGTTCTAAATCCTTTAATTAGTCAGTCATTTTGGTGAGGGTAGGGATTGTTATTTTATATCTTTGTATTCTCTACTGGTTGGAGGCAAGAGTAGATTCTCAGTGAATTTTTTCTGGTTGATTCCAAGATGATGTGATGGAAAAGACCTGAGGTCCTAGTCTTGTCTGAGCAGAACGTGGGAAGAGCTCATCCTTTGCTCCCAATGCCCATTGCTCAGGATCTGTACCCCCCCCACCACCACTTTTTGTCCTATGTCTGTTGTGCTCAGGGGTGCATTGTGGCAAGCAAGCACAGATTAGGAGTTGACAGTGTGTGGGTCACTTTTTCACAGACTCACTGTTTTGGGACAAAATTGACTGGGTGTTTTTGGCTTCCCATAGCTCCAGCTCTATCAGGGCTACAACAAATCTAATCAACAAATTAAATTCAATGCAAACTAATAGAAAGTTTGGAAACCTTTGTGACTAGATGAATTTCACAGTTTAGGAGATTTTTGTCATTTTATTTTATTACCTGGGGCTTTCTGATCAATTAAGGGAAGAAGAGTTGTCTGTTTGCCAAAGTAACCCTTAAGTTTAAATTGAATTTCAAATCCTCTATGGGCTTAGTGTGTCTGCCTGGTGGGGAGTGGCCAGGAGGGATTTGGACCATGTGATATTTTTTTTTTCCCTGACCATACTAATACCAGACCTTTGACCGCTTTTGTAGATTTCATCAACCTGCCTTTGGACTGTTTTTTTTTTTAATTTTTTATTTTTTTATCTCTCTGACATACAGGGAGAAGGGGGATGGACTATGTGGAGTAAGGGACTTTAATTCAGCACTTCAGGCTGGAAGAGGGACTGCTCTGGTTTGCTATGGCTTCCATGTAGATTTTCTGCGGGAGGCAGGGGATGGTGGTGGATGATGGTAAGGTGGAGAAGGTGTCTTCTTACTTGTGTGTGTGTGATTGTGTGTGTGTGTATTTCAGATGGAAATCTAGTTAAAATAAAGTGGAATAAAATATTGAAAAGTAAAGTTCTGTAGAGGGTTCCTTTGTTCATTAACAGACAGCTAACTAGTGTGGGGCAGTAGAAAGGCTACTGGATTTGAAGACAGAGTCCAGCACAGTCATTTACTACCTCTCTGGCCTATATCAAGTTATCTAACTTCTTTGCGTGTCAGTTTTTTTTTTAATCTGGAAAATGAGGGGGCTTGGACTAAGTGACTTAGAAGGTCCTTCCTACCTCTAGATCTATGATTTTAGGATCTTAGCAGTCTAAAAAATGGAAATTGCTGGTGAGTTAGCAATAGGCTCAAAATCAGAGTAGTAGCTGGAAGGGAGCTGATAAGTCACCTATGGCATCCAATAAAGAAAACTCTTCTGTAATACTCTGGATAGGTATGTATACAGTCTTTGTCTGAAGATCTTCTAAACCTCAGGTCTAATTGTATGACTTCCAGTTCAATAAACCCCAGTGACTCCCTATTGGTTAGTTGGTTGGAAAGGACCAAAATGACATCACTACATTGGAGTCAAGGTATGCTGTGTCTGATCAGACCAATATGAGGTCAAAAGGTTCTACCACGGGTTGGACACAAATAGCGCCCAAGGCCTACCATGCCAATAAAATTCTCCAGGCCACCAATTACCCTATTCCTTCTAGCCCCAAATATAAATTACTCTGGGATCAGATTTAAAGTCCTTGCAACCTGGCCTTTTTTCTAGTTTTTCATTCTTCTTACTCCTTACTCCCCTCCTTATAATCAGAGACCAGTTATGATTGTTTACCTGCTGGTTTGCATATATGATGCTCCATTTTTTATCTCCATGCCTTTGCCCTTCCTGGCTGCTCCCCATACCTGGAATATGCTCCCTTTTCATCTATGTCCTTTTTTTTTTCTTGTCCTTTTCTTCCTTTGAGGCTGTATTTAAGTATCACCTTCTACATGCAAACTTTCCAGATTTCCCCAAGCTCTCATTGTACTCCTTTCCAAAACTATCTTGCATTTTTTGTGTAGCACATGGATACCTACACACACTTATCTATGTTCATGTTGCCTACCTCATTAGAATGTAAGCCCTCTGAGGGCAGGAGTTGCTCACTTTTTGTCTTTCCATTGTCAGAACTTAGCATAGTGCCTGACATAAAGCAAGCATCTAAATGACTCTTGCTTCTGGTTGGATGAGTGATTAATAGTTTGGGGAACTCATTATTCCCTGAGGTGACTCATTTCACCTTTGGACAGCTCTAGTTTTGATAATAAATCTCTGCTTCTATTGATCAGACAGCTGCACCATTAACATTTCATCTTGTTGGTCCTAGTATATTGGTAGTCTTCAAAGATCTATTTTAGCATTATTTTGACTTGGAAACTCCACAGCCATTCTCCTCTGATGTCTCCTTGTTGTTTGGACATGACCCTGGTTTCTCAGATTCTTTGCTCTGGAGAGCTATATAAAGCAACGTCAAGAAAGTCAAGAAAGAACTTTGATTATGAGCCCAGGAATAGCCTGTAGTGGCCTGCTGTCCAAGGATCAACCTAGTTAAATTCAGAGAGGCTCTTCATGAGATAGGTTGGAAAGGAAAGAAATGGAAACCTGCTCAAATTGCCTACCAAGGCATAATTTCGATCTGCATTGATAAAGGGAGTCCTCACACTGGAAGGTCATAGATTTTGAAGTTGAAGCACAAATTTGACAAAGTAAAAGTTTAAAATGAGACCTGGGCCTAGTGTAGGGGGTGTTGCACGTAATAGGCATTCAATAAATGTTTATTGAAATAAATTGACGAGATCTTGAAAGGGAGCCAAGATGGAAGATTAGAGGCAACCCAGCTGAACTCTCTTAACATTCTCATCCAAATAACTTAAAAAAAAAACCACTTCAAATTCAATTTTGGAGCAACAAAGCCAACAAAATATTAGGGTGTGGCATTCTTCTGGCCTATGAAAACATAGGAAGTTGGCAGGAGAAGTTTGTGACAATAGAGTGGAGGCCTATCTGGAGCCCACATATGTAGCAGAAATAAGAGCAGTCACAGCAGTTTCAGGAATTCTCAGCCCAGAGATGATAAGGGGGTCAGAAATAGATAACAGGAGACCCTTTTCTGGCGCTGGGTATAGCTGGCACTGATTGGCAACTCTGCTGCCCATACGCAGTTCTGGGGCGCAATTCCAGTGGACCTCTCTGAATTCCTGGTGATTGGTCATAAGGGGGAAGGGGCCCTGGTTACAATTCCAAGGCAAAGAGAGCACTAGAGTTTGTGGCTACAGGGGAGCAGGGGCCCTTTATGGGTAGGGACCAAAATGCAGACCAGGAGAGCAGTGCTCACACCCCTCCCAGGATCACACCACCTTGGAAACACCCAAAACTCACAACCCCCCAGAACTAGTTCTAAAAACAGAAGCATGAAAAAGTTCCTCGCCACCCCAGGTGTGGAGAGCCCAACTTTAATAGAAAGTTCAAAGTCAAGAAATAAGCTGGAAAAATGGACATAACAGCAGCAGCAACAACAGAAAGCTACTACAATGGCAGGGAAGATCAAGACATAAACTGAGAAGAAAACAGCAAAGTAAAAACAACTACAAACAAAGCCTCAAAAAAGATTCTAATTGGACTCAAGCACAACAAGAATTCCTGGAAGCTTTAAAGAAAGAGCTAAAAATGGTAGAGGAAAAATTGGGAAAAGAAATGAGTGATGTAAGAAAAATTATAAGAGAATTAACAGTTTGGTAAAAAAGCCAGAAAAATACTGATGAAAAGACTTAAAAAAAAAAAACAGAACAGGTCAAGTGGAAAAGGAGGTACAAAAAATTAACTGAGGAAAAGAACTTGAAATAAATAGACCACTAATGTGTTGTTGCAAATCTGGAGCACCAACACTTAGAATGGCACCAAAGAATGTGGTGCCCTTGGCTTTCCCTACATTATGTTGGGGTTGTAGGCTTCAGTTGGAGAACTGGTGAGGTTGAGGAAGACATAGTTAAAGAAGTCTGCCTCTTCTTTGGTGGCTGTGTACTCAGAGTAGTAACCAGAGGCCTCTGTTTTCCTCCCTCAATTATTTTCTCTTAAGCTTTCTATGCAGAAATAGGATTTACGTCTATTGAAATGCTTGAGTTCTGGTTGATGCTGAGATGGAACATTTGCAGAAGCAGGTTACTAAGCAGGAGAGTGTCCTCAGTTAAAAATGGTTCAGTCTTTTAATTTGGCCCTAATCCTATTAGAGACACAGAGCTCAGGGCTGCTGAATCCTTTTAGGGCTCTTTGATCAAGTGAGTGCTTTCCAGTGGGATGGTTCCTGCCAATCCTAACCCCGCCCCCCCTCTAATGGGGCACCCAATTCATATCTAGATGTGGTTTTCCTTCAAGCTTGACGAAAGAGACTGGCTCTTGTTCAGGAATGCATTCAGAACACAAGCATGCGAGATTGCTAGGGTACCTCATATACCCTGTGCTCACCCGTATGGTCCCTGATCCCTAGAAAAAAGTAGGGGAAGGCAATAATAATGATAACAACAACAGTAACAACCCCTATTTCTGTAGCGCTTTCAGGCTTACACAAGCTTTTGGCTTACTTCCATTAAATTTTCCTTCAGCTTTGAGAGGTAGAGAAGGATTAGGTATAGTTTGGTGATTAGGAGGATTAGAAATAGTTCCATAATTAAGGCAGCCTGTGTTCATATTCAGAGGCTTAATGGTATGCAGGCTGGGGAGCTTCAGGTGGGCCACAGAGTGACTTTTGTTGGGAAAAGAAAACATTGAGGTGGATAATAAAGGAAATGTGGACTCCGGAAATGTTTCATGCATCTATATTACCAGCTTTATTTTATGAAAGTAATGATACAATAAGTGGCATTCTATGAGCATTTCTTTATCCAGAGCCTACTATGTGCTGGGCATTGTGCTAAGTACCGAGGACACAGAGAAAGCCAAAATGAGAACAGAAACCAGTTCCTGCCTTCATGGAACTCACATTTAAATGGTGAAGACAATATGCAAAAGCTGTGTACGTACAAGATAGGTATATGAGTGTGTGTTTTTGTGTATGTGTATACACACATATATGTGCATATATATAGTGTATGTAATGTATATAAAATGTATATATATAATATAATATATGTAATGTGTGTATGTGTGTATATATGTGTGTGTGTATATATTTCATATATACCATACATACACACAGAGAAAGAGAGGGAGAGAGGAAGGGAAGGAAAGAGAGGGAGAGAGAGAATGGAAAATAATCCAGGAGTGTAACCCAGTGTCCCTAGGATTTATTTCTTGAAGCTATATTTCAACTAGTGTCTCTGTCTCTGGCCGGGGTGCCAAAGATTGTCATGGAGGCTTTGAATCCCCTATAGCCCCTTGCCCAGAGCTATGCACACAGTTGTTGTTTAGTTGCTCTTAGTCATGTCTGACTCTTCTTGACTCCATTTGGGATTTTCTTGGCAGACACTGGAATGGTTTGCCATTTCCTTCTCCAGATCATTTTACAGATGAGGAAACTGAGGCAAGCAGGGTTAAGTGACTTGCCCAGGGTCACATAGCTAGTGACTGTCTAGGGTCAGATTTGATCTCAAGTCTTCTTGACTCCAGGCCTGGTGCTCTATCCACTGTGCCACCTAGCTATCCCTACGCAATGACATACATACAGTAGGTCCTTAGTAAATTTTTGTTGAATTAAATCAAAAGGAAATGAGAGGCAGCAAGATGGAATGGAGCAAGTGCTGAGCGCACTTCTCTACTACCTCTCACACCAGTATTGGGGCTGCGCTAGCTGACCTAAGGACATGACACAAGGTGAGATCAAAACCCACCCCTGTATCCTGTTCCCTCCTCTATTTACAGTGCTGTGGAGATCCCAGCTCCAGGCCAAGGAAATTTGTTTAGGCCTAGATATGCAGCTTGGCCACAGCCCTTGCAAAGCAAAAGTCCTCTGAAGGCTGCAACCAAGAAGCACCAGTGCTTCAAAGCTCTTAATTGCCAGTGCTAAGGAAAGTGGGCTCTGACCTGCTGGTGCTGGGCCAGGGAGTACAGGTTACCAGGATAGGACATCTTGCATGTGGGGGGCTATGCCTCACTCCACCAAGCTTAAGGAAAGAGCATAACATCCTGCTGTAGCTAGTTCTGAGCACCCAAAAGTCACTTAGGGGCAAAGTTCTAGGCTGGGGAACCATAAAATGCTTATTGTGGGAGGAGGTTGAGAAACTTTTAGATTGAGCACCCAAGGAAACCACAATCAGAGAGGAGGGAAGTCAGGGAGTGAGAAATAGGGAAAATAAAGAAGAAAAAAAATTAAAATACCAAAAATTTCAGGAAGAAGAAAACTCAAAGACCCGGAACATAAACAGTTAAATCAATTGCAAAAATCCAGCAACAATAGAAGGAAATATGGCTCTCAGATGGAGTGAATAAGTTCAATCATTTATAAATTGAACTAAAGATTAAAATTGACACTTGATGAAATAGCGGACCCTGTGAAATTTGAGAATATGGAACCACAACACATTGTTCCTGAGTGGTTCAAAACAGAAATGAGAATTATGAGAGCAGAATTTATGTCCTGCATAGTAAAAATAATGAGCAGAGGAGGAAAACCTTAATGTACACTGGCAAGCTTCACCAAAGAAACAAAAAAGAGAACAATAGACTGGGAATGCAAATATACAGAAATAAAGGACAATCTAGAAGAAGAAAAGCAAAAAACACTTAACTTCAAAAGAAAATACAGTCACTATTTAAGCAAAACATATTGAACTCAAAGAGGATGTTCAGATAATCTAAGGATCATAATGTCTTTTAGAAACATATGATAGGATAAAAATACTTATCATCATAATGACAGAAATAATAGAAGAGAACTGCCCAGAACTTCTAAATACAGAAAATGAAATTGCAATTGAAAGAATTCACAGATTGCCTCTGGAGGTGGGGTGTGGGGAAGGAACACAAAGCTACAAACTCCATAAAACATAGGGGTTAAATTTAACAATTAAATGCAGAAACAACAAATTCTGCAAGCCATCAGGGGAAAGACTTTCAAATACAAAGAGAAAGACATTCAAATAATGCAAAACTATTCTTCACTCTCTAGCAAAAAGAGGAGGGAATGGAATAATGTGTTCCTAAGAGCAATAGAGCTTAGGATGAAGCCCAGGGTGACCTGTCTTGCATATCTTAGCTTAACCATACAGAGCAAAAGATGGACATTCAACAATAAAGAAGAGTTTGAAACATTTTTAGAAAGAAAAGCAAAACTAAAGAGATTATTTGCCTCTCAAATACCACAAACAGAGAAATGCAGGAGGAGTAATAAATGTAGCAGGCAAGGACAGCAACAGCAACAGAGTGACGATAGAGAGAAGTGAGAGACTTCTTTGTAAATGTGCACAGGGAGACAGGCAGAAATCTGTAAAAGTAACAGTGAGGAGGTGTAGAGGGAATATTATGGACAGAACCTGGCAATACTCTGCCTACAGGTGAATACTCCTTTATGGGAAGCACATGGGAAAGTACATGAAAGTGCATGAAAGGGGGTAGGGAAGTAGCAGGATAGAGAAGAGTGTGTAATGTTCTGGGGTCGAATCAATGGCTAACCATGAGGGAAAGTTGACCTCTGTGGTCTCAGAAAGTGAAATGGATGGGGAGAAGAGGGTTATGATTGAAAAGGGGGGGGAAAGGCAGGAGGCTTTACTTTGGAAATGAGAGGGGGTCCATTGATTAATATTCCTATGAGTAAAGAGAGATGGGTGGTGAAGGGAGAAAAGGAACTTACACTGGCTGAGGTCTGGGGGATCTGGTGCTTGAGAAGTCTGCTTGTACTGGGGTGGTGGGGTTGGAACCTCTGGGGGGCAATTGACAGCTGGTGGCACAGGAGAACAATGACACAGGAAGGAGATCTCTAGGCACATATAGAAAAAAAATTGGTAAACAAGAGAGGAAGTAAGTTGGTGGTGGGCAGAACAATCAGGGACTTGGTAAGAGAGGGACCCCACTATAGGGCAGTGCTAGTTGGAACAGTGAATGGAGTGTTGGGCAGGGAGTCAGGAAGACTTGAGTTTAAATCTGGCCTCAACCACTTACTAGCTGTATGAACTTGGGTAAGTCATTTAACCTCTATTCAACTCAGTTTCTTCACCTATAAATTGGGTATAATAACACTTACCTCCCAAGGTTGTTATGAGGATCAGATGAGATAATTCTAAAGTGCTAAGCTAAGTTTCTGGCACATACTAAGCAATACATAAATATTAGCTATTTATTATTGTTGTTGTTGTTGTTATTATTAATAGGCATTATTATGGAAATAAAATACAATGGAGGGGACTCCATGGGGTGAACCCTACAAAACGGTGGTGGAAAGTGCCTAGAGGAAGATACCTTGGAATCTTTGATCACATGAAGAAGACAGATAAAAGAGAGAAACAAGATAATTATAAGAGTCACAAATCAGAGCATGAGAGTCTAGGGTAAACAGAAAGAGAAGATAGATAATGCAGAGAGTAAGGGAAATCCTTTTTGGTAAGGAGCACACAACAAAAGGAAATTAAAAGCTAAGGAATAGAACCAGTTGAGAGAAAGGGGGATATCAAATGAGAAGAGGAGATCAGAGGTCAGGAGAAAAGAACCAATGGGAACAGGGCAACCTTAAAAAAAGATTAACATAAAGCAATGGAAGGAATGTAATACTGAGTTTGCAGCTGAAGAAGGAACTTGAAACTGAAAAGTTTCTGCACAGAGAATATTAATGCACCTAGAATAAGAATGGAACTGGTTAAATGGGAAAACATCTCTGTATCAAAATTTTCAGAGAAGGGCTTGGTATCCAAGATATATAAATAATAATTTAACTAAAGAAACAGACACACACATGTAACTATAGCCGTTTCCAAATAGGTAATCAAAAGATGTGAATAAACAGTTCTCAAAAGAACTGCAATGTATTCACAACCATATAAAAAAATGCCTCAAATCACTAATCACGAGAGAAATGCCAAGAAAACCATCTAGATCTTTACCTCACACCCTGAAAACTGGCAAAGATTATGAAAAACAAAAACAAAAACAAAAACACTAGATGTTAGAGGAGTTGTGGAAGGATAGGCATGCTAATACATTGTTGGTGGAGCTGTGAAATGGTACAACCATTTTGGAAAGCAATTTGGAATTTTGCAAATAAAGTTACTAACATGTCTATAGTCTTTGAAGCAGAGGCTCCATTACTGAGCTTACACCCCAAGGAAGCCATTGATGAGAGAAAAGTCCTCATCTACTCTAAAACACTTACAACAGTATTTTCTAAAATAGCTAAAAATTGTAAACAAAGTAAATGCCCATCAACTGGGGAATGGCTTAAAAACTGTGGTACATGAATGGAACGGAATATTACTGTGCCTTTAGAAATTATACATAAAAAAGAAAAGAAATATGTGTGCTGAATACACAGAAGCATGGATTTATATGAAATGATGCAGAATAAAGTCAGCAGAGCTAAGGAAATAATACACATGGTAACTACAACAATTTAAATGGAAAGACGACAAACCAAAAAAATCAAATGTAAATGTCACAAAATGATAAAGATCAAATGGGACTTAAATGAATAGATATGAAAAGACCTATGCTTATCTTTTTATGGAAGTGGAAAATCCAAAGGTATTAAATATTGTACACATTTTTGTACTTTTTCAACGTATTGATCAATTGCGCTGACTTTTTCTTTTCTCGCTTTTCCTCTCCAAAAAAAAAAAATATTACTTGTTGCATGGCATGGCTCTCTAGGAGGGGGAGGGAGAGGGATACATGGTGACATAAAAACCAGAAAATATCAATAAAAACTTTTTTTTTAAGTGTGCTGAATATGGAGTCAGAGGACCTGGGTTCAAATACTAGCTTTGTCATTTGCCACCTTCATGACCTTGGTCAAGTTCATTATTTTATTTGGACTTCAGTTTCCTCATCTGCAAAATGAGAGAATTAGGCTAGAAGATCTCTGAAATTCTTTCCAACTTTTAATCTATTTTTCAAGAAAGAAACTACTGGCTGACTTTTTTTTACCCATTGTGGTGTTTTCCAGCTCTCACATTTTACAGAGAAACTGAGACCCAGAAAATAAGTAGAGATTTACTCAAGATGAGACAGATAGTCTCCTAAACAATTGCGGGAGGCAGCCTGGTGAAACGATCAAAGTACTGGGCAGGGAGTTGGAAGACACAGATTTTAGCCCTGACTCTGCCACATACTGCCTGAGTGGCCTTGGGTAAACTACTCTTGTTATATGCGTCTCAGTTTCTTTCCCTTATAAAATGCAGGGGTTAGTCTAGAGTATAGCTCAGATCTCATCAAGCTCTGCTCTCACATTCTGTGATCTATACAACCTACATATTAATCGGAGAGCCTCAGTGTGCTACAAGATCCAAATGTCTTCTAGGCGACGAGCCAGTCAAGATGAAATATTAGTTACATTGTATTTGGAAATACATATTTGGGGCAATATGTCACTTTGTGCTCCACGTGGTCTCAGAGACTTTCGATGGCAATTCACATTTTTCACGGTCAAGGAAATGGAATTTGTTTGCTGGAGTTTGGTGCTAAATCTTTCCAGACATTTTACAAATTTAACTGATGGATTAACCAATCAAATTTGTATCTGAATTTTACCCAAAGTTCCATCTTAGAAGTTTATAAGTGTGGTTCAAATGCAGCAGCATCTGAAATATTGCACACAGTAACACACATGTGGATGCGCGTAAGTGCACACACACACACACCACACACACACACACACACACACAAATGTGCACATCGCTTCACATCAGTCAATCAAGAGATCGCCCCAACTGACAAAAAGAAATAGCCGTGGTTGTAGTTGTAGAGACTCATCAGTAACAGGCTTGGTTCTCAGGCACTTTTGGAGGGCAGTGAGAAACTTTGTTCCATTGACTATTCAACTTTGTGGTTTGTAGAAAATGCATTGCTTCAAGTACTGGATCTGCCGTTAACCAACTTGGTGGATGATTTGTATCAATTCCTCCTCATCTCTTGGTCTTAATTGCTCTTCTATAAGATAAAGCTGCACACTGATGTATATCTCTGATGCCAACATTCTTTGAGTCTATCACTGATAGAGAGCCATGTATAAGAGGTGACAAGGCACAGCTGAAAGTGATAAGGGCATAGTCCAAAGACCTGGGTTCAAATTCCTTACTCTCTCTGTGACCTTGGGCGAGTCACTTAAGTTGGCTTCAGTTCCCTCAAAATGAGAGGTGTTTTACTAGATGACCTTAAAGATCCCTTATTGCTGTAAATATATGATCCCACAAAAGAGGGCTAACCTTTAGGTCAAGAGAGCTGGTTTCTAATCTTTGCTTTGCCACTGACTCTTGGAGTGTGGCATTGAGCAAATCGATTCTTGGGAGAGAACTCGAACACAGATATGGTTCCTTTTTTGTCTTTGTATCACCAGATCTTTCCACAGTATAGACAATGATGCTGAATAAATACTTCTTGATTGGTCGACTTGAAAACAATATTTAGAGACAGAAGGAACCACTTACTCTAACCTCATTTTACAGATAAGAAAATAGAAGCCCAGAGAAGGAAAGAGATTTATCCCAGCTTATACAACAATAAAATTATCAAGCTCGGGCCTCTGATTTCAAATTAAGAGTTCTTTCCATTGTTCATCTTGGGGTCTCAATCTCCATGTTTCTAAAGTGATGGGATTGGACTAACTGAACTCCAAGGTCCTTCTGAACACTAATAGTCAATGAGTCTATAAGTCTACCATGGAGAGGAAGCCCAGAATAACGGAGCAAGTGCTAGACTTGGACATTTCCTCCTGCCCCCTCTAACCTCCCATAAACCCTCCTTTATGTCAATGAAAAAACAGCCCAGCAAAACCGAAACAAATACTATGACTGATTGGCTATGCACTATTCTGAGCCCAGAGCCACCCACCTCTCCAGCAAAAGGAGGGTGGCACAATTCTCATCTCTTTTCTGGAGCCAATATTCATCATAACTCTCAATACATGGCTTCATTTAAGTGTTTCTTCAATTTACATCATCACAGAGCTTATTTCCCTTTGTATCCATTCATACAAGTTTTCCTTAATTTCTCTGAATTCCTCGTGTTCATTATTTCTTTGCATTCATATACCACAGTTTAGTCAATCATTGCCTACCCAAAGTAGAGCCATTGCTTCCAATTTTTGATTACCACAAGCATGGCTGTAAATGCTTTTGTATATATCGGGCATCCCCCTGCAACCATGTCATTTCTTCTCCTAACCTTCACCCTGACATTATTCAAGATATATGGTTCTAATTAGCATGTCCAGGGGACCGTCCTTCATAGACTGCTCTTGTCTAGAAGCACTTAAAGTTTGCTTATGCATTTTTACTCCCTAAGGCATCCTATGATTTGATAGATCACATTCTGAAGCATTCAGGATTCCACTATGAGAGGATCAGAGAAAAGAGAGTTCCTGTCATTAACTCTCCCCACTACCTCCCACCCTACCTTGCCTCCAAGGGCTGGCCCACTATGCACTCAGAGCTCAGAGCTCTGAACTATGTGCTCTGTACATATTGGCCTTCCCGTAGGGGACTGGAATCTAGAAGGTACAGTCCAGGAAGAAAGCTATTCTCCAGGCAGTGAGACTTCAGGCATTGTCATAGATGACTTTACAGGGCATGGAAAGCCTTTTTGCTGTGCACAGGGGTTCTCTTTGTCTCCTGCAGGCTTTCTGAACACATGTTCAGGGGTTTTCACAAAAGTTTTAGAAAAAATTCATGGCTGATTTCTAGTCCCTTGTCCCTGTTGAGACAATTATCATGTGGACCAGTGTCTGCATCCAGGCTTCAAAGGCCCTGACCTGGAGTCACAGTCACAGGCTGGGTTCCTTTGTATCCCTGCTGCATAGTCCCTGACACACAGGAAGAATTTATTAAGTGTTTAGTGACTTGTGAAACCCTCACATTTTACAGAAGGGTAAACGAAGCACCTAGAAGTTTGAAAAAACTTCACAGTCACAAGAAAGAGCTGCTAGTAAAATGAAGACTAGAGCCCAAGTGGGCTTATTGGCCCTGAAATCAGAACTCTTTTCCTTATCTCTACAGCAGGGGCTTTTAACATGGGTGCCATGAACTGGTAGTGTGGTTTTTTTTTCAATGTTTTGGCCAGTATATTTCAATATAACTGGCTTCCTTTGCAATCCTGTATGTTTTATCTAATGCATTTAAAACATCATTTTGAGAAGGGGCCCATAGTCTTTACTGTTGTTTGTCCTTCACTTTTGAAGAGGACCAGTGGCATCACAGGGTGATAACTTGACTTGCTCATGAATTGGGTTTAAATGAGGCAGAGCTGCACTAAGTCATCAGCCTCACTCTCTCTTCCAGAGATATCAAAGTCCAGTGGCAGGACAAAAGTCAAGATGATTGGCGATAGTGATGCAGTGGATGACCTTGGCATCTTCAATGTCTGACCAAGCTCTAAGCAGTCCATGACACCTGCTTCAGCCACTTTCATGGCTGTTGGAACAAATTGTTCTCATCTGCCCATTCTGTCACGGAAGCCTTCATATGCTTGAGATTGACACCTCCCTAACTCACTGACAGGTGTGATACTTGTCAGTTACCCTCAACCTAGTTTAGCCCATCTCTTGAGAGGGTTTTACTGGGGTGTGGCTGTTATGCATGCTACATTCTTTTGGAGCTACAGGGTGAGAGTTGGGTGAAGGTGAGCCCCAAAGGTAGATGAAAAGATCTGATAACGATAGAATAAAAGTCCCGAAATGAGTTCTGCAAGCCCTCATATGGTGGCAGCTAGGTGGCACAGTGGATCGAATGCCAGGCCTGGAGTCAGAAAGACTTCTCTTCCTGAGTTCAAATCTAGCCTCAGATACTTACTAGCTGTGTGACCCTGGGCAAGTCACTTTGTTTGCCTCAGTTTCCCCATCTGTAATATGAGCTGGAGAAGGAAATAGCAAACCACTCCAGTGTCTTTGACAAGAAATCACCAAATGGGGTCACAAAGACTTGGACACAACTGAAAACAAAGACTAACAACAAAGTCCTCCCATCAGAGGCTCTAGTCCTCCTTGAACATTCCATATACCCCCCCCCAAGGCTTTACCAGCCTGCCAAGGGTATTTGGAACACCTAAAAATGTTTGAGAACCTCTACAAGAAGGCTACGATGCAAACACAAGCTGCACCCCTTGGCGCCCTGCCATCAGTGGCTTAACTCATCAAACTGAGATAATGCCAGAGGGAGGCATGCAACTGAAGAAGTGCCATGATATGAATCAGATGTATTCATTCCAATGCAGCACTCAACATTAACTACATGCATCGCAGTGCTAAATCCAGCCCATCTCTGAGAAGAGCTGGACCCAATGAACACAAGTCATCATATGGTAAGGATAGCTCATGTCTGCCGAGTGCCAGTAGAGTTCATGGTAACCCTTTGAGATAGAGTGTTCGAGTGTTATTAGGCAGTGATATGGGCAGCTACAGAATCAGGTAGCCAGGTGATACAGTGGATAGAGTACTAGGCCTGGAGTTAGGAAGACTTGAGGTCAAATCCAGCTTCAGTAAAATTTTGTGCCTCTGTGACACATAGTAGGTACTTAATAAATGTTTCTTGAATTGAATTGAACTGAATTGAATACCATAAAGAGAACTCTTGCTGAGATCATAAGTTCCTTCTGAAGTCATCCTGGCTATGGGGTTCTGACTTGACTTGGAGAAACTGGAGCAGCCTAGGCTGTAGAGGCAGGGGATCTGAATTAAAATCCTGTCTCTACTCCTTACTCCTTATATGACCTTGGACAACTCACTTCCCTTCACTATTCTTCAGTTTCTTCTTCTGTAAAATAAAAGGGTTTGACCAGATGATTTTTAAGGGCCCTTCCATCTCTAAACTTCTATGGTCCTGTGAATTGCTCAGGGTCACACAATCCGTACTGGTACCCTATGGGCAGCTGGGTGGCACAGCTGCTAAACTTGGCATCAGGATGACCTGAGTTCAAATCTTTCCTCAGATATTTAGTAGACAACCTCTTTCAGCCTCAATTTCCTCATCTGTAAGATGGGGATTATAATAACATCTTCCCAGGGTCATTGTGAGGATCAAATGAAATAGTATTTGCAAACCTTTAAGGTACCACACAGTGTGGTTAGGTGGAGAAGTAGATGGAGTGCTGTCCCTAGAGTCAGGAGGACTTGAATTCAAATGTGACCTCAGACACCAGCTGTGTGACCCTGGGCAAGTCACTTAACTCTCTTTGCCTCAGTTTCCACATCTGTAAAATGAGCTGGAGAAAGAAATGGCAAACCACTTCAGTATCTGCCAAGAAAACTCCAAATGGGGACACCAAGAGTCCGACGTGACTAGCGGACTGAACAAAGACAATAAAAAGGTGCCACACTAATGTTAGCTATTGTTGATGGTATTCCCATCCTTATTTGAGTATTTCCAATGAAATGATGCTCACTACCTTATAAGATAGCCCATTCTTCATTTTTCAGAACTCCAATGGTAAGAAGATCTTTTTTGTGTGTATTAGTCTGAAGTCTTATTTCATTTTATTTCTTCCCATCCATCGTAGTTCTGCTTTCTGAGTCATATTCATCTTCTTAGTGAACAGATTGGGTCATATCTCTCCTTAGAATTCTTCAGTGCTTACCCAATCCTACAGGACAAAGTCTGAACTTCTTAGCACTTGGACTGGCTCTCAAAGTCCTCCGATAAGCTGGCCACTTTCTACCTCTCTGGCTTGTTCTCACTCTCCTCCTTTCTATTCACACTAAGCACCACATGACAGCCAAACTAGACACTGTATGTGTCCCCTACCCTGCCTTGTGCTTTCCCACCTCTCCCTCTTTTTTTTCTTTTTTTTAGCATTTTCTACCCCTCTCCTTTGGACTATTGCAGCTGCTTCCAGTCTTTTCCTTCCCCAGTCTAGTTTCTCTGTGACCACCAAAACAATGAGATCTGACTGTATCGACCCTCCTCAGCTCATCTTCAAAGCTTTCCTATTTCCTCAAGGATTAAATACAAAATCCTCAGCCTGACATTTAAGGCAGCCCACAATTTCTTTCTCACCTACTTTCCTAGATGCATTTCATATCACTTTCCTGCATGAAGTCTCTGTTCTAGTCAAAGTGGCCTATTAACTTGTCCCCATGCATGACATTCTATCTCCTGTGGCTGTTTGCATAGGCAGGTATGTTCCCCAACCATGTCTGGTATGGCTTCCTTCCTTAGCTCTTCTATGGGGCCTCTCCAAACTCCCCCCAGTGGTCAGCTCTCCCTGTGTCTTAGGACATCCTTTGTATGGTCTTTGTATTGACTGTTACTGGGATGTTAGTGTACACCTGCCCCTAGTAGGTGGAGTCCTTTGCTCTGTTTTTGCATTCCCAGGAACTGGAACAAGGTCTCACACATAGTAGGTGTGAAAGAAATATTTGTTGAATTGAATGGGAATATTAGATACCAGGAGGCCTCAGATCTTGTTCTGTCTCTGTGGTGGGCTGAATCAAACTGATGCCCAGAGCAGGGTGTATGATTTGTTCAAGGTCACACTGTAAATCAGAGGCGGGGGTGGGGGGATGGACGGACTTGCAACTGATTAGTTCATAAAATTCATAATCTCTCTCTCTCTCTCTTTCTTTCCCTCCCTCCTCCTCCTCTATGTCTCCCTCTCTTCCTTTCTCCCCCCTCTTCCTCTTTCCCTCTCCTCTCTCTCTCTGCCTCCCTTCCTCCCTCTCCCTCCCTCCCTCCCTCCCTTTCTCTCTCTTTCCCTTCCTTCTCTCTCTTTTTCCCTCATAGACACACGCACCTGGTCTCTCTACACATTTATATACAGGCATGCATATAAGTAGATATGATAACATATATGCATATATGTATGTATGTAAACCCTTTTATAAGAGGCTTGTCCATATTTGAAAGGTCTGAGTATATATTGATGACTTCTGAACTTTCCTTGTTTTTACTTAACTCATCTGGATCCTAAAACCAGCAAAGGTATACTGCATTCCCAAACTGTCATCATCAGTTCCCATTACAACTCCTTAGGTTCCCAAGCCATACAGCAGAAAAAAAGAAGAGCTTTAATTTATACAGCAAAGGACTTTTACTTGTGTCTTTAGAGAGGTAGGATGTACCCTTTCTTTCCTATAAGTGCCCCCCTTTATTTTTTTCATCTCATAGAACTCTACCATCAACATGACTCACAGAAGTGCACTGGATGAGGCTCCAGTGAGGGAGGAAGCCTGGGTTGCTTCTCCTATTGCTCACTGTTGCTGGTAGATAGCCATCACTCTGTCTTATGGCAACTGATGCCCTCTGTTCCTGGCCATGGTCTTGCTCCTCATTACCTGCCAATGACCGCATAGCTTTACTGCTTTCTGCTTTTCAATTCGTCGTGTCCAGAGGCCCACTGCTCTTCCTTCTGATATCCTCCATTCTGGCAGGCATCTTGTGTCCTCCCTGTCCCTTATCTCCTTATATTCTCTAGTAGTGACTCCTTCTCCCCAGGAGATGGTGCCAGCTCTTCAACACTGGGACAGATTATACTGCAGTCCCCATGATGATACTATTGGAGATCTTTATAGCTCCTCAAAACCCAGTCCTTCTGTTCTTAGATTTAGGTTGGGTTTCATGGTGCTCTCTCCCTTCCCTACCCCAAAACTGTAAGTGTCTCTTACATTGTTATGGAGCCCACCTTTACCTACTCTGCTTAACTGAATCTCCATTTCCCACTCTTGAGTTAGGGTAAATTCATCATGTTTATTTCTCCCTTTCCCAAGAAGCCAGCTTTATTTCCCCTCTTTCTTCCCACCTTCATCAATACTTCTTCTTAATTCTTCAGAAGAGTACAGCTCCCTTTCCATTTTCCTTTCCACTCCCTCCTTATTCCTGGGCAGATGGGATAGGTCATGCAAATTAGATAGGGTCTGCTTTGAGAAAGCACTGGAAAAGGAAGGGAGGTGTGGCCCCCTTTCTCCTGAGGAGCCAGGAGAGTTTCGTATCACTTCTATACATACAAAACAGATATTAAATGAAGAGCTTAAAACAGCTACAGCTTTAGGAAACCCAGAGTGGTTAGGGTCTTTTCTATCCTCTGGGCCATCCCCTGGGGCAGCGTCACTGTGGCACATGTGTCCTGCTCCACCAGCTAGTTCTCTCTTGGGAGCTCAGCCCTCCCAGATGGTGGAAAAGCACGCTCAGCATCTAACAGCAGCTTGCCTG
Organism: Phascolarctos cinereus; assembly: GCF_003287225.1. Taxonomy (NCBI): domain Eukaryota; kingdom Metazoa; phylum Chordata; class Mammalia; order Diprotodontia; family Phascolarctidae; genus Phascolarctos; species Phascolarctos cinereus. The sequence continues at coordinate 80,235,531 of NW_027555625.1, read as the reverse complement.
ACTCCAGCAAGTGCCATTACCCCAAAGTCAATAAGAAATAGTCAAAGGAAACCCAACAGCCCATAAACAATATTAGCAACAAAATCATTAGAATATAAGGAATTGAAATATGTTGGAGCAGCACGTTGGGCTATGCAGAAACGCCTTGATTTGCAATGAGCTGCATCAAGTAGAAACAGATGTTGATCGACAGACTGAAAACGGGATGCCTTAGAGTCACCATTTGGGATAGAGTCAAAAAAAGCAATGGGTGGGGTGTCCAAGGACATAGATTTTATTTTATTTTATTTTTTTTATATATAAAGGACTCATGATGAAGGACTCATGTTATCTACCTCCAGAAGACTTGGATTTTATTTCTGGTTCTGCCATTTACCAGTCGTGTGACTTCAGGAAAGTCACAAACTCTATGAGTCTCAGCTTCTTTTTCTTTACAATGAAAGAGCAGGACCAGGTAGCTTTCACAATCCCTTTCAGCTCTGGCATGCTAAGATCTTGGGGAGGAGAATATTCCAGTGATGTAATTCCTTTTTTCTTTCCTTTTCTTACCTCTTTACTTCTCCTTTAGGAGTCATACCCAACCCCATGAGTCAACAAACACTGATGAAGCACTTATTATGTGCCAGGCACTATGCTAAGTGCTGGGAATACAAATACAAGCTTAAAGAAAGATAGTCCCTGCCCTCAAGGAGCATATAGTCTTAACTGGGGAAGACAACTCAGAAATGGGAGCTTAGAAGGTGTGAGGAGGGAGGAAGGCGCATTGTGCAGTGGCGTGGTAGAGAAAGTTTTAGAGGGTCAGGAGTGCAGCCTAGAGAGAAATGAAGTCATGGTTGGCCTAGGGATTTTTCTTAAAGTGGAGTTTCTGAGAGGAACTAGCCAATCAGAGGGAGAAGCCACAGGGACAAAAGGTGAGCAGTAGGACAGGAATGGAATGCGCTTCCAAAGTGAAGAGGTTTCTATGGAATGGTAGAGAAAGTCCTGTAGAGATTAATCAGCAATGCAGCCTGGAGAGGAATGAAGACATGGTTAGCTGGACTTTCTTCTTAAAATGGAGGTTGTGGAAGGACCCAGGCATTCAGAGGGAGAGACCAAAGAAGTAGAGGCTCATAGAATAAGCTTGATCTGAGTTGTAGGAAAATTGATTGACATGTAGAGATTAAAGTGGGCTTTTGAGCCTCAATCCCAGGCTTGCAAACATGGGTTTGGATTTATCTTTCTATAAAAGAGAGGGAGATATAAATTAGAATGCATTTAGAAAAGAGAGAGAGAAGTACCCAGGTGTACTTAACAGTTAATGTTCCCTGTCTTACGTACTTAGGTGATCTGGGCTCAAGTGGCACTGCACATCATGGAGATGGTCACAGGGGATTCATACAATGGAATGGCTGTTGGTCTGGCAATCACGACTCCAAGGTTTACATCCTCAGTCTGATGCTTATTAGCTGTGAGACCATAAGCAAGTAAATTAACCTCTGCCTCAGATTTCTTAACTATAAAATGGAAATAATAGTAGTATCTACCTCCTAGGATTGTTGAGAGGATCAAATACAATAATATTTGCAAAGCACTTAGTACAATGTTTGACAAATAGTAGGTAATTAATAAAATTTTCTTTCTTTCCTTCCTTTCTTTCTTCTTTCCTTCCTTCCTCATGGTCATAAAACCAGGAAACATGAGGAGTAGGATTTGAACCCAGGTCTTCTTGAAGCCATGTTGAGCACCGTATCCAATAAGCCACGATGCCTCTTAGAGTCAGGAGACCTAGACATGCCCTCCACACTTTTGGTAAAGTTGTGAATTAGTGCAATCTTTCTACAAAGAAATGTACAATAAAAGTTGTAAAACGAATCAGATGCATTGATCCACTGATTTCCCAGCTAGACTATATCCTAGAGATATGTACAGTTCATGGCACATATTACGAGTTTAATAAAATGTTTAGTGATTGATTGCTATTATTAAAATGAATGAAAATACTTTTTTAGGAACTATTAGGAGCAGCTATATTAAAAATAAGAAAAAAATCCACAAAAGTGGAATCAAACTACAAGTCAAATGAATAGGGAAGAGGAATAAAATGTGGTTGTTGATATAGTAACAAAATATTGAGAATATATAGAAATAAGAGAAAATATACTTATTAAGTTATGAAGATGGTAGGGTAGTGGCAGACCACTGTGTTTGGAGTCAGGGACCCTGGGACTGAACGCTGGCATTACTACTTACCAGTTGAATGAATTTGGGCAAATATCTTCCCCTTTGGGGACCTGCCTCAATGTCCCCAGCTGTAAAATGACTAGCTTTGATTAGATAATCTCAAAGATCCCTTCCAACTCTATATCTCCATGTTGTGATAATACTTTGAGAAAGGGCAAGAATTCTTTTGGAGACCAAATAATAAGGTCCTGGGGAATAAAGAAAGCAGGAATTTGAAGGGAAAAAAATATATACATCGTCTATAAGTATAGAAAAATAACAACTACTGTAAAACATTCTAATTGAAAATAGAAACAGAGAACAGAAGGGGGCCCAGAGCAAATAATCTGTTATTGGTATTTTGTTAAAGTTTATAGTTTTTTTTCTTTTATCAAAGAATAAAAACTTAGCTCTTATGGTTTTATTTGGTATCTTATTCTTCAATTTAGTTATTTGATTATTTATATTTGTTGAAATTGCTATTCTTCATAATGAAAAAATTATTAAAAAATAACAAGCAATCATTTAGTTTCTTGCTAGAGTTAGGGGCTGAGTATTTTTTTTTTTGCTGCCTTCCTGTTTTCTTGAAAGCTACAGCCTGGCACAGTGAAAAGAACACTGGGCTTGGAGTGGAAAGGCCTTAGTTCAAGTTCTGGCTTTTGTGCTTACTAGCTGAGTGACCCCTCTCTGGGACTCAATTTACGTATCTGTAAAAGGGTAATAATATTTATCCATCTCAAGGGGTTGTTGTAACTATTGTTATGACAATGGAAATATGAATAATAATAACATTATTATTGTTGATATAATGATCATTATTATTATTATTATTATTATTATTATTATTATTATTATTATTATTATTATTATTATTATTATTCCTTGTTCCTAAGGTCATATGGTCAGAAAAATAGGCAGGAGATGAGGCTCTGGTGATTGCACCTTCCTGGGAGCTGGCAAATAATTGGTACAATGCAAAGAACTTTGGAGATGGAGTTAGAAGCACTGGTAGAATCTTCCTCTGCTATTTACTGCCAGAGTGACCTTAGGCAAGTCATTCAACCTTGTTGAAATGAGCAGGTTGCATTCGATGATCTTTAACATTCCATCAGGACAGCCTGATGAGAAGGTTTCAAACCCAGACCACCTAACCAATGTCTTCTACCTGAGCTGTTGTTAGGCTCTTCCTCATTCCCACAACAGAAGCTGTTGGAGAATGCAGACCTGCAGCATCTTTGACCATGCCTTCATTTAGCCAGTGTGAGCCATAGCAGGCAAGAAGGAAAATGGTCATGGAAGAGGAAGGTTCATGGAGGAGACATTTTGGTGTCATGTCAACGGGGTGCTAGCTGTAGGACTGGCTTCGCACCTAATTTGCTGTCTGATCTTGGGGGAAGTGACATCCCCTGCTAGAGTCTCACTTTCCTCTTTCATATACTGTGGGACCTGGTCTAAATCTCTAAGGTCCCACCCAGCTCTCACTACCTCGCTCTAGTGGTGATGATGATCAATTGCAAAGTATTTTTTTTAAAGAGCCGGTTTGGTTCATTCTGTTTATTTTCAGAAATAACTCCTTTCCATGCTGCATCACTGATTAATTTGGTCCAGAAAGGCCTAGATAATTTTGGACTTCAGAGTGGATTTTATTGGGCTGGCTCACCCAAGTTGGCTAGCTAAATGGATCAAATTACCCAGATAGCCGCCAAATTTCTACTCCACTTGGTGCTGTGGTAACGCAGCTTCAGAATGAAGGGCTAGAAAGAACCTTGTAATGTCTCCCTGACTATTGCCGGATATGCTAAAGTCATTGCTGAGAAATATATAGCTCTTTTTTCAGACAGGCCTTCAGTGCAAAAGAGCTTCGTATTTATAGTCGGATCGATCTGATTGCTCAATCTTGGAACATTGGAATGTTATTCTGACGAAAGAGAAGAAGCCATGCCATGGGGGGACCTTCACAAGAGCATTTAATTAATCACAGAGACATGGGATTTCAGGTTAACTGTACTGGGAAGAGTGAGGGTCAGCTTGGATATACCTGTTAGGAGAACCAGATTGGAATCCTGGCACTGGTGTGGTCAAGGGGCATAAGTCCTTCCCCTTCCCTGAGTTTTAGTTTGCTGTCTATTAATTTGGGATAATAAGACTTTGAACAATAGGACTATAGAAATGTGGTATGTTGTTGTCACTGCTGCTGCTGTTGTTGTTTTATTCCTCCTCCTCCTCCTCCTCCTTCTTCTTCTTCTTCTTCTTCTTCTTCTTCTTCTTCTTCTTCTTCCTCTTCTTCTTCTTCTTCTTCTTCTTCTTCTTCTTCTTCTTCTTCTTCTTCTTCTTCTTCTTCTTCTTCTTCTTCTTCCTGGACTCTCTTCTCCCTCTATACTATCTTGCTTAGTAATCTTGTCAGCTACCATGGATTTAATTATCATTTCAAGGCAGATAATTCCTACATCTTTATAATACAGCCCTAACCTCTCTCTTGAGCTCCAGTCCCACATTACCAACTACCTCTTGGGCAACTAGGACTGGATAACTTATAGACATCTCCAACTCAACACATCCAAAGCTGAACTCCTTATCTTTTCCCTCAAACTCTCTCCTTGTCCCAACTTCCCTGTTACCATCCAGGGTACCGCCTTTCTCCCAGACACACAGACTTGGAAGCTGGGGGGATCATCCTTGATTCTTTACTTTCATTCACCTTATATCTCCAATCTGTGGCTGTGTCTTATTGTTTCCATATTCACAACATCTCTACTATATATCCCCTTCTTGGTGTTCACATAGCCACCATCTGTCTCAGCACCTCACACTTGAACCACTTCAATAGCCTGCTAGTCTGTTTTCCTGCCTCCAGTCTATCCTAACTCCAATCCATCCTCCCTTTGGCTGCTAAAACAATCTTCTTAAAGTGCAAGTCTGACCATGTGTGCCCTCCCCTGCCCACTCAGTAAATTCCAATGGCTCTATATTACCTCTGAATTTCAGAGCCCTTCACATCTTAGTCACTTGGTTCTTCTCCAGGCTTCTTATGTTTTATTGCTATCTAGGTACAGATCCACCCAAACTGGCTTTCTTGCCTTTCTTCACACATAACACTACTTATCTTGATTCTATGTTCTTGCACTGGCTGTCCTCTGTGCCTCCAATTTTCTCCTCACCTGCTTTCTGGCTTCTATGGCTTTCTTCTAGACCCACCTCAGATCTTACCTTCTGCAGGAGGCCTTTCCACACCCCGCCTTCTTGACTGCTAGTACCATACCATACCATACTTTTGAGCTTGCCTTCCACTTACATTGTGTATATCTTGTATGGACATTTTTGTTATGTGTCTTACCTCTCATTAGAGTAAGTTCCCTGAGGGGTCAGAGACCATTTTTTTTTTAAATTTTGTTTTTACTTTCTATGTGTCCCTAGAACTTAGTACAGTGCATGGAACATGATAAACATTGAATAAATGCTTGTGACTGACTGGTTTGGTGTTACACTGCCATGGAAATGGGCAATCCATCTTGCTACTTCATCTTGAAGTTAACAGCAACTTTGGGATCAATAACCAGTATGTGGAGGTGCCAGGCCCTGAGCTGGGGTCACCCTCCTACTCTCTCATTTCCTCCTGACAGCCAGGCCTTCCTTTTGGGCTTGGTCAGCTTTACCTCAGCAACCAGGTCTGTATTCCTGGTCTCAGCAGCATTCTCACCACAGGATAGCTGCTAGTCCCCATCTTAGAAACTGATAAATGGTACTAGCAAAGAAAGAACTTTAAAGCCTTTCCTGGCTCCTCCTTTGCACCAGCAGCCCCATTGCCACCCCTAGGGTCGAGTCGAAAATGGATGTGCTTTTGTGAATATAGCATCTAAAGCTCTATAATTATTCGGGGCACATGATAAATGCTTTAATCCAACCACTGCTTGGCAGGTTGGCCCATGCAATAGCACTGAACAATTTATCCAAGGAACATTTATTTAGGAATTAGCTTGTCATTTACTGGACTTAGGAGGGGGGAAGTCTTTTTTTTTTTTTATTTCTACACAGTTCCTCATAAGAAGGGCCAAGTTAATGCCAACTTCAATGATTTAGACAATTGTCCTTTTTTCCTTCAAAGATCAGATGGGCCCAGATCCATCAGGCACAAACTTTTCCTCTGTGGGTATAAAGGAAAACTTAGTACAGAGAAGATTTGGTAGCCAATTCTCAGCTGATTTGAACACTCTAAGCTGTCACCCCTCCCTCCTTTTCCCCTCCTTCTCTACTTCTGGGTGAAAGCAGCAAATGACAAAACAATCAGTTAATATCTGGGATTTAGGATGAAAAAGTCAATCTATGATCTGGAGTCAGAAACTGGGAAAGGACCTTTGGTGTTATCTAGTTCCAGTTCTGTTGGACACAAGGATCTCCTTTATGAGATCCCCACAATATTTACCTTCTGACTGAAGACTTCCAGTGATAAGGGGACCTAAGTTCTGGGAGCGGCTATTCCATTTTTGGAAAGCTTTAATTGTAAGGAAATTTTAGATTCTAATGCTCTCCAAATCATCCTCCTGCAGCCAAATGGAAAAGTGTCATTTTCATCCATATGTCTGCCCTTCAGATACTTGAAGATAGTTATTTTCCCTTCACCAGGTTAAACATCTCTAATCCTTTCAATATTATATGATCTGACCTCCTCTAGCACCCTCGGCATCCATGTATCTCTCTTTGGACAGGACCTAGCCCAGCAATTACTTTCACAAATTATGATGCCTGAGGCATAGTCGGTCTTATCTCCTATTCCTGGTATATCCACACACAGGCCTACAAAATCATTATGGACTTTCAGAATGACCATCCTAAAGATACTTTGAAAATCTTGGCTGTTGGGGCAGCTAGGTGGTGCAGTGAATAGAGCTCTGGCCTTGGAGTCAGGAGGACCTGAGTTCAAATCCAGCCTCAGACACTTAACACTTACTAGCTATGTGACCCTGGGCAAGTCACTTAACCCCAATTGCCTCACTAAAAACCAAAAAAAAAAAATCTTGGCTGTCAGGGAGTGACCATGGCCTTTTTAGTCCCAGATGCTCCTAACATCCTACAAGTAGAGGTTGGAATGGACCCTAGAGGCCATTGATTTTCTTTATTTTACAAATGAAGAAACTAAGATTCAGGAAAGTTCAGGGACTTGCCCAAGATTATGCAGATAGTCAACATTAGAGGCTGGGCTCAAATTGGATTTCAACAGAATTTCTTTTCTTTGTAACAGACGCATTTTATTTTATGTATTTAAAAAACCTTCTGATGAGCTCCACAGCTCCACCAGACTGCCGAAGGGGCTCATGACACAACAAAGGTTGAGACCTCTTGATTTGGTCTCATTTCTTCATGTTACAGAAGAGGAAACTGAGGTCCTGAGAAGGAATGGGATTTATTTCCCCAAGATCACACAGCTAGTGAGTGTGGTCCAGGAGGGATTTGAAGCGACATCCTCTGGCTTCAAGCCCAGTTATTTTTCTCTCTTCAGCTCCTCCTTCAAACAAAGGTACATGCTCTAAACACCTGCACTGTCATTATTTATGTGTTTTCCTGCCAATTAAAGCCCAAGCCATACAGAAAGAGGAGAAATGAGAAGTGTGTGTATGTGGGTGTGGGTGTGAGTGAAAATATGTCATTATGACACTTATTAATACCTGCATGTTTTCCTCATGTTATACAACGGACGCATGTCCTGGTGTTTTCTCAGCCTGCATGCCAAGGTATAAGTGTAGACACTTCCCCACACACAGTCATTTTCTCAGTGCATTCCAACCGGTGCCCACCTAGTGACCACTCTGAGGCATGGTAGATACTCTATGGCATCGAAAGCAGGTCCCAGTACTTGCTTCAGTAGCCTGCCGTAGCTTTGGCAAACTTTTAAAGTTCATAATTATTTATAAAGTTAATACTTATAATGAAAAGGTTGTGTTTGATGTGTGGATGTTTGCGGAGCCTTGGTGACCTATATTCTGTGTACGAGGTGAGGCAGGGATCGGCTGGGGAATTAACCGTGTTTAATGAACACTAAAATTAGAATTTGACTGAAATCCACAGAAATGGCTCGACAGCAAGTTAGAGGTGCCCCTGGGGAGCTGTGGGCAGCTCAAATTTACCCACAGGCGTTTTTGAAATTTTTTTTTTGAATCAGCATAGTTTGCTCTTTTGAGCAGGGGATGTTACTTGTGCTTAAAGGCCCCTGATCCCCCCTCCTCCTCTTGCTGGTGCCCCTCCTTCTCTGGGTGGCGTTGGGTGGCCGGACATTCAGGACTGCCTGTCCTGAGAGCATGAGATAGGCACTGATGCCCCTTAGTGATGTTCATCAAAGAAAGTAGCTGAATCCAAGATAGAAGCCTAGGTAGCTGCCAGGAGAAGGTAATTGGAGATGATTTAGCCCAGCCCCATCATTTTACAGCAGAGGAAAGTGATGGAGGGGAGGGATTAGCCCAATATCACCCAGCAACGTTATTGACAAAGACAGAATTTTCACCTTAAACTCTCGCTTCCAAGTGTAGAGTCTTTACACTCTAATATGCAGAAAAGAATAATAACTCCTCTTTCTATAGCACTTAAGATATTTAGAGTCAGCATGGTCTCCTGGAAACCAGAAGGACCTGGATTCAAATCCAGCCTCTGACGCTATCTGGTTGCAGTGACCCCGGGTAAGGTACTCTAGGCAGTGATCTCAGACTAAAGTTACAGAGAAGGTGCCAACCTGCATTTGTAGATGGAGTTTCTTCACCTGGGAGGTCTCTATACTAATGAACAAAACAGGTCCAGGCCCCTTTCCCACCACTTTGACCATTACCATCACTTGCCTGTGTGAGAGGTAGTACAATTATGATCATATCCCCATTTTAGATATTGGAAAAACTGAGGCTCAGTGGGGAAAAATGACTAAAGTGACTCACCCACAATCACATAATTAGTATGCAATGGAGGGGGGATTCTAAATTAAGACACAGAAAAATCTCCTGTTGCATTACACTGCAATTACTCACTATGGTGAGTGTGTTTTTTCTTCTGTGCTTTAGGAAACTCAGATCCATAAATTGCTGTCGTCCTCCCAGGCCCCTAATGCTAGTGCCTTCCCTCTGCTGGTTGTCTCCATTCTGTCTTTGTCTGTACCTTGTTTGTACCTAATTGTTTGCATGTTGTCTGTCCCATTAGACTGCGACCTCCTTAAGAGGAACTGTTTTTTCCCTTTCTTTGTATCCCCAGCACTCAGCCCAGCACCTAGCTCACAGTAGGTGCTTAATAAATGACTGTTAACTGACTGAGAATATGATATTTTCCCAATATTTGCAAAGCTCCCTGGTGAAAATAAAATGATTTGTTTCTTCTTTAAGTGTCCTACTATCTTGTGGTTGACATCTATATTATAATCATGTTTTATATATTAATGCCACTCATACTTGATTCAAATTTGACACTAAGAAGACTATCAGGCAGGTAGGTGGCACAGTAGATAGAGTGCCAGGCCTAGAGTCAGGAAGACCTGAGTTCAAATCTGGCTTCAGAAACTTACTAGCTGTGAAACCCTGGGCAAGTGACTTTGCTCTGTTTGTCTCAATTTCCTTCTTTGTAAAATGAGCTGGAGAAGGAAATGGAAAACCACTCCAGCATCTTTGCCAAGAAAATCCCAAATGAGGTCATGAAGAGCTGGACAAATGAAAAATGACTAACTAACAAAAAAAGACCATGACCCTCCATAGACAAGATATCCTATTGCCCTCTGGATGAGGGGTCTTCACTAGGAATTTCCCAAATGTCACATTACCTTGTATTTGGGATAGGTATAAAGACCACAGGTGATACGTTAAGTCAACAAAGATTTATTAATAACCTACTATGGGCCAGGCACTATACTAAGTTGTGGAAATACAAAAAAAAAAAGGCTAAAAAAAGAAAAAAAAAAGACAAGAAAGACAGCATCTGCTCTTGAGAAGCTCCCATTCTAATGGAGGAAACAACATAGATTGAATATAATCAGTTGAGAGGAGGGACTAGAAGGGAAGGGGGGTAGGCAAAAGTTTGCTTGTAGAACTTTGGATTTTATCTGGAACTTGAAGGCAGTCAGGGAGACTAGCTTCCTTCAAGGAACATGGAGGTGAGGTGGGAGAGAATTCCAGGCACAGGAGGCAGCCCATGAAAATGATGACCATAGAGTTTCAGGAGGGGAGTAAGGTGTAAGAAAACTTTTTTGAAAAAAAGCTAAGAAGGGATTGGATTTCATAATAACTTACATTTCTATAAGTTACCTTCCTCGCATCAGCCTTGAAAATTAGGTATTTGAAATATAATTATCCCCATTTTACAGATGAAAAACCTGAGTCCAAGAGAAGAGAAGTAATTTTCCTTAAGTCACATAGTGAGGTAAAGATGGAATTGTGACTAGAATTCACATCTCTTTACTCAAGCATTCTTTTTACTTCATCAGGAAACTGTTCAAGGTTTAATGTTTGCACAAGAGCTTGTGGAGGATGGGGCTTTCCCATTCTGCGCACACACACACACACACACACACACACACACACACACACACACTGGTAAAAGTAAAAATAAATAATTCTTTCAAACTGTTTATTTGATGTCATGTTTCTTTTTTTACTCCGCACTCCTACTGGACTAGAATTTCTGTATTAGAAATGGACAGCACGGGAAAGGTAGGCTGCATGGTCCATAGGATTGCTGTGGCTGGGCTTTGTCCAGCTTTGCTTTTTCCAACAGTTTTTTATGCCCACAACCTCCTTCTCTCATTGGTGAGTTTCTCACATTTTGAGGAAGAGCCCTAGCCAGCTGTCCTTTATTCCTTCCTTAGCTGTTTCCTGCTCTCTGGATTTGACCGTCATGCCCCCCTGGGCTACCTTCCCCTTTACTCTCTCCTTTTTATTTGTTGTCTTCACTAGTTAGAGTAAAAGCTCCTTGAGGGCAGTTATTGCCATTTTCTTTTTTCTTAATTTGCATTTGCATCCTTAGCACAGTGCTTGGCACATAGTAAACAATAAATGTTTGTTGACTTGAATCAATGTATACCACTTAATCTCAACAATTCTATAGTATACAGCCACAAGGACCAAAAATCATGCCCACCCTCCATCTTTCTACCAGCCATAGTTGTGGTTTGAATGTCTCCATCTTCTCACTCCCCTTACCCTTCCCTCTTTTCTCCCAGTTTTCTTATCTCCTCCTTTTTTTCCCCTTCTTTCCCTCTTTACTTCCAGACAAAACTCCTGGGAGGGGGAAAAAAGAAGAATACCATTTCTTAAACAATTTGTTAATTATAGCAAAATACTCTTTTACATTTATTTCTATGGCTGATCATGCTTTTCTGTAGTTAACAAGCAGCATTTCCACTTTTTGTATACCTCTTCTGGTTAAAAAGGATGTCTGCAGGGATGCCTGCCTGAATGTTTAGCCCTAACTGATATCGAGCTTTCTGTATCCACACAAGCTGTGTTTACACAACCAAGCTAATGTAATAAAAGGGAAAAAGAATAACAACATTCAAACCAATTATTTAGCATTCAGTGGCAAAAATAATCAGTTGATTATGTGTGCTGATCATTATCCTGTTGGGATATGGTGTAGACCAATCTTTTGGGGCATGGCATAGACCAAACATTTTCACGTAGACTTGGCAACAATAACAACAAAATGTGACTTTTTGGGAGAAATCATTTGCACTGCACCTAGCACAGGCTCACACGTGTACAGGACACTCCATACACTGTGGTGGTGACAAGAGTAATGATTGCTGTAATAATAATGATGATAAAGGTGACAATGTGATGATGGAGCTTCAGCAGTAATTAGCACCTTGGAGGCATTCATTTGTTTCCTGAACTGGTTGAGAGAAGCTTTTGTCCCTAAGTACTTTTTGATAGATAAGATTAATCACTTTCTATGTGCCAGGTCCTGTGTCAAGAAGTGGGGATAGAAATACAAGCAAGCATCACATCCCCTGTCCTCAAGCAACTTACACTCTACTGGGGAAGACAACAAATAAAGAGGAGCTGAATATGGAGGGGGCGGTTTGTAGGGCATTGTTTAGAAGCTGTTGTCATGAAGAGAAACAGAGTCTGGGTTCTGAGCAAGGTAAGGCAAAAACTCAACCACTCAGAGACCAGAGTGATTCCAGGATCAAAGTCCAAGGTTCTGGAGCTGAGCAATGATGAGGACAGTGCATGGTGTGTAGGAAGCATGGTATGGAAATAATGGATGGAAATTGACTGAGTATCAATTCCATTTTTTTTCCTCCAAGCATCAGAAGATAAAACTGTGTCCTTTCTAGGCAAATGGTTCCCCCTTGCCTCTTTCTTAGTCTCTGGAAGCCTGGGGCAGCCCGTTTCCTTCTCTTCTTTCCTGCTCTGGCTTCCCTCCTCTAGCCTGGTCCCCCAGCCTTGACCTTGGGCTTTCCTCCTCTCCTCCTACATCTGCCCCTCCAGCAGTTTCAGCATTTGCCTCTGCAGCTCTCTCCTTCCATTTTGTTTTCAAAAAAATCCTTCTGGGGTTTCTATTTTTATCTCTGCGTTTGAGGTGTCAAATCTGGTTAAGCTGAGGCCACTCTGACAGCCATAGCTCTTCCCCAGAGAAAGCACACAGGCTGAGGACAGGGGAGGGCACAGAGGCTTTGTTTTGACCACCACCCTGGTCACCTCACAAGGCTCAGGGGCTCAAGGAGTTAAGGTGGCTTTAATTCTACCCATGTTTCCTGATGCCATCAGCACTCATGTAAAAATGGGAGAACCCAGGCCTGCGTATGGCTGTCTGGAACATAGTAGGTGATCCCAATATAGGGATGTCGCTTCGATCCTCTTCAAGCACCAAGGATACCAACCAGCCGAGCAAGTGCCTATCGAGGGACTGATGAGGGATGAATGAGCATGCATATGCACAAATATGCATACTTGTAATTCACTTTGCATATATGGGTACATTTACACACATGTACAAGCATATGGATGTTAGATGCAGTCAGTGTTATAGCTCTGTAAATAAGAATAGGCTTTAATTCTTGCCTCCCCCCTCTGAATTGTAGCCCTTCTTTTTTTTTTTTTGGCAATTGGGGTTAAGTGACCTGCCCAGGGTCACACAGCTAGTAAGTGTCAAGTGTTTGGTCTGAGGCCGAATTTGAACTCAGGTCCTCCTGACTTCAGAGCCGGTGCTACCTAACTGCCCCCTGTAGCCCTGCTTCTTGCTGACATGATTCACTAGCCTCTGGAAAGACTGCTTCAGAAAATGTGCTAGACTTGATGTCAAGAAGACCTGAGTTCAAATCTTGCCTCATGAAAGAAATGATTATTAATAACCAATGATTTGGGGACACTCAGATTTCTCCCTTTTTCTTTTATCCTCATTTCAAGACCTTGGTCTCTGAAGGTTGAACTAATCTCCTCAATCCAGACCCCACCCAGGTGGAGAAGCTTTGGTGCTCTATTCAGGTTTGGGTGGGGATAAATTCTTTGAATAGATTGGCCAAGGCTGGGGGTAATAACAGTTTATTTGAATAGGTTCAGCCCCTCATTGTAATATTCATTCTCTCATTGTTAACCAATCAGAGTTGATTGCCACCCTTGGGAACACCCTCTTCCAATGGGCATGTAAGCAGTGAGCCAGCTGCCATGATTATCCTTGGTGTAAGAGAGAGATGGCCAAAGACTATCCTTTTATTAAAATGCTGCATAATTAATAATATGATTAAAATGCCCACACATTATGCCTCTCAAACCTTTTTAAACATCCTACTCAGATACTTACTAGCTGTGTGACCTTGGGCAAATCACTAAAACTCAGCCTCAGTTTCCTTATCTGTAAAATGGGAATAATAATAGAATCAACCTCACAGGGTTTTTGTGAGGGTCAAATGAGATAATTTATGTAAGGTGCTTTGCAATTCTTTTTTTTTTTCCTTTTTTTTGGTGAGGGCAATTGGGGTTAAGTGACTTGCCCAGAGTCACATAGCTAGTGAGTGTTATGTGTCTGAGGCCAGATTTGACCTCAGGTCCTCCTGACTCTAGGGACTGTTCTGTATCCACTGTGCCACCTGGCTGCCCCTGTGCTTTGCAATTCTTAAAGTGTTATTTAAATGCTAGCTATTATTATTATTAGTGGTGACAACAACAATAATGACAATAATAATAACAATCTCACGTATATGAACAATTTGTTAAGGAGACAGGGATTGCATCTTCTATTTCCTTCTATCTTGAATTAAATATATAGCAAGTACTTAGGTATTTTAATTTACCTTTTGCCTCATGTGAGAAAAAAGAAATCACCAGCAGGATGTCAGTGTGGTTCAGTGGAAAGAACCTCGATTTGGAAATGGATGACCTGTGTTTGAATCCCAGCTCTGCTATGTGCAGCCTATGTGACTTTGGACAAGTCATTTCCCCTCTATGTAGGCATATTTTCCATCTGATCCCTAGGCTAAGAACCCTTGCTCTGTGAGGGGAAAGCAGGAGCATCGGTTGGACATCTGCAGGGTCCATATTACTATAGTAGCTCTAGTACCCAGCCTTCCCCTACCATGAGTAAGATGTTTCTCCTCGAACGGTTTCCCAAGCTATGCCGGGCCTTGATTTAGCATTAAGGACTCCTTTAGGGCTAGTATTCTATAATTTTATAAGATGTGAAAAACTGTAAAGGACAAATTAAAAAGGAAAGATGACATATATGTGTGTGTGTGTGTGTGTGTGTGTGTGTGTGTGTGTGTGTGTGTGTGTCTCACATAT